>NC_141325.1:31749040-31806540 GCF_037954235.1 Aulostomus chinensis | reverse complement strand
CTAACTCCCCTAACCCTAACACTAAACCCTAACCCTAACCCTGACCCTAACCCCTAACCCTAACCTTTTGGGTGGGATGATACTCTTACCTTATACCTAACCCTAACCCTAACCTAACCCTAACCCTAACCTAACTTACACAACCCGACCCTAACCCTAACCCCAACCCCAACCCCCCTAACCCTAAACCCTAACCATAACTCTAACCCTAACCCTACCTCTCACCGGCACAGATCATCTTTGGTCGCCCTCTTCGTGATTCGCTCTCTTTAACAAACAGACTGGAGAAATTCTCAAACTGACCGCTCTGGCGCCAGGCATGGGCGGCGAAGGAGGATGCCCTCCGGACCCGGCTATCCCGCACCACTGAGTCTCTGAGGACTCACTCGAGGCCACTTCGCCCGTTGGCACTTGGTGAGAGGGTTTTCCTCCAGAATCAGCAGGGACCGAGCCCACGCAAGTGAGACAGGTCAGGGGTGGTGGTGGAGTCCCTCGGTCACGATCAGTATCGGATTAAGGTCGACGGTTCAGGGCGTCTGACTCTGCGCAATCGGCGATTTCTCCGCGCCTTTACGCCACCCACCCCCTTTGCCCAAGAGCGGCCAGCTGCGATGTTGCTGCCACCTTCGTCACTGGAACGAGCACCCCAACCCGTCCACCTGGGCCAGGTGGCGCCCCCTGGGATCAGTCAACGTGCAGATGGACCCCGGGACGAGGATTTGGACGCCTCCCGGCCGGCATCTGATGATGGGGTGGCCTCTGGCCCCGACACTCATGGTGGCCCTGTTCCTGCAGACACCGCTCCAGACATGTCGCCCTCTATGCCACGGTCGCCACCTTCGCTGCCCCAGGCCCCACAGCCGGGCCGCATGAGGAGGCCACCCAGACAATACGAACCTGAGACAGGCCGTTGGGTGCAAGACTGAGTCCGTTAACCTATCTCAGTTTATAGCTTTCCGGACTGGGGGGGATGCAGAGTTCACCGCCGGCCACTAGGGGCTGCTAGGGGTTAGGTTGGTGTTAGAACCGCCTCAGTTAGGAGTCAGTGAGCCAGTTGCATGAGGTATGTTTGTGTCGAGGAGAAAGTATTAAGCTGGTCGGCTTAATTTATATAAGTCTGCTCACTCTATCGTTATTGTTGATAATTGTTACTGTTACCTTTTAAAATAAGTGTTATATATACATGTTAGACTTTTTAGCTCAAGCTTATGTTGCTGTTTTGTGTCACTGCAGGGCTTCTTCATCTTTGTCATTAAATAATTAAATTGACATCGAGGAGTGTGTTTCTTCATGAAGAAGCCATGGTTGTCGTTGGATGCTCTGTTCCTGGCTGCGATTTCAGAACTGAAGATGTGTCTGAGGCCCTCGCCATTGCTCTGCTGACAAATCACGGACTTGCCCATCAAAACCCGCCTCCCCTAGCTTAAATAATCAAATTGACATCGAGGAGTGTGTTTCTTCAGTGACTACGATGTTGATCTTAAAGGATCATCACTCAGACATAATTGAACAAGAAACTGAAAATCTGCTACTTCTACCCGATCCAAACTGGAAGCAGCCCTTTGATATAGTGGCTAACTGGGCTAGACGCAACCTCGGGAGACGTCTTCTCCCAGAAACGGTGGAGCGCACAGAGGCGCTCCTCATCACCAGGCAAGCGGACAGGGGGAACCCAGATCCTGTCGAGGCCGCATCTGATGATATGGAGGAGACGCCACCATTACAGGTGAATCAGCTGACGTCGACACCTCCTCCTGCTCCTCCTCCTCCTCCTCCCCCTCGTAAACGACAGCAAATTATCGTCACCGCACAAGTACATGGGAGACTAGCTACACAGCCAACTTTACCTCCTCCCTCTCTCCCTCGCCCTCCTCCCCTCGCCCTCCCCATCTCACTCCCAAAGTCCTCACATCAGTGGAAACACAAACCACACTGGTAAGAACGGACATAAGGGGAGACTGGTCATTCTCCTCACAATCTGATGATCAAGATATGGTGCCCTCCACAACACGTCCCCCACCATCGGAGATTGAAACAATGGACACCGAACCCAGGCAGCAGAGACCTAGACGTGCCTCTCACACCAACATACATGAAGATGTGCCCATCCTTACCTCTCAACCCCACTCACCTTCGCTGGAAGAGGATCCCTTGTCGAATACACCGCAACACCGACATCCGCAGTCCGAGGTACTGGGAACATCGACTCCGTTAACAGCGCCACCTACAGCTCCTGTCCCGGACCAGATGGTGCTCCTGGACTTAAGCTCCGACGAGCTTGAGGATCTCCAAGGTAACTCACAAGTGACCACTTCCAGGGGGAATACCACAATGTCCCCCCTGAGTAAAAACACGGTTCAACCCTGTATTGATTTTAACAAATCCAGTGGTGACATCATAAACACCACAATCAATAACTCAACACCACCACACACACCCACACGCAGGCCTACTAGACATATCAACACCTCTTTTAAGATGAAAAACTGGAGCCTAGCGGTGAGGGAAAAACTTTTAATTCTGGGAGATTCCAATATTGCCAGAATTCCACCTTTTAAACTTCCGGACCTACAGGTGGACAGCTTCCCAGGTGCTACGTTCAGACACATTCAAGGGGTTTTGGCTAAAATGGAACCAGCCTCGTTTGTGGAAACGGTAATCTTATCACTGGGCCTCAACAACAGAGCTCAAATGACCCAGACATCTATAAAAGAACTGCAGAGACTTTTCAGGATGTCCAAAATTAAATTTCCACAGGCCGCGGTTGGGATCCCCATCATCAACTTTTCCAGAGTTCTCCCCCACAGTGAGCAGGTCCACCTTCACATACTTAACAAACACATACGCTCCCACTATCAACACATCCCTGAGCTCTGTAGGAGCCAGTTCTCTACTGAACGGGATGGCATTCACTGGACTCATACCACAGCATCACGTATCCTTGATCATTGGAACCAGTTCCTAAACTAAGTGCCCCCATGAACCTGATTGCTCAGGAGGGGGATTAAAGTGTGATTCATTTGAGTAAAAATTTCACTCTTTCCCCGGCACAGCGCTCTCTATTGAGCAAGGGGCTTTCATTCATCCCTTCTAAAGGCAGCAATAGGAATATGTTATATAGCGCAAGGTTTGAGCTCCAACAATATCACAGGAAACTAAAAATTGCAGCTTATTTTGAAGACAAAAATTATTTGGAACCCCCACCTTTTACCCCAAAATCCAATTGGACCCCTCCATTAACCCAAATACATGAAAATATTAAAAATATAATTCATAGAGATATTCAATATTTTGATACTAAATTTAAAATCAGTAGAACAAAACCTAATTTATCCCCAGCAGAAGCAGACGCATTAAAAACTTTACAAAGTAACCAATCCATAGTGATTAAACCAGCGGATAAAGGGAGTGCGGTCGTAATTATGGATAGGGACCAATATATTTGGGAAGGAAATAGACAATTATTAGATACAAATTATTATACCCCACTAGAAGAACCTATATATTTAAAAACTATCCCGATGATACAAAAAAATTACACAGAAATTATATGAGAAAAAATGTATTAACGCTAAACAGAAGAAGTACTTAATTGGACAGGAGGAACCTAGACCGAGACGCTTCTACATGTTACCTAAAATTCATAAGGAGCCTGAGAAATGGAGCAGACCTCATCAAATCCCCCCTGGTAGACCTATCGTGTCTGACTGCAACAGCGAAACCTACTATACAGCTGAGTATCTCGATTTTTACCTCAACCCTCTCTCTGTAAGAAACCAGAGCTACATGAAGGATACTTATGATTTTGTCCACAAGATCAAGCAGCTCTCTATCCCTCCAGATTCCTTCCTCTTCACTGCCGATATCGACAGCCTCTATACTAATATTGTGATCTCGGAGGGTATTCAGGCCGTAAAAAGTATCTTTGCCAAATATCCTGATTCTAAAAGACCAGAAAAAGAATTATTAGAACTACTCCAAATTAACTGAACTCGGAATGATTTTGAATTTAATAACAAATATTTCTTACAAATTAAAGGTACGCGATGGGAAAGAAATTCGCCCCCGCCTACACGAACATATTTATGGCTCAATGGGAACAAACAGCTATTCTAACTTGCCTGAAAAACCTCTTCATTACTTCCGATACTTGGATGACATTTGGGGAATCTGGCAGCACACGAGGGAGGATTTTGAGATCTTCCTAAACACCCTCAATAATCATAACGCATCTATTAAATTGAAAGCTGTAATTGATTCGACCTCTGTTGATTTTCTAGACACAACTACATATAAAGGACCTAATTTTTTACTCACACATAAATTGGACACTAAAATATTAAAAAAAAAACCAGATACTCATTCCTTATTGTATAAATTTAGTTACCATCCCAAACATACCTACGCAGGAATTGTTAAATCTCAGCTTCTTAGATTCCACAGAGTCTGCACGAGAGAAGAGGATTTTAAAGTGGCCACCAAAATACTATTCTCCACATTGGCCACTAGAGGGTACTCTCGCTCCTTTTTGAGAAAATCCCTCAAGACATGTAAAGAGACCAGACCTATTGTGATCTCTTCTCTTCTCCCTATAGTTATCAGTTATTCTACGTCCGCTGTTAACTTAGTCAGAGCGATTAGGAAACACTTCCAACAGGGGATTGAGGACTCCACACTGCTCCAGAATCATAGACTTATTGCTGCCTATAAGAAAAACAAAAACTTACAGGATTATTTAGTAAAGGCCAAACTCAAACCTATGAGGAATCCTAAGTCCTTAGAGCGCGGAGAATTTTTTCAGCACCATCTTTGGGTGCGCAATAGACACAATAATAATGTTTTTTAGACACAATCAGGAACCAGTATTGATTCTAGAAATTGTGTGTATTTATTTTTTTGCACTGTGTGTGACACACAATATGTGGGAGAGACAGGTAACACGATTCGGACCAGATTTTATCAACACAAACATAACATTTATAAAACCACCATTCTGGAAGGGAACCCACACTGGTCCACAACACAACGTAGGAGAGCAGAGAGAAAGTGGATCAACCTCCTGGATACTCTTCAGCCATTGGGTCTAAATGATAAATAATAAAAAGATGATGAATAATCAATATTTAAAATATTATAAAGGATAATATTACAGGTGTATATGTAATATTCATAATGCCTATTTAAGTGAAATAATTATGATATGGATTCCCCTTTCTTTTCTCCTTTCCTTTTTTCATGTCTGACCCTCAGGAGTGGAATTGACCTTTGACCTTTTACTTACTCTTACTGTGTCTCTCTCTCATTTTATTGCTCCTGCTATAGACTAATAACATAATTTAGCCTTAACCCAACCCCAAACCCTAAACCTAACCAGATCCACCTTCTTGCCTAAACCTAACCAAATTTGAACCCCTAACCCTAACCCTAACCCTAACCCTAACCCTAACCTTCTTGCCTAAACCTAACCAAATTTGAACCCCTAACCCTAACCTAACCCTAACCCTAACCCTAACCCTAACCTTCTTGCCTAAACCTAACCAAATTTGAACCCCTAACCCTAACCCTAACCAGATCAACCTTCTTACCTAAACCTAACCGAATTTGAACCCCTAACCCGAAAACCTAACCGATTTAACCTTCTTGCCTAAACCTAACCGAATTTGAACCCCTAACCCTAACCTCTAACCCTAAACCTAAGCGAATCAACCTTCTTGCCTAAACCTAACCGAATTTGAACCTCTAACCCTAAACCTAACCGAATCAACCTTCTTGCCTAAACCTAACCCTAGTTGGAAACCAAGTCGAAGAATTATAGTCAGGGGAATTGAGATCGGAGGAGGGAGAATGGCCTGTGCCTTGAGTGTCGTCCTCGAACGACGCTCCAAATTTTATAACCCTAACCCTAACCCTAACCCTTAACCCTAACCCTAACCCTCAAACCTATCCTCTACCCTAAACCCTAACCCTAACCTATTCTATTCTATACCTAACCCTAACCCTCAAACCTATCCTCTGCTCTCTACCCAAACCCTAACATCCTCCCTTTACGCTTGCCTAACCCTAACCCTCACGCACGCACACGCACACGCGCACACACACACAAACACTCACCCACACACTTCAGCACACAGCAAGTGCTATCCACCCCATACTAACTTGCAAAATTCATACCCAACAAAGTACTACCAATACACTCCAAATCACCCCAAACATGCTCCTAGACACTTTCCACAGGACACTTTTCACACAAAACACTGTCAAATTTTCACTCACTCCCATTCACTTGAATGGGGGAATTTAAAATACACATTACTCAGGCTAGGAACATCTTACAGACTCGGGACTAGGCTCGTTGGAAAGCCCGTGCCCACATTTGGGGGGGTAGCTAGAGTCTCAGCACTCTGCCCCCTACAGCTCAAAAGTGCACCGCCAATCAAGCTCAAAATAGGAGCTTATTCGCCAATAACTCCGCCCCCTTTGCTCCAATCAACTTGAAACTTTCACCAATCACTCTGCCGACCATCACAACCCTATGCACCAACTTTCAGCCTCCTACACCTTACGGTTCCAAAGTGCACCACTTTGGGTGGGGTGGTACTCTTACCTTATACCTAACCCTAATTTATTAACCCTAACCCTAACCATTAGCCCCATACCTAAACCTAACCCAATTTCTAATTTGCTAACCCTAACCCTAACCCTAACCCTAACCCTAACCATTAGCCCCATACCTAACCCTAACCCAATTTCTAATTTGCTAACCCTAACCCTAACCCTAATCACTAATCCTAACCCTAACCAACTACTTTTAATGAATTAATAAATAAATAAATAATTACATGAGTTAATACACAAATAAATTATATTTTACATAGATAAAATACATACATATTAAAAATTCATACCGCAGATTAGTGAATTCATGTCAGACAGACAGACAGACTACTTTATTAATCCCTTTTGGACGTTCCGCCAGGGAAATTGCACTGTCCTCAACATTCATTCACACCACTGTTATATATATATATGTGCGTGTGCGTGTGTGTACCTGGATGGTTATGTATATGTGCATAGTGACAGTAATATAATAATAATAATTATAACAACAATAATAATAATGATGATGATATAATATAATAATGATGAT
This sequence comes from Aulostomus chinensis, assembly GCF_037954235.1. Classification (NCBI taxonomy): domain Eukaryota; kingdom Metazoa; phylum Chordata; class Actinopteri; order Syngnathiformes; family Aulostomidae; genus Aulostomus; species Aulostomus chinensis. The sequence goes on along the minus strand of NC_141325.1, from coordinate 31,799,393 downwards.
GATATAATATAATAAAAAATATAACAATAGTTATAATAAAAATAATAATAATAGTAGCAGCAGTAGTCACAAGAATTATAATAATAATAATAATAATGATAATAACAATTATATGCAGTCTCTTATATTGATCCGTGACCCAGCCTGCTGACCCGATACCGGTGAGCGTGTTACGTCATTTCCTGCCTGTAATACTATCGCTGTGTTGTTCGACTTTCTCAATCCTCCCTCGGGTGTACTGCTAACTTAATCGCTTTAAGCACCACTGTATACGACGTTTTGGTGTAATACATAGGTTTCTGTCACTTAACTCTTTAGCAGGACCTTGCTCTGAAATTCCTCGTTCTATTTGTTATATTTGCCACAGGTCCGCTAGCTCACCTTAGCACACTAGCTATGGCCGCTCTCTCTCTTTCCGCCTCTCCCCCCACCTCTCCCTCCCTCTCCTGCTCCATGTGCCAGATGTTTAGTTACTCCTCTGCCTCCTTTAGTGATAATGGTACGTGTAAAAAGTGTAGTTTGTTTGAAGTCCTGGAGGCGAGGCTTAGTGAGTTAGAAACTCGGCTCCGCACCATGGAAGCTAGCGGTAGTCCTTTACCTTCAGGAGCTTCTCAGTCCACCTTAGTGGGTGCGGAGCCACCTAGCCTAGCCACCGCTAGCAGCTCCCCCGCAGCTCCCGAGCAGCCGGGAACTAGCCAGTCCCGCTGGGTGACATCACGAGGGAAACCTAGACGCAGTAAGCCCGTGTTTGCCCACCAACCCTTCATGTTTCCAACCGCTTTCCCACTCAGCGACACACCCGCTGAGAGTGAAAGTCTTCATGTCGGCTCTGTTGCTCGCAGCCCCGCTGTGAAGCCGACATTAGTTATTGGCAGTTCTGTTCTTCGCAACGTGAAGGTGGAGGAGACTCCAGCGAGCATGAAGTGCATCCCAGGGGCCAGAGCGGGCGACGTTGAGGCAAATCTAAAGCTGCTGGCAAAACGTAAGGTTAAATACAGTAAGATTGTAATACATGTCGGCGCTAATGACACCCGGCTTCGCCAGTCGGAATTAACTAAAGTTAACATGGCTTCGGTGGGCAACTACGCAAAAACAATGTCGGACTCCGTAATTTTCTCTGGCCCGCTGCCCAATTTAGCGAGTGACGACATGTTTAGCCGCATGCGTTCATTCCATCGCTGGATGTCCAGGTGGTGCTTAGATAACAACGTGGCTTACATAGACAATTGGAGCTCCTTCTGAGGAAAGCCTGGTCTGATTCGGAGAGATGGCGTCCATCCTACTTTGGATGGTGCATCTCTCTTATCTAGGAACAGAGGCCAATTTATTAGCAATACTAATCCCTGACAAGCAACCAGAGTTCAGACCAGCAGGCAGAGCTGCAGTTTAACACGCCCCTCTGCTGGTTCCTTGGTGTTGTCACCCACCCAGCCTATAGAAACTGTGTCTGCCCCGAGGCTGTATAAGCCTGCACCCAAATCTGGAGGAGTAACTTATAGCAACTTAGTTAAAATTAAAACCACTGCTCCAGCAAACCAACCCAGTAAAACTATTAAATGTGGTTTGCTTAATATTCCATCTCTTGCATCCAAGTCTCTCCTAGTGAACGATTTAATTACTAATTATCAGATTGGTGTATCAGCACTCACTGAAACCTGGGTGCAGCAAGATGAGTATGTTAGTTTAAATGAATCTTCCCCTCCTGGTTACATTCACTACCATGTACCTCGCACCACTGGCAGAGGAGGAGGAGCTGCAATCTATCAGTCAAATTTGCTCATTAACCCTCCACCTAATTGTTCATTAACTCATTTGAGAGCCTGACTGTCAGCTTTTCCCACCCAGACTGGAAAGCAGAGAAACCACTCTTACTTGCTGTGGTGTACCGTCCTCCTGCACCTTATTCTGAGTTCTTAGAAGAACTCCCTGACTTTCTGTCTAACTTGGCATTGAACTCAGACAAAGTCATTCTAGTGGGTGACTTTAACATCCATGTGGACGTCAATGATGATTCTCTGGCCACTGCGTTTAAGTCGCTTCTTGATTCTGTTGGCTTCTGTCAGAGGGTAAACAAACCCACTCACACTTTTAATCACATCCTTGATTTAGTACTCACTTATGGAATAGAAGCTGACCTCATCATAGTTCTTCCTCAGAACCCCGTCTTGTCTGATCACTCCTTAATTACATTTGAATTTACTTTAACAAATTATATTCTACCTGGGAAAAAGTCCCGCTTCAGTAGATGTCTATCTGACACTGCTGTTTCTAGATTTAAGGAGCTTATTCCAGCAGAGCTTGCTGCCACATCTTGTAATAATATATTGGGCAGTTATGCTGATTCCACCCCACCCAGGTGGACTATCTTGTGGACAGCACTGCAGCAGCACTCCTTGGGACACTTGATGCCGTAGCTCCCCTGAAGAAGAAGGTTATCAACCAGAAAAGAATAGTTCCCTGGTACAGCCCAGAGCTGCGTGCCTTGAAACAGAAGACCAGACAACTGGAAAGGAAGACACATTCCAGCCAGCACGAGGAAGTCCACCAAGCCTGGAAGGAGAGTTTATTAATATATAAAAAAGAACTCCGTAATGCCAGAAGCGCTTACTACTCGTCCCTGATAGAAAAGAATAAGAACAACCCCAGGTTCCTCTTCAGCACCGTGGGCAGGCTCACCAAGAACCATAGTGCTGTTGAGCCATGCATCCCCCCAACTCTCAGCAGTAACGACTTCCTTTCTTTCTTTACTGAAAAGATTGTGAATATTAGAACGAAGATTGCCAGTAATGGAGGACAGACTACAGTCCCCATAGAAGCACCTCCCAGACTTGGTGCATACTTGGACAGCTTCGCCCCCATTGACCTGTCAGAATTAACTTCTGCAGTCGGTTCCTCCAAGTCAGCCACTTGTCTGCTGGATCCCATCCCAACAAGTCTCCTTAAGGATGCCTTCCCTCTAGTCAACACTTCTATATTAAACCAAAATAATCTTTCCTTAGTCACAGGTTATGAGCCACAGGCCTTTAAGGTGGCTGTCATCAACCCTTTACTTAAAAAACCTTCTCTTGACCCAGATGTTTTAGCCAACTATAGACCGATATCCAACCTCCCCTACATCTCCAAGATCCTTGAGAAGGTTGTCCTGGAGCAGCTACATGAACATCTGCCCAGCAACGAGCTCTTTGAAGCCTTCCAGTCTGGATTCAGGGAACACCATAGCACTGAAACAGCACTGGTCAGAGTCTCTAATGATCTTCTTATAGCTTCAGACAGAGGTCTTGTCTCTGTGCTTGTCCTTTTGGACCTCAGTGCTGCATTTGACACCATCGACCACAGCATCCTGCTACAGAGACTAGACCATGACATTGGGATTAAAGGAACTGCCCTAAAATGGTTTAAGTCCTACTTATCTGACAGGTTTCAGTTTGTTAATGTTAATAATGACCATTCGGAGTATAGCAGAGTTACATATGGTGTACCACAGGGTTCAGTTTTAGGACCGATTCTCTTCACTCTTTACATGCTCCCATTAGGTGACATAATCCGGAAGCACTCGATCAACTTCCACTGTTATGCAGATGACACACAACTTTACTTGTCGATGGAGCCAGACGACACAAGCCAGTTTACTCATCTGCAAGACTGCCTGAAAGACATTAAATCCTGGATGTCTTCTAACTTCTTAATGCTCAATTCAGATAAAACTGAGGTAATCATTTTTGGACCTAAACACCACAGGGACACACTCTTGAATCGGATCTCTACTCTAGATGGCATCACCCTAACTTCGAGTACAACTGCAAGGAACCTTGGGGTCATTTTTGACCAGGACCTTTCCTTCAGCTCCCACATAAATCATGTGACTAGGACCGCCTTCTTCCATCTGCGAAGTATCGCTAAGATTAGGAATATCCTTTCCCAGAGTGATGCTGAAAAACTGGTGCATGCATTTATCACTTCTCGGCTGGACTACTGCAACTCTCTCTTGTCAGGATGTCCTAAATACTCTCTAAAGAGTCTCCAGCTGGTCCAGAACGCTGCAGCGAGGGTTTTGACGGGAGTTAAGAAGAGAGAACACATCTCTCCCACTTTAGCTTCTCTCCACTGGCTTCCTGTAGGATCTAGAATCCACTTCAAAGTCCTTCTGCTGACTTATAAGGCTCTCAATGATGAAGCTCCATCCTATTTGAAAGAGCTCATTAGTCCCTACTGTCCGACCAGAGCACTCCGCTCCCAGAATGCAGGTCTTTTAGTGACTCCCAGTATCAATACAAACAGACTGGGAGGTAGAGCTTTTAGTTACCGGGCTCCTTTACTGTGGAACCAGCTCTCTCCATGGGTCAGAGAGGCAGACACTTTAACTACGTTTAAGTCCAGGCTTAAGACCTTCCTCTATGACAGAGCCTTCAGTTAGGACTGGTTCAGGTAGCTCTGAACCATTGATAGCTATGCTGCTATAGGCTTAGACTGCTGGGGGACACATCAGGTTACATGGAGCCCATTCTCCTCTCTTCTCCTCCCCTCCCCTCCCCTCCTCTCCTCTCCTCTCCCCCTCTCTCCTCCTCTCCTCCCTGCACATTTTTGGAATTGTCATTACCATTACTTGTTGCACTTTGTAGTTTGGCCTTGGTGTCTCTCAGTCTCTCTGTGTTTCCACAGATCCACCAGAGCCCCAACCGCCGCCTGCATCGCCCCCCCCCCCCCCTCTTATTCCCTACTGTTACACCGGCCTGCGCTCCCCTTCCATGAACCAGTCTACCATCCAGTCCCCCATCAAGCTGGCTTGCTCTCCCTGCCTCCCCTACCAGAAGCTTCCTTCTTCAGCTGTTATTAACATTTCCGTGTTTCCCACATTTTGTATTGTAAACTGTTTTCTTCTCTGTAACAACATCTACTGCACGTCTGTCCGTCCTGGGTGAGGGATCCCTCCTCTGTTGCTCACCCTGAGGTTTCTCGGATTTTTCCCTGTTAAAAGGGTTTTCTATGGAGTTTTTCCTCAGTCGATGTGAGGGTCTGAGGGCAGAGGATGTTGTTATGATGCCATGTGAAGCCCTTTGAGACAAACTGTTTGTGAAAACGGGCTATACAAATAAAATTGCCTTGCCTTGCCTTGCCTTATATTGCACATGAGTGTCCAGTTGTTATCGGGGCAAGTTATTGGTGCTCAGCCCTCTCCTACAGTCCTTCTGTTGGCCCTCCCCCCCTCCAGTGAGTTTAATGGCTCTTTACTTCCCACTTTAAGGGTTAAAATAGATAGTTAATAAATGAATAAATAAATAAAGAAATAAATGATAATTTACTTTATTAAAAATAAATACATTAAAAAAGCTCATACTGTATATTTGTGAGTTCATGTTAAGGGTTAAAATTATTTGGTCAATAAGGGGTTAAAACTATTTGGGAGGAATAATTTGGATTTCATAGGGGAATAAATTACATAAAGAATTGGAGTATTACATAGTTTCTAGGGGGTTAAATAATGGAGATTAAAGACAAACTAAAAAACTGGTAGTAAAAAAACATTTTTTCTTTAACAAAAAAAGGGAACACTATAAATGGTAAATGGACTCAATTTTATATAGCGCTTTTCTACCTTAGCAGCACTCCAAGCGCTTTACAGTGTCGTCTCATTCACCCATTCACACACGCACTCACACACTGATGGTGGAGGCTACCATGCAAGGCGCCAACCTGCTCATCAGGAGCAATTATGGGTTCAGTATCTTGCTCAAGGACACTTCGACATGGTCACCATGTCAGACACCCACAGGGGGTGGCATGGCATGGCAAACAGGGGCAACATTCCCTTTTAGTTCATTCTGACTCTGACCATCCAAGGCATTACATGCTCTGGTGCTTGGAGGCCATTTTCGTTGTTTTGTGCCCAGCCTGAAGAAGACACAGAAGTGTTGAAACGTCGCAAGGGCACATATTGATATTTTTGATTTAATTTATTTAATTTTGTGGTTTTGATTTTTATATTTTAATAAGAAATAAATAGCTCTTTTGGAGGGTCTTTTTTAGTTGATTTCATTTTATTTTTACATTTAATTTTTGAACAAAAAACATTTTAAGAACACAAAAAGTATAAAAAAATAAAAAAGAATAAAAAAATACAAAAAACAAAAAAAGAAGAAAACATATAAATACAAAAAACTTAAAACACACTTCCAACATTCAGGATGACATTTGCCACTGATGAGGGAGGGTGGACCACTGTGCGTTACGGGAGGAGGGGTCGCTCCCATCAGCTAACGCAGGATTTCAGACCCAGTGGCAAGACCGTGGTGGGTCATTTGGGACCCGGGCGGGGCCGGCTCTACGCAGGGGCAAGAGGGGGCAACGCCCTCTCAAACAGATGTCCTGCCCCCTCAAATCAAACTTTTCGAAGTGAAAAATCCGCTGATAGAAACACACGTTAATCAGCCCCCTCTCTTCTCTCATGTCGGTGCAGTGTGTGTCCTCACACAGCCTGCTGTCAGGACTCCGCGCCCCTCCGTAAACATCCAATCACTGTGAGTATGCAAATGAGGCAAGACGCAGCCAGAGAGTGTCAAGTCAGCGGGGTAGGTGTTGGAAGAAGCAGTAAAAACTCCACCAAACTCGTCGTAGCGACCCGTGATATAACTAATGATTAACAACAACTCAAATAATAGTTAATATAACATTCATATATACATTTGTGCAGTCAAATGGGGAATAGTCTGCTGTTTTTTTACCCACTGGGAGCGTTTCTCAAGTCACAAGCACATCTGTACACTGCGTCTAACAGACTGAGGACAAATGAGCGGTGTCTGCCGGACCCCTACGTGAAGCCCCGCCCCTCTGCACAGTTTTGTTTCAAACAGCTCAGGGAAATAATTTTTAAAAAAGAATTCAATAAATAAATAAAGAAGATGTTTTTCTCAAAACTTCACTTTGCACTCCACCTTTCAGCTGCTCACAAAGAGAGAGTTAATGCTGCGAGATGCATCCTTTTTTCAGAGCATTTAAAACAAGTGTTGCTCCTCTTGCATGTACTAAAAGCAGTAGCAGTGATGCTGCTGCTAGTACTGGTGCATCAGAGGCAGTAGCTAGCATAAATACACCTGTACCATCAGCAAGCACTGCTTCTCCTGTTCCTCCTCCCTCAACATGTGCTGCCTTAAAGCCCCTTGCTCAGCTACCTAGTGACTTAAATGTCAATGCACCATCCCAGCCAATACTGGGTAGCTACCCAAAGCGTGCATTTGGTGCGACATTCAGGTCATTCAATCCTGCCTGGTACCGCTCACGACCATGGCTGGAGTACTCTGTTGTGCGAGACGCATGCTTCTGTTTCCCCTGTCGGAAATATGGTAGCTCTGCTAATGAGAGGGATGTTGTTTTTACCCTTACTGGTTTTAACAATTGGAAAGCAGCACTCGAACAAGACAAGGGGCTACAGAGGCATGTGTCCAGCCACAACCATGTGCACTCTTCCACCACCTGGACTCAGCACAAAAGCAGAGAGGCTACAGGGGGTACTGTTGACTCTCTGTTGGTTGGTAAAACCCAACTTGAAAAAAATCATTATTATGTCAAGAGTGTGGGCAGTGCTATTAAGTTTCTCTGTGTGAATGAGTTGGGGCTCCGTGGGACTGCAGAAACTTTGAGACATGATGCAGGTGGTGATGATGTTGCTTCAGGGCTTTTTCTGAAACTCATGGAGTATACATTAGAGAAGGATGAGAAGCTAGCAAGCATTGCTAAGGGTATCCCAAAGAATGCAAAATACACATCTAAGGATATCCAAAATGAAATGATCCAAACACTGGCAGACATGGTGCTTGCAGAGGTCAGGAAAAAATATGAAAATGCTGATTCTGCAGGGTTTTGCCTCAAATTTTTGCAATTGCATGCAAATTGCATGCAGTTGCACATTGCAACTTTGCAATGTGGAAAATGTGTCTGTGATGATTAGATTTGTCAGCAATTCCATGCCAGAGGAGCATCTTATTGGGTTGCTTGACTTGCATCAACTTGATGCAGAGTACATCACGTCTGAAATACTGACACACCTTTCTGATGCTGGCTACAGTGCTGACAACATACTTAGCCAGTGTTATGATGGAGCTTCTGTGATGAGTGGGATAAGAGGTGGTGTACAAGCTCTGCTGCAAAACAAGCTTGCTAGGTATATCCCAGACATCCACTGCTACAACCATCAACTGCACTTAGTGGTTGTGCATGCCATCCAGAGTGAACCATGTGCAAAGAGATTTTTTGACCTCTCTAGTTCATTGTACAAGTTTTTTCAGCACCACTATGTGTCTGAGAAATATAATGCACCTAACCTTAAAAGGCTGCTTGAAATCCGATGGACAATCCACTATGAGGTGACAAGGTGCATTGTTGAAAATCAAGACCATATTGTCAGTATCCTATCTGAGATGACAGAGGATGATAGTGCTGCTGTTGACCTGTGCACCGAGGCATCGGGCCTGCTGTGTCAAATTAAGAGGCATCACTTCTTTGAGACTGGAAAGTTTCTAGTGCGGGTGCTTGGTGTCTTGAAACCAGCAAATGCAATTCTACAGTCTCAGTCTGTGGATATGTGCAGTGCTTCTGAGGTTGTTGGTGCAGCACTGGAGTCCTTAAAAAGCCTCCATGAAGATGAGGATTGGGGAGAGTCATCTCAGGCAGCTGCTGGGGATGATGCACCGCCTCCAAAGAGAAGGAGGACAATGAGCTAATGTCTTGGTCAAAGTGTTGTGCTCTCAACTGTGGGCCATACAGACTCGGACGATCCAACCATTTCCCTCTCTCAGTCTCTGAAAAGATCTCTGCTCAACATCCTTGACAGGGCCATTTCAGAAATGGAGAATAGATTTTTTCTCAGAAGAACGTTGAGCTGATGAGAGCCATATCTAGTCTTGCACCCAAATCCAGCACATTTCTCGATTCAACCGTGTTGCATCCTCTGTCTGCGCTGGCTGGCACTGTGGCAGATGATCTAAAAAATGAAATTCTTGTGGCAAAACAGATGTTGCTCAAGAAATGTCCAAATGAAACAGACCTATCCACTGTCTGTAAACACCTACAGGAGTACAAGGAAGCTTTTCCTGAGTTGCATAAATTGTATGTAACAGCCCTGGTAATTGGTGTGTCTTCAGCATCGTGTGAGCATTCCTTCTCCACATTGTCACGGGTCCTAACCCCTTATCGTCACACCATGTTACACAAGCGAAAGATAAATTTGGTCATCTTAGCCCATGAGAAGTCCATAACCAGTAACTTGGATATGGATGAATTTGTGAGAGTTTTTGCACCAGGAAACAGGAGACTGGTGTTGTAGAGTGGAGTGGGGAGAAAAAATAGTGAGAAAGGAGGAGATTTTAGTTATTAAGTTGCTAATTAAAAAATACATTAAAAAAAAGAAGAAAAAAAAGTTATGTGTTTTATGTTCTGCTCTGTAACTGTTATGTTGTACAAATTAGTTCCCTAACTATTTTGTTGTAGAGTGGAGTGGGGGGAAAAATAGTGAGAAAGGAGGAGATTTTAGTTATTAAGTTGCTAATAAAAAAAAATAAATTAGTTTGAGAACTTGATGTTTGGTGATTTTTTTTTCATAAGACTTCCTTTCAGTTTTGTAAATATTGATGATAGTGACAAGTCTTTCCTTTAGCTTGAAATGTATTTGAGAATTAGGCCATCCAGTTAAGATTAATGTTATGTTGTTGAAATTGGTTGTTGCTTGGTTGTTAAAATCTGGATGAAGGATATTTTATTTTACTTTTCATTTATTTATTTCATTTATTTTTCAGTTCCCCCCCTGAGGGATTGCCACCTTATTGTGGTCAGGGGGTTTGCGTGCCTCAGTGACCCTAAGAGCTATACCAGCAGAAGCTTTAGTCTTCAGGTGGGACACCCAAGCTGGACAGGTCTTAGTGTAGAGGCCTGATAGAGTGCAATCCACTTCTCCAGGTTGAGATCTGGACACACAGCTAACAACTGCCGTGAAGAAAACACTAACAGTGTTAAAAATGTGTAAAAAAAAAAAAAAAAAAGAACATGCCCCTCCCCCTTCACATTTCTGACTGCCCCCTCTTATGTGCATTCCTAGAACCGGCCCTGGACACGGGAGGGGATGGGAGCCGGGGGGAAGGACCGTGCATTCCCTCGTCATCGCTGGAGAGGACGAGGCACTATTCCTTCGCCTAAACCTAACCCTAACCTCCATGCCTAACCTTAATCTAGCAGGTAATTTTATATTATAATTTATATCACTAAAAACAAGAGGTTTTTATTTCATTTTGGCATTGATGGGGTTAAAAATGTATGATAAAACAAGGGGATTTTCATTCATTTTGGCATTGATGGGGTTAAAAATTCAGGTTTAAAAAGTTTTAAAAAGTCAAGAAACAGTAAGACAAAACGTTTTTTAATTTCATTTTATTCTTTATTGGACATTCTAAACAGTTTAAAATCTTATAAAGGCTGAATAAATTAAGTAAAGGGTTAATGATTTTAAGTTCATTCATAATCTAAAAACAAAATTCATATGTATATAGGGGTTAACTCCCGTTATTTTATGTTACAGTTAAAAAAAAAGGAAAAGGGTAAAAGGGACGGTATTTCTAAGCTAAAATAGAAAATCAGTTTAGTTAATTCAAACAGAGGTTATATGAGGGGAGGAGAGGAGCAGAGAGCTCACTTTTCTTTTGGACAGCGAAGGGAAAACAGCTCTACACTGCCACTGCAAGCGAGCCAATCAGTTTTTTTTCATGTGCAGAACCTGAGGAAGACCCAATACGAGTCGAAACGTCGTTTTTGTTGGCACACCTTCCTTAGTTTTGGGGACATAAATAATAAATAGCAGAATAAATAAATATACAGATATTGTTTCTGATCCCTCCTTTTTTGGGAGAGCATTTTTGGTTTTTAATTTTTTCCTCCTTGTTTAGGAGTGATTTGATTTGAACACAATGTAATAAATAAATTCATTGGAAAATATTTCATTTAAAAACAAACAGATATTAAAAAGACAATTTTAGTTCATTGAAAAAAATAAACAACAACAAATAATTTCATTTGATGATTAAAAAAGATACAACAACAAACAAGATGGGAGACGGTTGGACGGTTGTCCAGTATGGCAGGAGGGGCAGACAGCGCAACCGTCAACCACAGTGGGGTCAGGGATATGGGGGGAACAGAGGTGGGATGGACTGTGCATTCTTTTCCTCCTTCGGGAGAAGGGACAGGGTCCCTACTTTTATCCCTAACCCTCTTGAAACTTTCACCAATCATTCCGCCGACCATCACAACCCTATGCACCAAGTTTCAGCCTCCTACACCTTACGGTTCCAAAGTGCACCACTTTGGGTGGGGTGGTACTCTTACCTTATACCTAACTAAAGAATTAGACTAACTAAAACAAAGTAAAAGTGATAGGGAGAAATGAGGTGATAGGAAAGCAGGAGAGGAGGAAAAAGGAAAAACAGAAAGCCAAAGGGATTCATAGTGTGAAGAAGACCTACCTGGTGCCACACTAAAAGGCTGGCTCCGCCTGAAGAAGGCCCAAGTGGGGCCGAAACGTCGTGGCAAAGACCAGCCACATATTTAAGGCAATTATGCCTACATTTTTGGAAAAAATGCAAATTTGACTGATAAATTGCAGCTCCTCCTCCTCTGCCAGTGGTACGAGGTACATGATAGTTAATGTAGCCCAGAGGGCAAGATTCATTTAAACTCACAAACTCATCTTGCTGCGCCCAGGTTTCAGTGAGTGCTAATACACCAATCTGATAATTTGTAAAATTTAGCAAACCACATTTAATAGTTTTACTGGGTTGGTTTGCTTGAGCAGTGGTTTAAATTTTAACTAAGTTGGTAAAAGTTACTCCTCCAGATTTATATTTATAGCTTCACAATATGAGCTGTGACAGAAAGGGAAGCCAAGAAAGGTGATGCTAGGTATGTGATCGAACATCTATGATCAGGGTCAACAGAATAAATCACTTTCAAAGCTTTTTGTTTTGACAGACTACTTCTGTCTTATTTTTAACCTTTGTGACAAGATTCTATCTTCCTACTAGGTTTATAAACTTGGTAATTGATCAAGTTGAGAAACAAAATCATAACAAGGCAACTGGTTCCTTCAGATTACATTGTTTTCCTATTACGCTCAGCATTAACATGTCATCCCTTTTCTCCAAAAGATCTGCTTCCTCCTGTTCAGGGTCATGTCCTTGGAGCAGGAAATTTGCTGTTGGATTGGAATATTTGTTTGAAAGTCTGTTACAATGACACAGATGTAACAGACAACCTTTCAAGAAACCAAGGACAGAACATAATTAAAGCTGCAAGCAGCGTTGTTAGGGCCTGAGCCCCCGCGCGGCCTACGGCCGCGTCCTTGACACCGGCCCCAATCCAACGGTGTAATCGGCAAATCCCTAGGCCTTGTAGTTTAGGAGATACGAGCCTCAGTTCGCTGCACAGCGTGACTGCAGAGCTGAGAGCCGGCCCTTTAAGAACCCCTCCCTTCTCTGCTCGCTCTCTGCCATCTGTGTCAGAGTGGAGAGCAGAGGAGGATTTGGCAGTTTTACTGTGAAACACAGTCATAACTCTGCATATGTTGGTCAAAAGTGTAATGTAAAGACGTCAGTTCGTAGAGTTTTTTCTCAGGAATTCAATGGTGTGTTTTCTGAAGGTGTGAGTGTTTTAATTTAGAAGCGACAAGTGTTTGTTTGAGAGTATGTACATGAGGGCAGAGAAGTGCCAATTGTGGTTTCCATGACTACAGTAAACAAATCTCTGCCATCTCTGTCAGAGCTGAGAGCAGAGCTGAGAGCAGAGCTGCCAGCTGGCCCATTAAGAACCCCTCCCCCGCTGCACTTTCTTTGATCTGTGCTAGAGTGGAGAGAGTGGAGGATTAAGAGAAATGTAGTGTGTAAAAGCTGAATAACTCGGCCTACGTTGGTGGAAAGTAACACAAAATACCATATTTTTGTAGGGATTTTTGTCAGGAATACAGTGATATGTTTTTAAAAGCTGTGCGATGTATGGTATAGACGTGAGAAGCATTTGTTCGAGAGTATGTACCATGAGAGGACACGGCCTCCCCATTGACTTCCATTGTAAGCGTAAAACGTGTCTCCCCCACTTTGAGGGCTTATAAAATCCAAACCGAGCGCGTAGTATATTAGCCTTTAAAGATTTTTGAAGAGCACAGTTGGGAGAGTAATGTGTGAAAGTTTGGAAGCCCTGGCATTTACGGTTTAGGAGGAGATAGATTTTGTTCGGGGAGTAAAAAAAGTCCTGATTTTGACAGTTTTGTCCAATTTGTGGACATTCTGTTGGAGATAGGTGAGGGGTCAGAGTGTAAGAATTGTTCGTGTTGATGAGACGAGTCCAACGGTGTTGGTCCCATGTCTGTGGGAGTTTTGTGTGAGGAGTTATAGCGCGCGAAATTAAAAAAAATTATCTTTTTTTTGTGTGGCTCCCTAGGTGGCGCTATAGACTTTAGTGGCGTTTTTGTTTTTGATTAGTGAATGTTGAGACATACCGAACGATTGTGCCAAATTTCAGCGAATTTCATGCATGTTCAGGGGGTCAAATTAGATTATGCGCGTTATGCGCATTATGCGCATATAGCGCGCACTCATTGAGAGCAAGAACAGTATAATACCAGGTTTTGAATGGGTGTGTATGTGAAAACTGGCTCCGGGCCGTCTGACCCAGTTGCCTCATGGGTGTTGGGGGGGCCTGGGACACTGTTTAGTGTGTGTTTTTAGTGTTTTTAGTGCTGCTAATGTGTTGCTCTGCCGAGCAAACATAATAGGGTCTTCGCCAGAAGTACCTTCTGGCTCAGGCCCTAATTAGAATCTGAGGATGCATCCGGGGACAGATTATAAGATGTGGAAATGAGACCATTTTTTAGTGATTTATGTGTACCATGACATTCAAGTAGTTTAAACATGATTTTTTAAAGACTGAATGTTGATTTGATCTTTTCTTCAAAGTGAGGCCCTCCAGTGTTCACTTACATAGCATGTATTTATTTAACAAAATATATCAGTTAACAAGTTCTTTTCAGTTCAAGTATATGTACTTTTGGGGCTATTATGTGAAGAGAACTTCACCTGCTTATGAATGGCATGTAGCATGGCAAGGAATGTGGGAGGTGAACACACAAACACACAATGTGTCCTTGACCACTTGTTCTAGTCTGAACAACCTCTTCAGGTCAGATGAGTTAGCAAGTTTACCATAAAATCTTCATCACAGAATAAGCTGTGATGGTGTGTGTGTGTGTATTCCATGTCTGTTTACTAATCACATACAGTTGATTTAAAAATACTATACTCTTTATTTAAATATTGTACAGATTTCAAAATGTTTTCACAGAGCTTAGATCTGCATTGAACTATACACCCAAGATGGAGGCATGCTCTGGTTTGTAACAAAGAGGAAGATGAAGATGCTGGGAGATGATGGAAGAGTGTCAAGAAGCAGGACGGATCAATCCCACAGTGGTAGTTTACTATCTGAATGGGAGAATTGCTTTGTCATACTGTTAAGGCTGCTTTGACTGTCTTATGTGCTAAACTACTTTAATCTCCCATCTCAAACATTCACTAGTTTACCTCAGTCCGCCCCTCCAAGCCTGTGTGATCCCTCCGTCCGGCACTGTGAACTTGTCAGATTAAATCAAGAAAGACTCCACCAGGCAGAGCAGACTTGTTAACGCTGATGGGGAGGGCGAAAGTGTGTGATGGCTTTATCACTCGTCCTCAGCTCCCGACCAAGTGCAGACAATGATGACTGAATGTAATGTAGCTGAAGATTTCTCGAGTTGAGACAGAAGGGCATGATGGGAAAGCTGTGTTTCACTCTTCTGGCTACTGAACTGTTTCATGCTAAGGAATTATGTCAGCCAATATCAATACCCCCTGACACAAGGCACATTACACAAAATCAACAATTTACAGAGCAAGTGAGAAGAAGTTGGAAATGCTAAGTGCAAAACTGTAGTCATGTCATGGGAAAATGACAGTTTGTTTTATATAAAACCTGCAGTGAACAAACATATGCAGACGCTATGACAGCGAGGAGAGCAGAAAGACAAGAAAACACTGACAGTGAGCATGTGGTAATCAGTCCAGAGCTCAACAACCCTTCTGAACGAAGACATTACTAAAATATATTTGGTGACTTGACCAACTGCCAAATATCGAGCAATATGCTTCTGAAGCTTTGTGCGTTAAAGGCTGCAGGATCAGGTCAGCCCAGCAGTTATGAAGAAGACTGAAGCCTTCACGTCCATTTCATGGGTGAGAATTACACGTTTCATTCGAAGCACTGACAAGCACAAGTTCATTCAGCACACACACAAACACAATCAATCAAGACTTTAGCAATGGCTATAACATTAAAGGGAGGGCATCCATTTAACATTACATATTTCAATATGATTCTGGAATATAAAATCCTCCTTTAATAGCGAAGACACTACAAAGTTTGCTGGATTTCAATTAAACTAGTCTGGAAAAAGCAGCTGCTCTTCTTCATACAATCTTATTAGATCAATGTACCCTTAGGGATGACACACAAATGTATAAACGTGATACAATGGTAACTCATGTTATCAATAATATACTCCTGGCACCTACACACAAAGTTTGACGTTTTCTTATGACAACGTGACATGAGAAAAAACTTGCTAGCAAATGTAAGGTCATTTACTTAGCCCAAATTCTGCCAGAACCCTCATAGACAGTACTAGTGAATGGCAGCCCAACATGGTCCTCCCATCTGCTGGCTTCTAACCCTCCTCCCTGCCCAGACAACTCATCTTCGCCTCAAACATCCCTGTCCTGCTTGTCAAGAGAAGAGGGATTAACCTGTGAGCTCTGCAGCTTGGTCAAGAGGATGTTGGGCCAAATGTAGGAGTTTAGTTGGGGGTGGGGTGGGAGTGCTCAGCTGGGGATTTCATCCAAGTACAGCTGGAACATATCAGTTGGGGGGGGGGGGGGGATTAAACATCAATTCTTCATCCTGTCCAGCAGGATTCAAAGTGTTCCATCACCTGTGGAGGCTGATACAACCCCCACCCCCAGAACCACACACACTTTAGTCCGTGTATTCTGCCACTATGGACAGCAGCACTGTGATGTCATCTGGCTTTCCTCCTGGACAGAAAACAAAACATACAGGACAGAATTGTGTCAGGTTTTGATTCACAAATTATTCATGTAACATCATTGTCAGACAGAGCCTCAGTTCCTTTGTGGTACATGTAAGACCAGAACACTTACCTCTTACATTCAGTCCATTGTCACAGGCAAACTGTGCAAAAGGCGACATGTAGTTGGGGTCGTATGCCAGGAAGTGAGCTTGCTCAGCAATGCTGCGGGCAGTGTGCTGGATGCTGTCATAGTTTGTGTTCTGAGGAGCAAATGGTGTAGTGTTTGATTATCAAGCATATTTCTGATTCCACGCCTGTCTTCTCTCAGTACTAGCTACCTTGAGTTTCTTCAGCTCCTGCAGGATCATGTAGTCTGGCATGTTGTCAAAGAGCCCATCAGTGGCTGTGAGGATGATGTCACCCAGCTGGACATCGAAGGAGGAACTGTCTGCGGCATCAGGACTACACACACACACACACACACACACACACACACACACACACACACACACGGCAAGGCAGATAGCATGCAATGATTCAGATCTTGAACTGACTACAAACCAGGAAGACTCATCAATAAAATTGTGCCTGCATGAATTCATCCTATTTTAGAAAATCTGCCTGTCTGTTCTGGAATAGCTCTTTTGGAGGGTCTTTTTTAGTTGATTTCATTTTATTTTTACATTTTGAATATTCTGGACCTGTAAACTAGCTCCTCCTCGACTCCAGAAATCCAAGCCAATTACTGCAGATTTCTCTATCAGGTGGTACAATGTACAAGATGACAGTACTATGAGGCGCCACAATGCTCTCGCATTTCACCTTGGCTCCATCCATCCATCGTCATCTTCCGCTTATTCCTACACATTAAGGGTCGCGGGGGGTGGAGCCTATCCCAGCATCTACGGGCGAGAGGCGGGGTTCACCCTGGACAGGTCGCCAGTCCATGGCAGGGCCAACATAGAGAGACGAACAACCATTCACTCTCACAGTCATACCTACGGTCAATTTAGAGAATCAATCAGCCTCGTCCCCAAATTGATGTCTTTGGACTGTGGAGGAAGCTGGAGTACCAGAGAGAACCCAGCAGGAACGGGGAGAACATGGAGACTCACACAGAAAGATCCCGTGCCCGAGCCGGGACTTGAACCCAGAACCTTCTTGCTGTGAGGTCACAGTGCGAACCACTGCACCACCATGCAGTCACCTTGGCTCATCCCAACAAAAACTCCATCACATTTGCAGAATGATGACAAATTCAAGGAATCATCACATGGGGGGTTTGGGAAGGACGTGGATTTTTGGTGCTGCCACTATGAATGGGTGCTACACATCCCTGAGAGAAAGAACCTATTTAGTATGGTCTGCCGGTCCCAATATCAGTTCTTGGAAGGAACCCTTCTCTTCTCGCACCACCCACACAGAGTGTCATGGATCTCCAGGAACATCCTTCCCTATAGGGTTATTTTGATGTGGCCTTAATCGCAATTTCCATGATGCCCTACATCTTATACAGCCTTTTGCCAAAGACTTTGCAAGAGCATTGGCTCTTAAACAAAGACAAACACTTCCTGTATTTAAAATAAAAGGGCATTATTTTTAAGAGTTGCCAATGTGCCCCAAAGAACCAACTTGCCTTGGCCACCATGATGCAATTTTAGCATAACCAGGATAACATTTCATTTTTTTTGCTGGCTAGAGACACCCTACCACCTGCAGGAAGCAGCCATCAATTCATGAAAATCAACACGGCTTTTCCTAGTGTAGCAATGAGCTCATTCCTGTAGATGGGCTGTGTTGTCACCAGATGACATCACAAACATGAAGTGTCATGTGACATACTTCACTCAAGAGGAACTTTGGTACAATATTCTGACTAAGTAAAGCTTTGCTTATCTTCTTTAAGCCTTCACCTTTCTTGTGTAAAGAAATGATTTTCTTTCCCTATTTCTCTTCCACGTGATGTCACTGCCCTTTATAGTGAACAGTCGGCTAGGCTCACCTTTAGTTGAATTCTTGTTAATTAAAATTTTTTAAGTCTAAATTTACTATTGCTCCTGAGCCTGTCACCGAGTTTTACTTATTTTTGCTACTTGGTCTTGAATGAATTTGTTGAGAAAATTACTCTTTTTTTGTATGCAAATTAACATCTAGTTTGCACTGGCCCACATTTTTGAGAGTATTTTGTAGTATAGTATACCATAGAAAATGTTGGTTCTGGCAGGACACCAAAAGATTGCTGACAGATCTGTTGGGGTGTATGCATTTATGCTGAGCATTGTAAATAGAATTTATACAGTGCCTCTCCAGGGAATGCTTCAGGGCTTTATGACTCTGCCCTTTTCAGAGAACCTCTCTCTATCCAAGCACTGAGATCCACAGGACAACGTAGCGAAACCCTGATTATTACATAAACAATCTGCAAAAAATTACAATTAATTTGCAAAGAATCAATTCAGTTGTTAGGGTCTTAGGTATCATTTAATTGCGTACTAATTTCATCAAGAAACTTTGAGACCGTTTGCCATTAGCATATCAACATTTTTGAAATTAATGATTTTTCAAGAAGCCTTTCCCTTTTTCCATAGTCACATGAAAGTTGGTAAAAGTACTTCAATTTTGACACTTGCACTCTCTTCTGTTTGAAGCTATGTTGGTGATCTCTGATTGAAAGATTATTAATCTCCTGTTGCACTCAAAAGTAAATCACTCATATGAATAATTAATCCTTAGGGAACCATCCACGCAAAGTGTGTGACTTTAGACACACATTCTTTGCACTAAAATACCTCTGGAATGGTTCATCAGAACCATTTTTTAAATCTTTGCATTCAAGTATTTATTAGAAAATAATGTTTGAATTTGGCTGAATTCAATCATAAATAAATACTTTTAGCAAAAAGTGTGTGTTGATGTGCACTCCTTTTAAACGGCAGAAACTGGGCTTGCTTCGAATGTCCCTTTTTACAACTAGGCTGATAAAAGACTGCAAAATGATACGTTTCCTTATTTGTTTACGCCAGCATTTCACTTGTACTTGTCAATCCCATTATACACATACCACCTCCTGGGTTACCAACTTTTCCTCTATGTCCACAATACGGTTTTGATCACTGCACATTCCTACAAAGTGTCCAGTAGAAGCATGACCATGCATCCTTTTCTGAATGATAGGAAAGTTTTGCTTCTCAAAACCTTCTCCAAACTTTTTCCTAGAAAAAAAAAAGAGCACAGGGGCACGCATTTTGCAGACAGCGGCTACTGTAAACGTGCATGTGCAGATCGGTTCAGGTTCAAGTCACTACAGGTCAGTGTCAGACACTAAAAAAGACGCGCTTGGCTGAGCAATGTACAATGTCAGGAAGAAAATAAATTGCAGCTGAAGTGGCCGTACTCCAGCTTCCTCCACAGTCCAAAGCCTCGTCCCCAAATTGATGTCTTTGGACGGTGGGAAGAAGCCGGAGTACCAGAGAGAACCCACGCAGACACAGGGAGAACATGCAGACTCACACAGAAAGATCCCGTGCCCGAGCCGGGACTCGAACCCAGAACCTTCTTGCTGTGAGGCCACAGTGCTGACCACTGCACCACCGAGCAGCCTATGCACAGACATGTGTGCTGGAAACCTTCTATGAGGAGAAACATATTCAAAATCCATAGGTTTTGTAAGAACATTTTTTTTTGTTTGACTTTTTTTTATAAAATATATGTAAGTAGTACCAAGTGAACTGATGGTATGTCTGGATAGCATTGACTGTCCAGGAAAAAAAAATTTGCATGTCAAAATTGACCTTATAATTACTAAGATAATAATTCATAAGCAAAGTATGTAAAATTACCCCAAAATCAGCTTGGGTCCCGATGGGCTACATAAAATACAATGATGACAAAAAGAAGCATTATTTCCATTCACATAATAAAATTCAAATAAAAATGATAATAGGTTGGTTTAGACAAAAGTATAATAATTTCCAGAATATCATTCTCTAACAATGGTGGCAGGTTCATCAGTGGTTCAATCTTTTTTGTGAAATGCTTCCGTGAAGCTCAAAATAATCTTAATGGTTTCAAACTGAAACGGGGAAAAAGGGGGGCAGAGCCTGTAGAATTTGCTTTGGACTCTTCAGGACTCCATCAACTCACCCAGAGTTTGACATGGGTGAGAGGGAAAACGTGGCAATCACTAGCACTTCCTGTACTGCTGCTTAGCACAAAACAGCAACTAGCTGTGGCAGCATGTGGACCCTTACACCCTATTATGCTGAAGTTGAACATGAGGACAGAACACAAGACAGAGCAAAACATAATGTTCTGCAGTTACATCGTTAGCATTCTGCTGTTCCCCAGACGTGATCGCTCAATTAAGAATACTTCAAGAAAAAGAATACTTTATTTATCCCACAAAGGGGAAATTTAAATAGTTTCAACAGCATTTACAGAGAGATGAAGACAGGATAATATAAAATAAAAGAGAAAATATTCATGAAATGAGAAAAAAACAAGATAAATAAATATTAACATTTATATTTGACAATTCACAACTTACAAAAACTAGTCCAGATATCTATCTTTACGCATTATGTGTGCTAACCTCCTTATCCACAAAGGGCTAAACTACCAGTTTGAGTGTGTGGCATCCAGTGGGTTATTCAATGTGTTGTGTATGATGTGACTCACCTGTCACTGAGGACAGCCCCCTCTGCCCCCGGTGGTGCAATGGATAGTTGGAAGGGCGTGTTAAAGTAGTGCTGCTGCTCATCGGAGCGGTGAACCACCTCCCCTCCTCGAACCACCAGGAAGCCCGAGTCTCCCAGGTTGGCCGTGTGCAGCTGGTGACTCTGACGGTCCAACATCACAAGGCAGGCTGTGCTGCTGCCTGCATGTGCACAAACACACACGGCTTTCAATCCAAATGTTGAGCAGCCCTTGTGGTGCACAGTATACTGGTACCAGCTGCATTTGAAGAAAAATGGCACTTCATTGTTTTTGGTTTTTTTTTTTACACATGAAAATGCCTTCCTAGTTCCTTTTGGAGCACATCACTGAAAGCAGTAATGGTGCAGGAACCAACAGTCTGTAACATGAACTGGGGCACACGTGAGTCAAGACAACAATGGAGAATACAAGGAATAAAACTTGGCAAAACATTTGAAGGACAAACATCCCAAACTCTACTGCGAATTCCAAGAGTGACAAGTGACTTAACTAGTTCACTCCCCTGTTGTGTCAATGAAAACAGCAACATTGAGAGATCATTACGAGAACATTAGAGGCCCTATGCTGCTGAGATTGCTGTGCTGAAAGTTATCAAACACAACCTGGAGGGAGGGGGAGGGGAATTAGCTGGTGCACACAAGCATCTCTATAGTGATGTCCCAAAAGTGGTTTTATAAATACACATGCCTATTTCATGTCCCTACTGTAGATGCCGTTCAGTTTGCTGCTCTCCCAGCACCGTATCAAGAGCTGGCGGAGAGACAAGGAGACAGGCCAGTACACCAGGAGAGGAGGACGGGGGCCATAGGAGGAGCAGCATAGAGACAGACAACCATTGGCTCTCCCAGCCACGCCTACGGTCAATTTAGAGTCTGGATTAACCTGGTCCCTCTTGATGTCTTTGGACTGTGGAGGAAGCTGGAGTACCAGAGAGAACCCAGCAGGAACAGGGAGAACATGGAGACTCCCCCAGAAAGACCCCGTGCTGCAGCCGGGGCTCCACCCACAACCTTCTTGCTGGGGGCCACAGGGAGGACCACTGCTCCACCCACAACCTTCTTGCTGGGGGCCACAGGGAGGACCACTGCTCCACCCACAACCTTCTTGCTGGGGGCCACAGGGAGGACCACTGCTCCACTGGGCCGCCCAATAAATATGAATACATAAAATAATTACATTATTGTATTTCATTTTAAAGCAACAGAATAAGTATATCACAGCCAGGCAAGGCCCATCTTGAAATATGCAGTTTAAATTTTCTTGTTTCATGAATGTAAAAGTGCCAGGAAGAAAGCAACTGCAAAGACACAAACCTGTACTGTCCTCTTGACCCACAGCTGTGCTTCTTAGCAACAGACTATGCTTATTGAAAGAAACCCAATTAAGAAGCTTTAAACAGGCTAATTAATTGGATTTACTTTGAGTAAACAAACCTGACATACTGAAATCAGCATTGTGTTGGTAACAATTTTCAACTGCCATCTGGGAGACGCCGAGGAAACGAGCTGGTGGAGCAGGCGGACAGCCACACCCTGCTGGTGACTCATCGGACCCACCAAAAAATGCTCGCTTTGATCAACGTTCAAAAGCCCTCACGCACTGTGACTCGGTCTATTCTCTGCTTTCACTCCAGAAATACAATTACACACACTACCCATCTCAAGAATATTCCCCTCAGCTGTGGAGGAACAGCACAATACTGTGTTGTTTCCCCAGCTGCACATGTGATAACACGCTGGAAAAGTACTGAAACTCACAGAGAGCGATCTGTTCCTGAAACATCTACTGTTACATGTTTCTGCACACTCTTTTGTCAGGAAGTGGACTTAAGGACAAAAAGGATTGTGGAAGTGAAACACATGGAGCAGGATAGGACAATCCCAGGACTTCTTAATGGGATCTAGCTGTTCTTTGAATCATGATGCAAACATCTCCATCCTGTCAGCCGCTAAACACAGAGAGAGACAAACAACAAAGTTCTACATGCTGATCCAAACCGCACGGAAAATATACTGTTTGAAAGGACACAACAAGAATACAAGTGAAGTCTATTATCCTGCAGTGTTTTGAGCTTCCCATCTAAATCTCTCAGGTAAACTTAGAATAATCCAAGAAGGGCTGCAGTCATCGAGTATTTTAGTCATCAAGTAGTCCATCGATTATTCCATCAATTAACTGAGTAATTGGATGAGACACACAGTGCTGTGAAAAAGCATTTTCCCCCTTCCTGATTTTCCAGCTTTTTTACCTTAATTTATGAAATCATTTAAAAACTGCATTTTGCATTTACTCTGATTGTCTTTGACTAATATCAAAATGTGTCTGATGATCCCAAACATTTAAGTTTGACTAATATGTTCACGTATAAGAATTCAGGAACGAGGAACATACTTTTTCACAGCACTGCAAGTTTGCTTTATTGGGGGAAAATCTTTCTAGAATCTTTGTAAGCCCACTTTAACTGAGAGTGCAAGGTGGAAGTCTATGTTTGTTAGCAACTTAGCTCTGCAAACAAAAACACATGTGCTTCTGAATGGAACAACAAATCTCCCATAAATTCTCCACATACGTGCCTTCCATCTTACAGTGGCATCATGCGGCAGTCTGTCACATTAATCATGTATTCCCACCACAACAGGAAGAACTGCTATGATGTTTCCTGGCAAAAATGCAGCCTAATGAAGACAATTTGTTTACCATGTGGGCGGCGTGGCTCAGGGGTAGAGGGGCCGTCTAGCAACCGAAGGGTCGCTGGTTCGATCCCCGACCCCGGTGACCATGTCCAAGTGTCCTTGAGCAAGATACTGAACCCATAACTGCTCCTGATGAGTAGGTTGGCGCCATCAGTGTGTGTGTGAACGGGTGAATGAGACGACACTGTAAAGAGCTTGGAGTGCTGCTAAGGGAGAAAAGTGCTGTATAAACTGAGTCCATTTACCTTGCAACTGAAAAGCTATTTTTGATTCAGAAAACACCGACACGACCACCATGACACTGAGACATGTGAGATAAGTGCTGCTGCTGCATGCACAAACCTCACAACTGTGATCACAACCCTGATGATGCAATTGATTTTCATACGCACACTTGCTAACAATACACATTCACACGGTTGTTTTCTGAAGTAGTTCTCTAGTTATGGGACAAAAGAAAATTCATCTCTATCCTTCACTTCTCACTGTTTTCTTCCTCTATGTAGCAATCGTCACCATTCACAGCTTAAATACGTCAACCACCATCATCAAACTCAGTCACGTAGTTCTAAACAAACCCACAACTGTCCAGAAACATCCATTCACCAGGTAACTCTAACCCATTCCAGGTCGCCGGGTATCATCCAGGTCTCCTTAATCCAGACAGATGATCTGTGATCCACTAACTCTGGTTCTTTGCTTGCTCAAAGTAGGGCTGAATCAATTTTTGACAGTTTAGCTGTTGTTAGCCATCAGTCTCCACTAGCTTGAAGCTAAATATACGTGGCTGGTTCTTTCTTCATTCTGGAGTCACAAAGAAGTGATGCAGGAGGGAAAAACCTCGCAGTGAGCTCAAGACTCCTATTGGTGTTTTCTTTGCACAATACAATTTTTGGTTGAAGTATTACAATGACATGAATTAATTGATAACAAATATAAAGAATTTCATCATGTGCTGGCAGGATCTACTGACTCACCCAGCAGTGGCACTTTGTTCTGCAGCAGCTCATAATAGCTGCTGGTGAGGACTCCGACGGGGTTGCTGGGGACGAAACGTCCTTCTTTCACCAGTCGCTCACACGTCTTCATCAGGGTGCCCGAAAACTGTGATGGGTCCACACCATAGTCCCTCCAACCACCTACTCCATCTGCCACTCCTACAAAGATTATTTAATTTGAAATTAATGGAAAACTTCTCATTATTATAGGTTAATAATCCACGTACCCATCTTTTCCATTGAGATGGACAAGTACAACTTTCACTTTAACGAGATGCTAAATTGTGGAAAAAACACCTATTGTGATATTAGAACAGCGGTATAATTGCAATATTAGATGGAATGTTAATTTTTTTTTCCTCATTCTCAATTTCAATGAAACCTCCACATAACTAATAATGGTTATTATTGCAGGAATCTGTATCAAATGAGATGTCTTCTTGAGTCTATAGATGATGCACAACAGGATTTCACTATCCTCAATTTTTAATTCAAATAGAACTTTTAAACAGCAATACTGTTTAAAAGTATTGCACCCTCCAACAATTTGAAAATTGCAAGAGACCCTGTTGCAATTTGAATTGAATCCATATCACTTATACAGCCTTTTTTATGTTTCTCAAACTCCATGTGAGGATCTTCAAAGACAGGAGATGAATGCAGCTGCACAATAAGGAACAAAAATTGTACTTTCACCAAAAAAACATCAACTTCCGAAACAAGAGTGTTTAGGAACTGTCTTCAACAATCAAGGTGTTTCTATAAAAGGTCAGACAAGAGTCGGATCGTCAACTAAAGGTGAAAAATGATGCATAGCTTTTTTGCAACTTTTACTTCTCTTTGATTTAAATATTTCAAGTTTTCATTACAAACCTGAGGCCTGAGAAACCCCTGACAGATCCTTCAAATACCTGCCAAGAAACAGCAAAGTACTTTCTTACATGAACACTTATCAAGTCCAAGCTTTTCCTAGAACGGAAACTTTAGTCTTGCAACTCCCGAGACACGGAGGTCGCCGTTGACCGGCAAATATAACTGACCTGTCGGGAAGTTGCTGCCAACAGTTCCTAACAACAGATGGGGGCAACAGCACGCAGACAGATAGCTGGCAGCTCATGTCGACACCTGAAACACCTGGTCAGACCAGTTACCTGAGCAACACTCACGGAGCCCAGAGTAAGTTGTCCACACGAAAACAAATAATGGAAAAGGTTCGGTGGTAGGACTGTGCATCAGGGTTTATGGAGGTGCAGGCAAATTACTATTGTAGTTGCATTACTACTACTACGACTACAACGAATAATAATAATATTTGCAAGCAAAACACTCGTGTATCTGTGATTGTTTGATCTCACACTTGCAACTAAACTCTTAAATATACCCAGCAAAACACAGTAGGCGGTCGACCTTTGACCTGTGACTCACGTCACTGCAAATGTTCTCCAATAAACACTTCAGTTGACGTCACTCACCCAAAACATCAGCGGATCTGTGTCGAGCGATGAAGCACGCGTCGTCCCCGTAGCACATCCCCTTCTTCAGGATGCCTTTGCGAAAGTCTTTGCCGAAGCCGCAGCTCGCCGTCACCAGGCTGTAGTCGCGGCTGTCCGTCTGAGAGAGTCCGCCGATCACCGCTCTGGCAACCAGGCGTCCGTACGACAGCACGGACAACATCCCTCACTCACTCACACACACACACACACCTGCTGAGCTAGCAGCCGCTAGCTTAGCCGGGAGACCGGCAATGCTGGCCGACGCACGCGATCACGCACAGACGAAGAATCACGCAGCCCCGTCCCGGGGCCGTGGAAGCCGATTGAGAATCACAGTAAGCCGGCTCTTGCGCTCCAGGGGCCCCGTGGGTGCTGGCTCTTCGCGGCCATGATGCCCGTTCACACGCTACACAACAAAGTGAAGCCGCTAACCGGTGGCCTCACGCACTCGGAGGAGCCAGCCGAGTCTTGTGACTGCTGTCGTCATACATTACGCAACCTGCGTCTCCTTATAAGGAAATGCTACGATCTATCTGTTTTACTGTGGTACCTAATAGAAGCGACGATACAAATCAGTTGAAACCAATCTAAAAATAACCCCCTAATTTAACCCCACGCATATAAGGTCAAATACGGGGAATTCTTTCAGGTTTATTCTTGTTAAGTTAAAGTCCTGGACACGTCACTCCACCTCACCTCATCAACTTCTATCTGCTCGTCTCGATGAGATGAACTCTATCGCCATCTTGTGGATGTTACTTGGACGTACGGGTGCGCTTGCTGGTGCAAAAAACCCCAACACAAAACAAAACCCCAAAATTAAAAAAAAAAACTACCACTCAAACTTTGTCATTTTGTATTGTGATTAAGCCAAAAAATCCATGAACAAATGCAATTCATGTACATATTTCCCCCTAAAATACACTCAAATTTTATTACAAAGATTTAGACATTACAAGAGTGCTCCTTTATTGGTTTAATTTAGCACAAGACTTGATTAAAAATGTGAGGATGCAGAGTGAGTCAATGCTCCAGGGCACTGACTAGAAATTAAGAGTAGAATTATAAAGTCTTACGGAAGTAAACAGGTGTTTGTGACCTTCCCCGTTTCTTTTAGAGCCAATAATGCCATTACTGACGAGGAAAATAATGACAGAAACATGAAAGAAACTAGAAAAATTGTGCACAGCTTCAAACAAGGCATTCCTGTGCATAAGTAGCGTTATTGTTACATCTTTCCTGATTGAACAGTCATATGTGGCAAAGACTAGCTGCAAAATGGAGTGCAAAACACCTGAGGTTTTCATGGTGACATATCAATTTACCCCTGTGGACAAAACAACTAAATATTTTGCTTTCATCGGGGAGGAGTGGATCTCTTTGCAGTATTGGCAACATGAAGGATATTCAACCCTTCAAATGCAGAGGACAAAAGCACATCAGAGGGGGACTGCCAGTATTCGGCCCCCTGCTCCCTTATTTCTTTGCTTGCTTGGTGACCATGTTGCGAGGGGGGGTGACTGGACGGCTGCCGTTGGGCTTCTTCTTCTCAGCCGGCTTCAAAATCTACCAGATGATTGAAAGTTTAAACTGTTGAATGAATTAGCAGCGAAAAACACACCTAAGAGAACTTTAATGGCATTTGAACAAATGCAACCCAACTTCAGATTAAATGGGGCATCATGTCTTTATATAAATTAACATCACATACATGACAATAATCATCATAATATAAATTACAACACATTACACTTATATAGCACTTACACTTGGAGAGCAAATCTAACGACCTGTTCTTGACACAAACTAGTCCGCTAGCTATCCCAGCATTCGCGGTCCAATGTTAGCGTAGTTGGGGTGATCCTGTTTCTGTTTAGCTGCTTGGCGACACTTTGGATGCCCTGATAACAACTAAGGCAGGGGTGTCCAAACTGGTCCAGTAAGGGCTGCTGTGGCTGCAGGTTTTCAATCCAACCCAGCAAAAGCAACACCTGATCCAACAAATGAGCTGTGAGGACGCAGCTTAGTTGATTTAAGTAGAATCAGGTGTTGCTTTTGGTCGGTTGGAATGAAAACCTGCAGCCACAGCGGCCCTGACTGGACCAGTTTGACACCTGTGAACTAAGGCATCACAATTTTGACATTTCCTGTATTTTACCCAAAAAAACATGGAATAAAAAAGGTAACTGTCAATGGCACTCGGCGGCCAACGCTAGCGGTACCGTCCCACTTCCGTTTATCTGTGCTACCTTCTGCCACACATTTACTGCATCAGGCTTTTGATCATAGATGTAAGTTCCCAAGCCTGGTAATGATACTTTTATGATTATAGAGTATATATATATATATATATATATATATATATATATATATATATATATATATATATATATATATATATATATATATATATATATATATATATATATATATATATACATATATATACATATATATATATACATATATATATATACATATATACACACACACATATATATATATATATACACACATATATATATATTTAAATATCTATATATATCTATATATCTATATATATACATATTTAAATATATATATACATACATATACATATTTATATATATACATATATACACACATATACACACATATATATACATATATATGTGTATGTATATATATACATACATACACAAATATATATGTGTATGTATGTATATATATATGTACACACACACACATATATACACACACATATATATACACACACGCATATATACACACACATATATACACACACACACATATATATATACACACACACACACATATATATATACACACACACACACATATATATACGTGTGTGTGTATATATATATATATATATATATATATATATATATATATATATATATGTGTGTGTGTGTATATATATATATATATATATACACACACACACATTTATATACGTGTGTGTGTGTATATATATACACACACACACACACACACACACACACACACACACACACACAACTGATCTCAATCATTTTTATCAGTACTCCATATACAAATACCAATTGTTAGTTGTTCTATTATCATTCAACTACACAAAATCTGTTACATTTGAGGTTCCAAGTATTTTTTTCCAAGATAAGAAAAGCATCTCACCTGAAAAGAGCACATGAGTGTTTCATCCACACTCATCATGGCACCAGCATTGTCAAACTCCCCACAATAGTTGGGCGCTGAGAACAAAGTCACAAGCTGCCTCTTCGCAAAAAATTCATAGCCGTCCTCGACAACCTGTGAGGGAGGCAGCAGAGCAGGAGATTTGACAAGTGTGTTACTGACACAAATCTGGTGTGTTAATTAAATGTGTTGTGAGAGTGGCAGACACAGCATGTGAGGTCCTGCTTTTGGATCAAGTATATCAGCATGTCCAACACTCAGTTCCAACTGGAACTCAGTTTACCTGATGAGCGCGGCAGATCAAATCCAGGTCATGCTTGTGCAGGAACTTGGCCACTACCTCAGAGCCGAAGGTAAACGATACACCCCTATCGTTCTCCCCCCAGCCCAAAACGTCCTTGTCTGGGTCAGACCACAGCAAATCACACAGCAGACCCTGGTCGGGCACATCAGTGGGGCGCATGATGCGTCGGATCTGCTCCATGGACTGAAGGTCGGGTGACAGTCCTGAACAAATAAACACGGCAGTATTGGGGTCAGTTTCTACCACACGGGGTAGGCCCCCGTCAGGTGGCAAAGTGAAGCGACAGCTTTGCTCAAGGACAAATGTGTGCAGCTGATATCAACGTTAGACTACTTTGGACATCAAATATCAAACTAAATCAGCAGGAATTATCAGAAACTAGGCAAGAACAACAACATCAGTACCCAAGTATCTGCAGATCCTAGTCATTTTTTTAAATACGTTGTATCAGTCAGTTTTATTCAATTGTTTCATCTTTGCTCATCCTCTGTTGTTTATGATGGGGTTGATAAATAGTAAGGCAGTGGCGACATTTGGTGTGAGTGAGTGTGAACCGTTGAGTGGGGCAACACTGGCTCTGTTTACATGGACGTCATATGAACCTGATTAGGACAATACTCAGAAGATGCTGCCATGTAAGCAGCATGTTCTGGCTGCCTGAACCTGAACAGGTTCACAGCTGGAATACACAATAACGAGGCTAAGGCCAACCACAAAAACTTTGGTGAAACAAAACTGGAAAAAAAACTTCAATTATTTGACTGCAATTAACTTACATCTTTGACAGTGAAATACAGGATTGAGTTGAAGTGCTATTTCACGGCTGCCTTTCTGACTGCTCTGTGTCCGTATTAACATTGAAAGTTGGCACCAATCACTTCAGCATCTTCTGATGTTGTGTCATTGTGATTTACTTCATGCCGACAAGTACCCGCCATAATTAATGGACTGATCCCGAACAGCACTTTTCTTCTTCAGACATTTTGGTCAAACTGGAGCATAACGAGCAATCAACTGACGAACTGAGCAGGAGACTGCAGCCCTACAATGAAACTATTACAACATGGAGGTTTCTGATCTTAGCTGCATTACCCAGCTGTCATGGACACGTTTAATCAAACTATGAGGTCCTACAATAGTTTTTTGACACAAACATCAGTGAAACTGTTTTACAACACTAATGCAGCTTTCTGCAAACTTACAAACTCGTCCGTCAGCTCATTGTTCTGCTTTAGTAGCAAGAAGATACTCAAAATTTATCAACGTGACAAATCGTTTCAGATCAAATTCCAGAGAGAAACTAGGGATTTAATGTGAGTCAGACTTTATGCAGAGTATCATGCTTGGAACACAAAACAAATATACAAGGAGAGATTCATGCGAACACCTTGAATGACGTACTGTCTCGAGTGGAACAAGATCAACAGTCAGAGAATGCTGTCTGTATGTAACCACTGTTAAGCACTTTGAGTAGCACCAAGGTGGAAAGGCATTACATAAACAGAGTTTATTAGCATTTAACCATACTTTAAGACATTTCTTTTTCAAATTCACAATGTTTACATGTATTTTCCAGTATGTGTTTCTCAGCAACAACAAAAACTCACCTCCATGGCAGCAAAATATTTTCTCATCAACAATCGCAGCAATGGGGAGGCAGTTGAAACAATCTGTGAAAGTCTTCCAGAGTTTGATGTTGTACCTTCTTTTACCTAAAACATCGAAATAATAAAGTATATTCCAATTATTTATAACCTCAATGTAGTTACAACACATCTAAGGCAAATTACATTTGGATGTACTGTTTGTATAAAGCTCTCGTAGCAGCTCATTCTACCGAATAGACACTATGGGACGGAAGAACAATCCATGTTTTTGCTGCTGCAAACACTTAAGCCTTGTCATGGACCAAGAACTGTGGGCACAATCATTTTTTACATTCAATGAACAGTCATTCAAAACAGGGGCGAGATATACTGACCCACCTCCCCACCACAATAGAACATGCCTTCTGAAGGCAGGCAATTGTCAGGGATCAAAATGGCCCAGATTTAGGGATATAGCCAAACATACCAAGAGGAACTGTGGAATATGTCATGGCACAACAATGCTTTATATTAAATCAAGTGTACATTACTCACACTCATCATAAAAACCATATATTCTGTTGATTGAAGCACACTCATGGTTTCCCCTCAGCAGGAAGAAGTTCTCTGGGTATTTGATCTTGTAAGCCAGCAAAAGACAGATGGTTTCCAGAGACTGCTTCCCCCTGTCCACATAATCTCCCAGAAACAGGTAATTGCTCTCTGGGGGGAAGCCACCATACTCAAACAGCCTCAGAAGGTCATAATATTGCCCATGGATATCACCTGCACAAGGAGGAGTTAAAGGTGCCATTAATAAATGTCTACATAAGGTTTTATTCATGCATTTCCTTTCTCTTTATTGAGAAATGTATGGGTGAAATAAACAGTGCTTCTTACTGGACAACATGTACTCACAGTCACTCTTCATTGACAGAAGCGCGCGAGCACACACACACACACACACACACACACACACACACACACACACACACACACACACACTCAACCCCTACCGCATATCTTGAGAGGAGCCTCCAGCTCCAGCAGGATGGGTTGGCTGAGAAAGATCTCCCTGGACTTGAGGCACAATCCTCGAATCTCATTCTCATGCAGCTGCACATTCTTACCGGGCTTTGCTCCTCTGACTGCATCGCGACAAAGTACACCGATAAGCACAGTTCTCAGCACATCCAGTTGTAAAGTTAGAAGTTAAAGTTACGTAATAGATGAACATTAGCTGCCTTGTGTTTCCACTAATTTTAACAAAGCGATGAAAAACATATGTTAAGGTTAGCAACATTTTTCATTAGCCACATTAGCATGCATAGAGTCCGAGATTTATTGTTATTATTTAGATATTCTAACCTTCTAAAAGTCGTTGGATGATACTGTCTATGTTGAGCTTGTCAACATCAGCCATTGCAGCGTTTCCGTGAATAAAATCCACTCGGTCAAATCTGAGGTCCTGTTGTTGACACAAGCTAGTCCGCTAGCTATCCCAGCATTAGCGGTGCTATGTTAGCGTAGTTGGGGTGACCCTGTTTCTTTTTAGCTGCTCGGCTACACTTTGGATGCCAAAATAAACTACTCAGGCTAATCGACAATTTCTGCATACGAGGTAAGATTTTACTAAGAAACGCGGGATTAAAAAAAAGTAACCGTCAATGGCAGTAGCCAGCCGACCGCTAGCGACACCGTCTCGTTTCTGTTTTTCTCTGCCGCACCTTGTCTCACCAAACTGCGGCTTGAAAGACACTGAACCGCTACTGTTGCCCCCTACTGGCCTGGAAGTAAAAGACGTCTTCAGAGACGAAAATATCTAGCACCATGGTATATGGATGTGAGTGGTTGTTTGTCTCTGTATGTTGGCCCTGCGATGGACTGGCGACCTGTCCAGGGTGAACCCCGCCTCTCGCCCGTAGATGCTAGGATAGGCTCCAGCCCCCCCCCCCCCCCCCGCAACCCTTACTAGTAAGGAATAAGCGGCAGACGACGATGGATGGACCTTTTACGCTAACTCCATCAAAATGGCCCAGTTAAAATAGGACCTAATATATTTAATAAGAGTAAAATTCTGTAGCTGACAAGGGCAGTGTGATGGTTAATTGCAGTTCATCATGTTCAGGTATAAATTGGCCACAATGCCAATTATTTCTCTGAAGCTCTGATGTCCAGCTGTTGCACTGCTGTGAGGTGAACATAGCTATTGTAATATTATAGCAACGAATGGTACGTTAAGATAAGTTCACAAATCGACATAGTTTTGATTAACAGATTAACAGAAATGTATACAGTAATATTGTATTCTAATCACTTTCACCCAAAATAGGAGTGATGAAAGTTGTAGCCTTAAACAAATGCTACATGTGCTACACAAATCACATGTTTGCTCTTCCCGGGGTTGACATTAAAAGTTATATAAAATAGGAAAAGAGCAGAAGAAGGAAAAAGGGGCAGAGGTCAGTATTCTTTTCAAATGATAGAATTGAACCTTTTGGGGCTTTAATCACTTTTCTTAGTTTTAATAATGCCTTTATTCTTTAATCCAGGCAACAAATTAATTCTGAAACCAAAGACGTCTTTATTTTTACTCATTACATATCAAGCAAGTACATAGATAATGCAAATACATACATAATGCACTAAAAGTTGAATCGTAAACCTTTTAAACTTAAAGTGTTCGATCATGAGCTTTTTTTAATCATTGTGTGGCGGTGACTATGTTGGCATAAACGTGGCAGATGATATCTACTCTTGGTCTTTCTCTTCGCCGTGTGTAATGATATAGACCAGGTTCTTGTAATCCAGGTTTCCTGCAACATCTGGTGGGAATGCTGCAAACATCTGCTCCATCTATGAAGAAGCAAGCACACGATGGTACTTCTGAGTGAATAATCATATCAATTCTGCTGTAAGATTGTTTCTGACCTCCTCAGGAGAGAAGCGATCTGCTTGGGTGGTCAGCATCTCGGTCAAACTGTGAAGAAGAGGAGCAGTGAAGAAGAGCAGACGAGCATCACCAAGGCGTTCGACTGGTACTCACAAGTCTTTCTTTAATGTTCCAGTTCCTTCGGGATCAAAGACTTTAAAAGCATTGAGGATGGTCTCCTCTGGGTCGGCACCTAGAGATGAACACAAATAGAGAAAACTGGAGACAAAACTTGTTTCTTCTTACAAGAAGAACTGTTAACATTCTAAAAGGAACGCAACAACATTCCTGGAAATATGTGTCTGCTGCGTATGACCCACCCACTGCCTTTCATTGTGCTCAACTAACTCACGTCAGTTTCATTTCTCTAGTCTAAGCATCGCTACCTCCTTGTCTGCTTCTCTGTTTCTCTCAAGTTTCAATTGATAGAATACTGCTCCTCACCTTTTAGTTTCTCTCCAAACATGGTGAGGAAGACAGTGAAGTTGATTGGACCTGGTGCCTCTTTCACCATTTCATCAAGCTCTTCTTGCTTGACATTTAAACGACCTGAAGATGGGTGGCAGATTAGGTGCAATTAGGTTTTATTTTCAGAAATCTGATTATTATTGTAAAATGAGCCCGTTGCAATATGCTGGATATTTGATTTGATTTTTTTCCAACAAACAGTCCAGACCTGAAGCTAGCTGATTCAGACAAAGAGTAACATTTGATTGGGTGAAACCAGGTAGTATTTTACAGATTTGCTTCAGAGATGACTTGAATTAGACACCAGTTGCTTAAAAATGTACTTTTCACATGATGTCAACAAACCCAAAGCTGCGAATGTGTCTCTCAGGTCACTCTTGTCAATGAAACCGTCTCTGTTCTGGTCCATGATGGTGAATGCCTGCAGAGGTTGATAACATCCCCAGTCAGCCCAGTGTACATGTCTCTGAGTGAATGTGAAACCATCATTAACCAGACACTGACTTCTTTGAACTCCTGGATCTGGGCCTGTTCAAACATGGAGAACACATTGGAGTTGGCTCCCTCAGCTCTCTTCTTTGCTTTCTTGGGTGACTGCATGGTTTGACAATGACATTCAAAATAGACACAACGTTGATGAAACAAACCTCACCTGGCTCTTTGCCTCAGCGTCACTCATTATCACATTTACTGGGGCACTCGTGGTAACACGCCAATCAGCCAACTGAAGCAAAGGTGAGGGCATTAATTGCTCAAAAGGCATGTTTATAATGGACCTTGCATCTCGTTAGGAGGATTACAAAGACTGTCAGCTTGTTATGCTAATATTTACTCGGGCCTCCAATTGTGAGGCGATGCAGCATGATGAGGGTGTGGTCTGCTGCCCGCTCTCCCACCGTCACCGGATCACACGAGGGATTACTCTATAGGCCCGGGTGATGACAGGATGGTACACTGAGTCCTGTTTGATCAGAAAACCCTCGGAGGCAAGGATTATGTGGAGCTATTTACACGACTGCCAAGGAACTGTGAAAAACACTGTAAGTTGAGGCAGGGCGATGACATCATGTTGCTTCCTGACAGCGGCTGCCTAACCCTTGTTGAGGATTAGCGCTCCAGCACTTGTATATATCTCTCCTAGACAGGACCTCGGGCGCACAGCCTCATTTATTTATTGAGTTTGTTTTATGAGAACTTAAGCACTCACGATGCAGAGTTAGTTCCTACTATGTCTTCATTCACTGCCATTTGAAACTTTGTCACATTTTGTTTTATCCTTATTTGGGTTCTGTTCATGTTGCACCATTTCCTTTCCTTTCCTTTCCCCCTCTTTTATCACTCTTACCTGCTATTACTGCTCTTTCCCCTCCTCTGCTTTTCTTGTCCCTCTCATCATGTTTCCTACCTTTTCTTTCTGAGGATGAATATATATATATATACACACACACACACACACACACACACACACACACACACATATATATATATGTAATTGTTTCCTCCTCTTCTCTCCCATCCTTTGTTTCTTTCCTCCTCCTTCCTCTCCATGGTAACCAACTCTTACATATTTTAAAATTGTCATCACTGTCATGAGAGAAACATAATCAATACAACATCAATAGGACAACTGGGGAGCTGTCCTATTGATGATTTTCAGAAATCCGTGTTCAGCACCCATAAGCATATCGACAGAGAACATATTGATTTATTATCACTGGTGTGATTAGTGCAAGATGTATTATTCATTCAAACATGCAGTGACATCTGACACATGAATATACAGAGGAACATCAAACAGGGTCTCCTGTCTGGCTAGTTTGAGTGCAATGACAATATTCACTCACCATGGTTCTGGTGGCTGGAGGAGAACCAAATAATATTCCTGCTGCTTTGTGATGGACTGCCACTCAAAACAGGGGCTAGATATACAGAACCACCCCCCCTCCCCACCACCACCCTCCCCATAGAACATGCTATAAATACTCCATGCCTTCTTTAGGCAGACAATTGTCAGGGATCAAACTGCACCAGATTTAGCGATAACAGCCAAACATACAAAGCCCATTACTGAGACCAAGAATAACAGCAGGACATACCTTTGGCTCAGGAGGGACTCCGGTGGCCATGACCAGCAGGTGATGGGATCCATCATCCGGCTGTCCCGTTAGAACTCCACAGGGACCACAGCCATGTCACGATTGGAACTTCTTCCTGGTAGCACAGTAATTGTTGGCTGATGTTCTCTGAGCCCCAGTAAGACAAGCTGTGAAACTGTACATGCAGTGAAATGTTTGTCTGAGTTTATAATTGCTACTGATTGTTACATGCCTAAGATGTACTGAAGAGAGGAGATTTAATACAAAGAGCCAAAAAATCAAAGAGGAACAATGTATCATCCTGCACAATATGCGTGCGTGTTATTCCTAAATTATATTACATGTTCAAGTTTGCCAGAGG
Source organism: Aulostomus chinensis (assembly GCF_037954235.1). NCBI lineage: Eukaryota > Metazoa > Chordata > Actinopteri > Syngnathiformes > Aulostomidae > Aulostomus > Aulostomus chinensis. Next base: position 31,762,419 of record NC_141325.1, on the reverse strand, counting down.
CTGGTGCGATGTAACACCTCTCTGTGTGATGTGCAAACCACAGTCTCAAATATCACATTTGCAACCCACATTTTAAGTTTTAGTACAATTTGTCCTCTCAATTGAATAAAACAACTTTAAGTTGTTTTTATAGTGCAAATCATTGTTGTTTGAGTGGTGCATGTAGAAACAGGATAAACACGGGTGGAACTGGTCTAAATGATCATATTTAGGGTTACAGCCACTCCAGTGTCCCACTGAAAGGGTTGGAACGTGTTGTTAATTACACCTGTGTTTCACCTGGAAAGGGAGCATATTACAACAGTTGTTGGGCTTTCCCCTCCATCCACCCATCAATCCATCCACCCATCAATCCATCCATCCATCAATCCATCCCGCCATCATCCATCCATCCATCCCTCCCTCCCTCCATCCCTCCATCTTCCCCCTCTTCTCCTGTTGAGGGTGGTGGGGGTGGAGCCTATCCCAGCAGCCTTCCCCCTGGACAGGTCACCAGTCCATGGCAGGGCCTACACATAGAGACAGACAACCATTGGTTCTCCCAGCCAGGCCTACGGTCAATTTAGAGTCTGGATTAACCTGGTCCCTCTTGATGTCTTTGGACTGTGGAGGAAGCTGGAGTACCAGAGAGAACCCAGCAGGAACAGGGAGAACATGGAGACTCACCCAGAAAGACCCCGTGCTGCAGCCGGGGCTCCACCCACAACCTTCTTGCTGGGGGGCCACACTGAGGACCACTGCTCCCCCAGGGCTCTGACTTAAGTCATAAAAACTATTTTCATGAAAATGACTGAACATGTTCATTTTTTGTTTTTGAGTGTGAAATAGAAACCTTTTGTGGCACACATTCGAGAAACACTTGTGTACAGCTGTACTTAAGGCATCAGGCCATTTAGAGCAGCATCACCAGGGTGGCTCCTGCTTCCTGTTCCTGGCTGCACAGCAAAGATAACCACAAGGGCCTCATGGCAGCACAACCCTCACTTCGGAACAACAATGATAATGAAAATGAAACGTGCCACTGATCTGGGATGATACAGGCAGGACGTCATGCGCCTTCAGCCTGCATTTCTCAATCCCGTCCACTAGGCAGCGCTACAGCCTGCAGCATTTCAGGCTCTTTTTGCTTTGTTTACAATGGTCAAAGGTAATTCCAGTTTTTAATTTGTTTTACTTATTTTGCCCTCATTGATGAACAGTTGTACATGCCACAGAATAAGCAGTAATTTACATGGTGTATTTTTCTGGAGATCTTTTTCTTTGTGTTGCAGCTTTTTGGTTGCAACACAGTCACCTGAGAAATGGGCCTCACACACCAAATGAGGTATTTAATTATGTTGATATCATTTCTATTCATAAAAATTGCATGACATTATCACATTTGCTAATGATTATTTTAATAAACCCTTAAATAGTTCACTAATCACCTACCAGGAGAATATTGCTGCTCACACATTTGAACTGCTGATGCAGTTACACAGTATGTTCTCGCATTATGAAGGTAAAAGTACCTCCAGTTCCTTCCTGTGTATCAGTACATGACACTCCTGCAGCCTATTTATACCATGACGATAATTTTTTCATTATCATATTATTAAATAGTTGATAGATTATTTATATATGTATGTTTATAGGTGTGTTTTTGTGTATATGGATAGGAATATATAAACATATATGTATCATCCATCTATATATTTATATATATATACACATACGTATACATAAATGTATGTATATACATGTATTATGTAGACAGAGAGAGACACACACAGCACAGATGATGGCTGTAACTATCTAGTTGTTTATTATAGTGGTTAATAGTTCATCTAATTTTACTTTGTTACTGAGGGTTAAAATGGAGTTAAGTTCATTTTACACCGATTTTGTACCATATTGTCGAGTTGTTGTTGATCTGATCAGTCATACAAAAATCTTTCACTTAAATAAAATAACTGTTCAACAATGTAGAAAGACTCAATTTCAAATAAACATCACTCAGTCGTATCTGCAAAATGCATCAAAAATATCAAAAAATAAAAAAAAAAAGTTCTGCAGGGAAAAAAATGGCTGATTTTTTTTCAAATATAAACTGTAATTTTATTGTAAATACTCTGGTAAAGAAACTACTTCATACAGAAGTTACTTTTTTTGTCAATGACATGACACCATAATTGGTTAAAGAGGAAGCAGCATATTTTTTTTTATGTATTTTACTCGTACAGGGTCAACTCTACCCTGCAGCGGAGCAGAAAAAGGTTCAGTTTTGTGGTAAGAAACTGATTCTGTGGAATTAATGTCAATTACACCCTGACATTTTTGCAAGATTCTTCCTTCCCAAACAGAGATTTTTCAACAATCACAAGTGCCAGAACCACAAGATGCTCCTGTGGGTTCTTGGGTGAATGTTGTCATTTAGCCACCGGTCCGGTTCCTGTCGGTGCTCTCATCTAAACAGGAGTTTTCTTTTCTCTTGCCTTGTCCTCGCTGCTGCAGTCCGGATGAACCACAGCAGGGTTTTAATGTGCCTGGCAGATGAGGTCAAGAATGTTTGATAAGAACTGTAGAACAGATGGAGGCCATGAGAACCAGCAGCGCTTATGAAGTTGAATGTGGATTACAAGGCCTGGCAAATGAGGGTTGTGGGTTTAGGTTCCACCGGGGCCCCAGGTTAGGGTTAGGGTTAGGGCTGGCTGGTCCACACTCCTGCCCAGGGTGAATTAGCTGAGACAGAACCTCCAGACCTGCTCTCAGACTGATGCTCCTCAGAGATGAGCGACGACGTCTCTGTTGCTCCTCCCTCGTGGTTCTGCTCACAGTCGAACCTTCAGCCTCAGAGAAACAAAGAAAATGCAACAAGTAGAAACTCTGAATGAACTTCCTGCACCACCGGTCAGGAGCTGCAGAGGAACACGTCGCCCATCAGTGTCAGCAGGGGGAGCAGCGACGAGCAGCGGCGAGGCCCCCCACCAGACCCCCCCACCCCCTGTTTACATCCAACAGTTCATCTCTGCTCTGCTGCCTTTTAATATTGGAACAATAAAACACGCCAGTAAAGGCAGGAGGTTTGTAACGTTACTACGCACTTCACCAAACTTCCTTTCGCACGAATGTAGGTGATTACGAGCCGCGCCGAGTTTGAGAAGCTGCGGCGACAAATTCACCCAGAAACGATCCGTGAGTTCACGTCCGCGCGGAAAAAACGAGGTAGTAGAAGGAAAATGTAATTCAATAATAATAATAATAATAATAATAATAATAATAATAATAATAATAATAATTTCCTTGACAGTTGCACGTTTGTGATGTTCCTGAAACCAAACCCAGTCCCTCTCGCGCCCGGTTCCAGTAGGCTTGGCCCCCTCAGCATCATCATCATCATCATCATCATCATCATCATCATCTCCTTCCTCCTTCAGTCGCTATTGATCAGCCTCCCGCTCTACGTCACTATTGATAACTTTGCTAAAGTCAAATCAAGTGTCCGGTTCGTGTTGCGAGCGCTCGCGCGCGTTCAGTTGCGCTCGACTTTTTTCAGAAACCGAGCGGTTCACGTCAAACGTCCACTTTTCCTCCCGCACCACCGCCGCCGCTCGCCCGCACATGTGGACTATGTGCGGCTGAAGTACCTTTGAAAGTGCGTCCGGTGACCGCGAGCGTCTAGCGGGGGAATCCAGCCCACATATTTATTGCAGCCGCTGAAAAAAATCTCCTCAATATCCCCCAAGATGGCCGCCGATGTAGGATCGATGTTTCAATATTGGAAGAAATTTGATCTCCGGCGGCTCCAGGTTAGTGCTTTTCTCAGCTCCTCGCCTGCTAGGCAGCGGCATGTGCCGGTGTCGCTCCCAGGTCCGGGGGGACGGGTTCTGGGTGAGTATCGGCGCGAGCTCGCGGTTTGCATTGATAGTTATTAGAAATTGATCCTCTTCTGCCTTTGTTCAGTTCAATCATTGATCAGCGGTGGAGCGACCGCCTCGGCTGGCCTCACCGATCCAGGATCAGCACCGCGGACAGCACTGCTGCCTTCACCCTGCCGGTTCTGACTCGGTACCGTCCGGACACGCACGCTGTCGTACATGAACGCAAACTTTTAATGCGAGTCGCGGTTCTTGGACGTAACTTTTCCTGCCAGCACGATGTTTCTGCGGCTGGTGGCGGTGGCGGCGCCGCGTCCTCCCGCCGGCTCCGCCGCCCTTCGCCTCCGCATGCTGGCAACTTTCATCAGTCAGTGGAAAGTTTATTTTGTGGACGTTTGTCGGCCATGAAGGGAGCTGGTGTGTGTGTGTGTGTGTGTGTGTGTGTGTGTGTGTGTGTGCGCGCGTGTTCGTTCGTGCGTGCGTGCGTGTGTGGCAGGTGAGTTTGTATCACATCGCCTGATTAGCATGGCTGCTAGCTGGAGCCCGCAGGTGGAAGTTGAACGTCTGAATCACCGCAGCAGTGACCGGAGTACTCGATGAACGGCCGGTATTCTCGGGCTCCGTCCCCGCCTCCCCCCGGAGCCGCAGAGGGCTGCTCGCTCCGGGTCTGGAATTGTGTCCCCGCTTATGTTCAGGGCACCGTCGTCTCTGCCGCTGACGGATGTTCTGCAGCATGAGAGCTGACAGGAGACCAACGGGAAGCTACCGACCCGCCGCTGGTCTCGGACTGCCTGTCGGCCGCTGGTCGGCTCCCTCGCGCGGGCTGGGATCGGCGGGGCGAGGGGGGCTATTGTTGTTGCGCCGTTCTCGCTGCCGGTCTGTGGAGGACCGGAGTCCGCACGAGAGTCACGACCGGCGGCGAGGCGTTTTAACGTCGAGGGGCTCGAGGCTGCGGTCCTTCCTGCTGCGGTTCCCTTGAATGACCTTTTCCTCATGAAAAATGGATCATTGTGGCTCCCAAATGTGCTGCGGAGGCTTTTTGTGTCCTTACAGTGACAAGAAACACAATATTGGATTTTTGCTGATATTTACAGTTGATTTAAATGTTACTTCTCTAAAAATAACCATCTATGATATTCATATTTTTAAACGTTTAAAATGTGGAAACATGAATTTGAAAAAGGAAAAATGTTCCTTATTAAGCCCATAAATCATATATTTACCACATTCTTGAGCAAAACTGGACGGATGCTGATTAATCAAAAAAATAAGACCATTGTCTGCTGACGCGGTAACCGTGTATCTTATAACTGAAGTCCATAAGTAAAGTAACTGAGTTTCTCACCTTGACAAGGCACAACCTGCCTCCTTAGCATGAGCACAGAAACACACACCCTGGAGCCACTCCCTCAATTCAGCAGCACCTTTGGAGTAGGAGCTCCAGCAGCCATGAATTACACACCGGTGCCGTTACCTCTGCAAGCTTTCCTGGCTGTAGCATGGATTTGAGCGTGGCTGAGAACAACGTCCTCAGCCACGTGTCACAAATGACATTAATTCCCTTATTTCTCATTCCATCGTTCTCAGATCCGGTTTCTGCAAATGGAAAAATCGTTAAAGCTGTTCCACCATCTTGAATGGCCTTCTCACTTTTATCATGACGTCCACAAGCTATTTATGTCTGCTCTTTATGCTGGAACATTTATTTTTCTGGGTACAAGTTATTATAAAGTGAGTGTAGGGGTTTTTGTGCTGTTTGTGCAGTAGATTTGTGTCTCCCAGTAGCACAGGATGAATAATTCACCTGCAGGCTGATGAAAAGAGGGCAGGGAAAGTGTAAAGCGCCGAGGTGTAGTGACCTTGGTTCCTGCTGGCTGCAGGTCACCCGGCCGTTGCTGTGGTAATCATTCACACCAGCCAGATGGCATTTCCGTGGGCGAGCATGAAAAGGACGGGTCAGGGTCTGTCCTGCCAGCCCACAAACAACTCGGGGCCAATACGCTACCTGGAGAGAGCGCTGGTCCTGTAGGAAGACCTGTGTTTGCGTGCGTTACACTCATAATTAGTTATCACTCAAAGTATCATTACCTTCAGTTGCAGTTAAAGTACACATCATCAAAGCAGGTCATGCAGTATTCTATTTGACTTGAGAAAACTCTGTGCCTTTTAATGCTGGTTACTTTAATCCATCCCTCTGTTGTTTTTAGCGATGTTGCAATGCTGCGCTCATACAGCGAAATAATGCCCCGCTGATTTGTTAGCAGTTCTTGGCCTTGTTTCTACTCTCGCTCCTTTCCACGAATGTAAGAGGCAGTGGGCTTTTAGATCAGGAACAAAAGCTTGTGATTGTACTACATTTAGCATGACTCAGTTGCTCTGGTGTCAACTCTAATCCACACACACAGACAACACTATTGCCAAACAGTGAAATTGCTTTGCAGCCTGTGAGCCTGGCGTCCTCCGCTGCCAGCCGGCCCACACACACACACACACACACACACACCAACCTTGCAATCTCAAATTGGCTGTGAAAATCGTTCTCTGTCTCCCTTTCATTCATGCTTTAATGTATTTGTTTGCTGATATTGTTAATGTCACATGCATCAGTGTAATCTCATTGTAGCCCAGTGTGAGTACGTCCAGAGCGACTCACATCTTGTGTTATTTGTCGTAATGACTCCATCATTTCATTCAAATGCTGTGATAGATGTAAAAGGCTTCAAAGTTACCCTCCACAGTTGGCACGAAATGTGCTCATTATTTCATCTTTCATAACTTGTCTGCTGCCGGCCGCCTTTCAGATCTTCAGCTGATTGTTGAAATGTAAAAAGCTGCCCACCTCATCATAATCAGCATGAGCTCCTTCATATAAACATTCCCTCGCATGCTTTCTTTATTACCACTTCTGTGAGTCGATGGGTGGGGCATGTCTGTCACGGTCCCACATCCTCCGGGTCGCCCCTCTTTTCCTTTGACAGTAACAACAAAGAACATGAGAACGAGGGGAGCTTTTACAGGACTATCTGGGGCAAATTGAGATGTGAAATCCAGGAGCCGTAACCCCGCTACATAAAACGCTGGAACATTAGAGAGCGAGAGGAGTGAAACCGACTTCAGCATTAAGCTGTTTAACCTCTCTGTGTAGCATTAGTGGTAGAGACTTCAAAGCAGATGCTTCAGCGTTGGAAGCAGAATGACAAATGGGTTTAGAGGCAGCCACGGTGAGCATTCTCACATGAAGACTAGGCCTGTCATTAATGTCAGCTTAATCACTTTGACCTTCCTTCAACTAGATTTCCATACCTATCCAATCATTTTGCCTTGCTGGTAGCAGACTGCAGGATGTGCTGTGGTTTGATAAGCCGGGCGGAATGACGTTGCTCGCATCACCAACGTACACTTAAAATGTCCGGAAAGACAGTTTGTTCTCACAAATTATGCATCTGGATTATGAGCTGTTTTCTACCTTTTTATAATGGAGCTGCATGTATTTTAGTTTTACAGGTTGGAGACATCACATTTAAAAAGATCAATAATTAGCAGAAACCATGTAAACAATGACCACGCCCACGATGGCTCTGTAGGTCTGGATGATAATATATCATAGCTTCACAAAGGCTTTCCAGTCCATGGTTTTCAGTCACGATACTGTTTCATTGGTTTAGGGTATCTGCTGATTTTGAGTACTGATCCAATAGCAACGTCTCACTAATCAGCTGAATGTGTGATGGCATGGAGGGGATGGGACCTTTCTTCCTTTTTCTGCAAGTCACTGTCAAGCTTGACCCAACATTGTGAAACTACAGGAAACAAATAGATTATGTGAGCTGAATTATTGTTATCATCAGCAACTCTTTCCCTGCCAGCGTTTTGGAACGTTTTCACTCATCGTTCAGGACCCAGAATATTATTTGTTCTGAAAACTGAACAGAACAGAGGAAAGATGAAAGCCTTCATTTTCATTAAAAAGCTCCACTGTAAATTTATCTCTTCTTCTTTATCAACGTGTGAATGACAGTTGGTTTCATCAGAAACTGTCATTTTCAGACAAAAAGCTGAGGAAAACATGTTTTCAAGCATTAAACCAATTTAATACTTGTATTTATACATTTGGGGTTTTTCTGACTCCCACGTGCTTACTTGGATTGTGTACTACAAACTACAGTAGTGGTCCTGGTCCTTAGACCACCAGCACCACTGCAGGGCTCCTAAGTGGGTCTGGTGCAGCACCACGGGCCCCACAGGGGAGAACCATCCATCCATCTGCTGCATCTTCTGGTTCCTGGAGCTTCTTGTTCACTTGTTTTTGGACGTAGATGTGCAGTCACAGCGCCTTCTACCACATGACACTGATGACCCAATGATACACAACCCTCTACATAGCAGCCAAAGAGTCAAAATGATACCAAATTAATCCTTTCCTAGTCCCTCCGTCCATGCTGTGAGCTGGCGCACTGCTGATAGATGACATAGTCCACATAACAGTCCATTTGATAACAGTCTACATAATTATTGTGATAGAAAATAGTGATGAAATATCAGCAAACAACTAGGTTATGAGATCAAACTCCTGTTTAGCAGTTGGAAAAGGCATTCTTCTCTTGAAAGACAATCATGGAGCTCTTTTTCAAGTCATAACAAAACATATCTTTCCTTCACTTCACTGTAAGTTTTTCATTGTTTGCTAAAAATGTGACTTGCAACAGTCGTGAAAAGATTTTGTGTCTTTAGGAGAGAGTGCGAGTAGAAAAACCTCACAACAGCTCTCATATTTGCAAACTAAAAGACCCAGCAGCGGTGTGCTGGGGGCTGCCCCTGGTGGCTGGAAGCTGTATCACAGCACTGTTGCTGTAATCACAATAAATCTCAGTACTGTGGTTTTTGTATCCGTATCGCTGCTAGCCATCAGTGGCAGCTCTGAGCAGCTAACTCCTTGGGAGAAAACTCAAATACTTTTTGTAATGAAAGAGCTGTTTGTTTATTGGAATAAATAATGTTGTTTGTTAATTAATGTTGGCATTATACAGTTTCCCACACTTTATCAGTTGCTTAAAATAAATACACTGAGTCTGAATTGAGTTTCTGAGTTTGCAACATATTTTTAAAAATTACTTTGAGTATATATGTTGCAGATGTAGCCATGCAGAATACAAGTCTGTCACTGTTTACTTTGGACCTAAATTCTAATAAAAAGGAAAACTGCTGTTGAGATACAAAGTGTCCATTGTTGTGATGTAGGAGTACCTGAGTGTTGCCTCGCTGAAACAGCAGAGCCCTGACTGAGAGGCAGGACCTCGCTGAAGCTGCAGCAGCGTCGTGACCTCCGTGACACAAAGATGCTGCTGAAACTCCAGCAGGGTTTGATGGTGAAACCCAGGTGAAACATATCAACAACACGCTTCACTACTGCCACTCTGGTCAGTGTCTAATCTGATTACTGCGCGCCAGACTGTGACCTTGTTCAGGACAAGTGCTGTTTCCGTTGTCTAAGCAGGGTTGATGTCAAAATTTTGCCCGGCGTCTAAATGTTGTTCCGGAAAGAAATGTTACAGCCATCTACAATGAAATTGCTCCATCATATTGTGATGGAGACAGAAGGTTTTATGGCCAAATCCAAAATGTTGATAAATATACTTTGCGGATAAGAAATCTGTCTGCAAAACCCCAAATACTGCCAAATCTGCACGATATTGGTTGCTTTTGGTGTAAGTATTTTTACACTTACCTCTTGTAACTTCTCCTTAAACCAGAGCATTTGACTTGCCATGTGGATGTGTGCTATGATTTCAAACTCTCTAGTCATCAGTTGTCCATCTCTGCCACATTTCAGCATTCTTCTCTACTGCAGTCTGAACATTTATTTTGTGTCTTCCTTCAGTCCAGAAAAGCAGTGCCTCCATTTTTTCCAGCAGGAGCGCACCCTTGATAGTTGACAGGGCTTCACAGCAAGAGTCGCCTGATTTTTCATTGCAGTGTGTTCTGCTGCCTCTAGGCTGGAGCGATTGCTTTGCAGGAGTAAATAACCAGCTTTAACAAAACTTCAGGGACACATTAGTCAGCTGGAGGACGGCTCCGTGGTGGTAGGGCAGCCTCTTGTTCCCTCTCAGTGAGGCAGGCGGAGGCACTTCGGGATGTGCAGAAAGCTGTGTCCTCCCAACCAGGTCCTGCCCCCCCAACAAAATCCACGCTGAGCTGTGATTGTCTAACCTCGCTTAGGCATTATTTATTTTTGTTTTTGTTTGTTTGTTTTCACTGATTTTGAGTATCAGTCCTTTCTTGTTCATTTCACCAGGCTTACAATGAATCCCTCTGCCGTCCCTCTATCTGCACATCCGCGCCTCTCTACCAGAAAAGCCTCAGCTGCATCTGACGGGGTTCACCTACTGTTTTGTCATTTTTCTGTGGTCTATTTTGTCCTTCATGAACCCCCAAAAATCAGAGCTTTTCAAGGCTTTGTGTGTGTGTGTGTGTGTGTGTGTGTGTGTGTGTGTGTGTGTGTGTGTGTGCGCTGATGTTGCTCATCACATAACGTGGGTTTCTATGGTGTGGTGGGTGCTGATGGTCCTGCTGCATGCATGAGATCAATGCTTCACTAACCTTCTTCAGGTTGTCTTTGGGGATCTGGGCTGCTCTCATTATGTGCCAGTGCTCAGAGTGTGTTTACCAGACAGGAGGAATCGCCATCACAGGCATGTCACTTAAATGTAATGCCAATTTGTCCTCATTTAACTGGGACGAGAGAACACTGTGGAAATGCGGCCTCTTGGCGGTCTTTTGAGTGTACACCAGCATTTGTTCTGTCTAAGCAGATATGCCTTTATTCATCACCAAAGGTGTGTTAGAGCATGTGTTGGATGGATCAGGCTTGTTGTGCTAGCCAGTCTTGTCTTTGTGCAGCTGCTACAGCCACGCAGTTAATTACACTCTTATTCATCCCCAACATTGCAAGACGATAGAATAAATCTGAGCGATGCACTCTCGCCGTTCCACCAGGAAGGTGTAGACTGGGACCCTAAAGCGAGCAAGTGGCTTCAAGAGGTACAGTTTATCATTTTTAATGGAGAGGAACAGGAAGTGGAGACATGAAGCTGGGCTCTGTGATTTATACGCTGCCTCAGTTGGGCCGAAAAAGAGCAAGTCTGTCTCCTTGTCCGCACCTTTGGTTTGCAGTTGCTCCTGCATTTTGTCTGAGCCTCTCCAGGGAAATAACACAAAAGGAGAATTTGCCTACATAATTTTGTAGAAAATGTCGCCCACTCTATTTCCCTGTCAGTATTTAAACATGTTAACGAACAGAGTCTAATTGCTTGTACAGGAAGTATGGTATCATCCCCATCTGCCACCTGCCTTTCCTATTGTCTGGGCTGCTTTTGAACCACAAGGATATCAAGCGTCCATTGTCACCTGTACATTTATGCTGCTAGTGGAGGGCATCGGGGCATTGATTAGGGTTTGCAACTGTGTTAGCAGCTCTGCTGCGGTGTAATGTGGGCCTTGAGGCTATTCTGCCTTTCTGTTCAGTCTCCTGAGTGTTTCCTAGACCTTGTAATCTTAATTAAATATGCAAGTTTTGATCGCAACAGGGTCACTATTTTTGCATTTAAATATGGTCACATAACCCTCCCCCATACCTCCAGCTACAGGAACTCATTCAACATTTTGAATCTTCATGCAAAAACAGAGGGAAAAAATAAGAACTGAATTGAGTCGCTCCTTTTTCTATTTCCCTCGTTAGCCTCCTGCTGTATTCACCCTATAGTTTTTTTTTCCAGATGAATTTTATATTTTCTAGCCTCCCCTCTCCATCTCTCCCTTTTTTCTCACTCTCTCACTCCTAGGCAGTTTTCCCCAGACAGGTTCCACAGTGTTTTAGAGGGGATGGATTTAATTGCTCTGTGGGGATTGGTTGGCTGTGCCGGGCTCGGCTGTTTAATTAGTGTACCCTGCCGGGATTGGTTTAATGCTTCATGATCTTGAAATTGTCTGATTGTTCAGCCCTCTGGGGACTCTCCCTGCCTACGTAGGCCAGCAGGTTTAGCTAAACATTGCTCCAGGCTTCTGCTGTATATGGCAGGGGGAGGAATGCGCCTTAGGAACAGGATTTGGTTGTTTGGGGGGGGGGGGGGGGGTTCAGAAAAACCAGGGGCCATGCATGTGAAGTAGACAGTCTTGTGGGTTAATTTTGAGTAGAGCAGACCTCCTTGGTATGTTTATCTTGATAATATTTAATCCCAGTTTGATACTGTACAGAAATTATCCAATTGACTATTAACACACTTTCAGTATTTAGACTGTGACACAATGTTTCTTTATGATAAGCAAGCATATGATTTCTGCTGCAGCCAGGCAAAAATAATTTGATATGCATGTGGTTCTCTGCACATGTTCCCACACTTTGGCTTGGTGGTCTGAATGGACGTCCTGTATGTCTGAAGATGCTCCTCCTACTGCAGACTTGTCTTGAATGTACAAGAATTTGCACATTTATGAGCCCACCAGGATGGTCTTGAGGATCTCTGAATTATGTGCCTGGTCACCTTGAGTGAGGGGAGCTGTCCAGATTGCATTTGTATAAAACGACACGGGGCGTGACTCTGTCCGCTCAGTAGTCTTCAACAGGATGCCCTTGGTTTGGTTCAATCATGGCAGCAATGTTGACCTCAACAGTAAATGTGCTTGGCATCAGATCCCAATCAGGTGAGAGTTGGTTGGGATGGGGCAGCTCAGTAGAGATAGCAGCTATTGAAGGCTAAACTCATTCCGCTTCATCAGACTTATCGAGCCCCACTCACTGAAAGAAGTCAACCTTGAAGTGCATAAATCTCCGGTGGATGATAATAAGAATACCTTCCGTCCCCTGCTTTTCTGCCTTGACTTCATTGTTTGTCCTCACCATGAAAGAGTGTTGTGGTGCAACAGTGACCCTTTTGAGCGTGAACATTCACTATTGGGAACTCTCCAGGTAGATGCCATGTCGATCATGCATCATACTTTTGTCAACTGGATCATCTGCGCTACACCAAGGGGAGCAGTTTTTTCTATGTTTTACATCATGTTTCCTACTGTATTTACATCCACAGAGACGCTGAGTGGATTCACATGATCACCAAGGTGATCAAACAAATAGCATCAGAGTTTCTCCCACATGAGAACCTCACCCTGAGCTCCATCCCCTCTTTCTCTTGGGGAGATGCCCTGATTACTGAGTGACTGCTGGAGTTGAGGGCCCTCTCCAGCTGTTGGGCTGGTTGTTTGTGCAATGTAGATAGGAGGGCTTTGAGTAATCACAGCTGGGTTTTGCAGACAATTGTTTAATCTCACTATTAAGAGTGTTGCTCAGCTATGTTGGAACATTTTATCAATTTCTGATAAATATTGTTCCACTTCCTTTTCATTTAGCACTGATAATTGGTGGATAACACAAGGTCTAGTCATATCAGCAGTGTTGGAGATGTTCACTATGTGCTATGATTTCTTAGGGGGAACCCTCAAGTCAATTGTAGATCATACCCAAAGTCAACA
>NC_141325.1:31659040-31744040 GCF_037954235.1 Aulostomus chinensis | reverse complement strand
GCAGCAACGTGTCCGGTGATTAGCATTCCTCAATGGTAGATGGTTCTTCTTCTTCTACTTTTATGGTATTGCCATGAGTAACATCACCTATGCTGCCATCTTCTGCCAGGAATATGTAGCTTATTTTACTTGCTCCAAACCACCTCATGGAAACACACATCTAGATCACCTTTTCTTTTTTTGTGACATATCCACAGTTGTCTAAAAATATGTTGGAGGGTTAATTGGGAACAGTTCTAGACAGGTTCCACGACCTTGCAGACATGTAGCCTGTTGGCAAGAAGAGAGGTTTATTTCATGTGGGAACAACAAGCAGAAACTTAATTGGGAGCCATTATTCAGCTTTAGTTGGATCTGAGTTTTTGTTCCCAATCATATACTTGTGGCTATTCAAGCATGTAGGAGGGGAACCGACTGTGGCCTGCACAAAAAATGTCTGGGTTTGTCTGGAAACATTCCCATCTGGGGCAACCCGCTCCACCAATATTTGTCCTTGTGCTTTTCCTTGTACTACCTTATGAGTTTGATCTCTTTGCTTGTCAAAGTCTCAGTTCTCAAGTTTCTTACAACAAAAAATTTCAAGCCAACAAAAGCACTAACTTATTTCCTTCTTCCATCTTCCTTTTCCTCCAACCATTGAATTCATTCTAACAAACTTCAACATAAAAATGTTGGCTTGTCTGTTGTTGGCTGCTGTTACAATCTCCCTCCAAAGAAGTGAAGGGCTCATTCTCAGCTCCTTTTCTGTCAATAGATCCCTCTACATCTGTCACACTGATCCTTTAATATAGTTGATGCTCCAGTTCCTGCCTGACAATGGAAGGATAAAACACTGAAAAACAAAACTATAAATTAGTTGGTGTAACTAAAAAGAAAACCTTTTGCAGAGTTCAGACTTGACACTATAACCCTGTCCCTCATCTGATCTTCCCTCTCACACATCAAACTTCCATGGAGGAGTTTTTATTTCTTGCTCACTAATGAAAATGTTTTGAATCTCTCGCTTATGATGCCAGTGGTGTTGTTTACTCTCTGATTATAGAACTGGATAAACTAGGCTGGATCTTGAATTCTTTGCTGATTGCACGTCTGTAGCTATTCACATTCTGTACTTTCCTCTCCAGACCTCTTTCTCCCGATAGCCTCCTTTTCCAGTGACAGGGACATGCAGTGCACTTAATATGCAGTTATGCTGAATAGGTGCTGATGTATGTTGAAAAGAGTTTTGCCGGTGCCATGTCAAAATGTTCAGTAGCACAATTCTGTTTAATATGCCATCAATCAGCTGGCGAATTCTCATTTGTACATCGAGCATTATGAGCTTCCTGTTCCCCAGACTACCATGTCAGTGCTGCTCTCGCACTCTCCAGCACAGTGTGTGTCCCTGTTGTCTGTTTGTCTGTTTAATATGCAAAGGAGGTCATTCGGGGAGTCATTCTGGACCAGTGTAAACGAATCGGCAACAATGATTAGCTGGCGCTGCAGAGGAAGTGTCCATCATTGTGTTAGTGCATTTGGAGACTATCACTCCTCCCTCAGGTCATCTCACTCCTGCTCTCTCAGCCTGGAGGAAGACGCAGTCTGAAAAACACCCAAACAGCAACCAGAGTAAATACACTGTAAGTGCAGTTACTTAATGGGAGATTTTGCATGCTTAATTGCAAGTATAGATTGAAATTCCATTAAAAGACATCAGTGTCTTGGAGTCCAGAATACAGTTTGAATATACTTGCGATGGATTGATCCATTGACTTCTTGGCTTTCCTATCTGAAAGCAGCAATTAGAAACAAAGAGTGCAATGCCACGTTGAAGATGGTTTGCAGAACGGATGAAAGCGTCGGAATCAGGACCGGCCCAGTCCTGATTCTGGACCATTTCATTCGTTCAGCACATGTAAGCATGTTTCAGGGTGGCACTGTAGATCTCTTGGGGGAAATATCAGCCTTATTTATTGGAGTCTTTTTAGCTTCAGCTCAATAGTGTAAGTCTGATGGCCAGGGTACTGGGGGGTGGTGGGGGATGGGGTGGGGGACCTGGCGTCCGCCCCACTGACAAGCTCTTATTTACCATCAAAATCTATGACTCATTTTATGTACCTAATCGTAAAGCACTGAGATTTATCGGAGGTAACATGACGGTGGGGAATACCCCAGGAGACTGACCCCCCCACCCCACCCACCACCACCACCCAGACCTCAGGTTGACTCTACCTGGATCTGCATGCCATACACCTTCTGGGAAGATAGAGTCTTGGAGCACAGATGAAATCCATATTTCTGCCAGATATAGACAGCTGATAGCTCGTCTAATAAAGAGAAGGGCAATAAAGATTGGATGGGCTAATGGACGACTCTGTAAGGATTAATAGCAGCTTACTGGTCAGGCGCAGTGACCCCGTGCTGAGCTAACAATGTACTGGCTGTATGTAGCACAACGGTAGCAGTGCATGCTGGGAAATAATTACATGTGTATAATAATAACATATAATGTCAAATACCCTCAGTGCCCTCCTTCTATTTGCTTTACCAGATCCTGGTTTGTAACATGCTGTTGAATCTTGTTTGTCTATAAATAATATATTAAGTTCCTGGAGAAAAGAAAGGTTGACACGCTCTCTTACCATCGTTTTCGCTCATGTCTGCTTCTCCAGTAATGGCAAAGGGGAGAGCAAAAACAAGAAGGCATTGTAATACCGGCTTTGTTCTGACAGGAGCACTTTCACAGGCTGTTTTATATTCCTGCCGAAAATTAAAATTAAACTTTCATTGTTGTGCATGCTGTTTAATCCAATAAGGATCTGATGTAACAAACTGCCGTAATATCTCTCAGCATACTTAATCGGAGCGGACTTAGCCCTGTCACTTTATATTAACCTCTGCTGCAACAGGAGAAGGGCTTCACTAATCTGCCATTGTTGAGTTTGGCAGTCTGTAGCTGGTGCAAAACAGATTTGGCAGTCAGTGCGAAAGTAAAGGCTTTATAATGACAGCAGGGCTTCTCTGCTGTTTGAGCTAATGATGTCAAAATCTAATAATGCTGTGGTGCTCAAAATTAGAGGGAGGTGAGCGGATGGGAATATCGGCAGTGTAGAAAAGGACGGGGGGCACCTCCTTTTATTATGTCACTCACTTTTTGAGCCTGGCCAACAATTTATCTCTAATGATCTTTACATTCTCTGGGTGCGTGTGTGTGCCCACATAGCTGCTTACATATCGGTCTTCTATTGTATTCTATCAAAACCTGCAGTCAAGAGTGTGACATTGTTGTTAGATGTCACTGAGTTGGCGGGATACGAGGATCGGCAGGAAGCGTCTGAGCTTGAGCCCTAACGAGTGTTGGCCAGCGGACTGACCTCACCCTGCTCAGCACGGCAGCATCTGCAGCGTCATCAAAGCACTTGACTCCCGCATCCCCCCTGAATGCACCCGTGTAACTTAAAACAAAAAGCTGATTGGTTGCTCTCTCACCCACCCTCCCCTCATCCTCTGCACTGTGGACGAGGCCTCAGCCTGAGAGATAAAATAGCAGTTATTTCTCATGTGCTCTGCCATTTTGTCAGTTTGACTGTTCCACTTATTCAGTGTTTTTTGACTTGCTGAGCTTGAGGGGATGTGAGTGCCATTTCGCACCCAGATCTGAGTTGTGTTGATTGAATTAGACAAAGTCGGAAGATAATTAAGAACCGCTAGGCGCTGCAAAACTGTCTGCCTCCAAACTGGTGAAAATGAGACGCTGCCACATCAATGAGCTAGCTGGCTCTGCTTGATGTCAGTGGTGGGTTATATCAGTTGACACCCTTACCTCCTAGTGCTGGAGCCAGTTTCCTCCTTTCCCTTTAATGTTTCTCCAGATATGATTAATCACAAGCTGTAAAACCCTTGCTCCTGACAGGGCTCCACGTTTGCACAGCTTTGTTTGTTTCTTTCACACTAGTAATATGATCCTCAGCTGCCAAGTGCAGTTTATGGCATTAACACAACCCCGGCGAGGTGCGTCTGGGAAGGACTCGGCCCACAGCATCTGAGCTACTCTGTGATTTAGTCATGTCTGCCAGCATTTGACACGTATATTTGAGTGTTTACAGCATTTGAAACCATCCTGGTGTCCTTGAACATACTGCAACACATGATTTAGCCCAGTTTGAGGGTTAACGCGCACGTTTGTAGTTAGGCAACTTCATTAGACAACAGTAGTTGGCTACTATTTTAAGTCTTTTTGTAATGCATTGGGCATCTTCAAATGACATGTATTGTTGTCAAGATTGTTGTCATGATCAGTTACATTACTAGCAGCCTGCCCAGAGCCAGCAGATGAAAACATGGCACAAGGCACATGTTTTTAAAATCTACCTTTGGAGTAACATAGTAATTCACCTTTTTCCAACATCATGTAAATTACTGAGTGTGAAGGTGAAGGTACACTTTTGAGAGACAGCTGTGCACCCTTTAGTTAATTTTTAAGCGTTTTGTATCCATTGTGTCAGTCCAACAATGCAGTTTTGTATGTTTGAGGGTGCATTCTCCAAAGTGTTCCTGTAAATTTAAACTGTTTAGGTCTCGTATCTACGTTTTTGGCTCTCTAATTAAAACTCCTTGTCTTATTGTCATATGTTCTGTGCGATAGCAGAGAGGAAATCTCCATATCAGTAGTACAGTATATCCAGTCAATTTTCAAAATAAAACATTGTGCACAGGCCCCCAAGTACAAATCGGACCAGAAAAGGATTCAGTATAAACAAAGACATGTTTTTACATCAATCAAGAGACAACAACCAAACCAGCAGAATCTAAGCAAGTTAACAAAGCTGGCGGCAGCTGGAGGTTGAAACTGTGGAGGACCGAGGTGATCAGTGTCACAGTTGGAACGCAGGGTAGCAGAGCCTGGTGATATTCAGGGTCAAGCTCTTAATTCGTAAAACATGTATTTAACCATTGGGGAGCAAAAACAACCAACCTACTCAGAGCCTTCAACCTCCATCAGCCCAGTTGGAGGAGGGTAACAAAGGGAAGCGGCGAATGCTAGCGGGCAGAGCTCAGAGCCCAGAACCAGCCTGCAGCCTCTCCTGCCTCCTGCTGCTGCACTCAGCTGCTCCTGTTTATCAGTCACAGCTGATACACAGAGAATCACGTTCAGGAGTTTACTGTTCCTCTTCCAGTAGGAGGACACTTTATTGATTTAGAGTTGGTAAAGTAAGAAAAGATCCAGTAACTCGTGCAATATAGGGGTAACTGTTATCAGTATTTTCTGTAATTATCAAAGTCAACATTTCCACTGAATAAAAGTTCATTTTTCTATATTTATATTATGTCAAATGTAGTTCTTACACAGAAAGTCAGAATCAGCAAAAACTGGTATCGGCAGGTGACGCTGATAAAAAAAAAAGGCATCTTTACACTCTGCATGGGAATTCCTTACGATTGCACCAAAATTGAATGATGCATAATGAGCTACAGCTACTTGACCAAAATGATCAACTTTCCAGTATTCACATTTGTGTGTCTGTGTGTGTGTGTGTGTGTGTGTGTGTGTGTGTGTGTGTGTGTGTGAGATGATGATGATGATGATGATGATGATGATGTGCATATTTTTCCCAGAAATTCATTCATGACCTGGGAGAATGGGGTTCGGGCAGTTGACTCTATCTGATAATATGCTGGCAACTCATGTGCATTCAGCCTCTCTTCAGCCGTCCTCTTTCTATTTCTCCCTTTCTATTTTTCTCCCTGTTTTATGGATGTCGGCCATGTTAGTGCTTCTCTTCCGTTTCCAGTGCTGGGTAGGTAATGTAGCTGTGAGGTTAATGTTGAGGATCGTATAGCTCTTGCACAATAAAATTGACACTGTGAGACCTGGAGAGCTATGTTTATGGCAGTGCCCAGCTATGTGTCTGCCTTTGTGTTTGTGCAGGCCAGAATGTGAAACAGGGCTGGGACTGTTCAGAGGCCCCCCAAAGGGGCTGGGCTCTGGGTAGGAGGGTGGGAGCGCAGTGCAACATCGGGTGTCAAAGGCTAATTTTCAAAGCCACTCACGGGCGCTCATCTCTCACTGTGAAGTGGCAAGCGTGGCAAGTGGCTTGCACGTTGTCATGGATACTAAAGCATGGGACCCCAGAGATCCAGAGCGGGGGACGAATGGCTGCCCTGTCTATAGGATTCCTGTCAGCTCTGGCCTGATAGATGGCATTGACGGATCATTTGTCATACTGTAATTGTTCTCAGCAAACATAGAATACCCACTAGTATAAACAGTAGTGTGCCGCTGGGCTAATAAAGCGGGAAAATGGAAAGGGATTCACTGATCCGCTGCCTCTTTCACTTAAAGAGACAATGGCTCTCTTGTCCAGGCCAGGCAGTCTGATTAGAGCTGTGAGGGCTGAGAAAAAGCCGACCCAGAGAATAAAACAAGGCAATCATAAAGCAAACGGCACTCACTTCTCTGTATCGATGTGGCTAGGTGGGGGTGAAGTCTGCGAGAAGTGTTGACAGCTGAGGGAACAACAGGAGTAGCCCCCCCCCCCCCCCTTTGGCCAGTGTAATGGGGAGGCAGAATGCTTGTCCAAGATAACAAATACACCCCGAGTGCAGATGCATAGCTGGGACTTGGACTTCTATCTGCCAGGCTCTGAGATAGCCTAGCATGAGCTGGGTACAAATGACTCTGGGTACAAAGGTAGTATTTGTTCACCCTTGTTTTGGTATGGGCCCAGTATCTTTGCTATTACTTTTGGGATTGACCTAGAGCCATCCCTCCTCTTGCAATGGTCTCCTCAACCTGGCTTTGTCCAAGTATACAAGCACCCAGATTGACGTGACAGGTGAAGTATGTGCAGGACACGACCAGGAACAGATAACATTGGTAACATGGCGAGCTGGACTCAGCTAAAGCCTCTCTCTGGATCATGAGTTGTGATTGTGTGTGAACCTGCAGGAATCCTTTCAAAGTTACAAATTAACAGCAATGACAGAGCACCAGGGCCCCAGCTGGACTCAACGGTCTGTGTGTGTGTGTGTGTGTGTGTGTGTCTGTCTGTCTGTCTGTATCTGTGTGTGTGTCTGTGTGTGTTTGTCTGTCTGTGCGCATTTGTGTGTATGTCTGCGTGTGTATCTGTCTGCATGTGTGTGTTTGTGTGTCTGTCTGTGTGTATTTGTCTGTGTGTGTGTTTGTATGTCATTGTGTGTATCTGTGTGTGCCTGTCTGTGTAATTTTCAGCACAGTACAAAGTTTCACGTCCATCATCGGGGATGGTTATGATGTTGTCTAATTACATCACCCAAATGAACAGTAGTGGGTGTAGGATGTGAGGACTCGTTTGTGCGTCCTGCAGCCGGCCGACGGAGTGTGCTGAAGTGAGTGCTCCTGGCACGTGTGGAGCATTTCACCCCTGTGACTGTACCATGACACACTGTGACACTGGAAGCACTTTAGGCTGACCCGGCTGCTCACCTCCTGCCTGATGGACAGATTAAAGGACCATTAAGCATAATTACTGTTTCAGACTCTTCCTGTCAGAAATGGTGAGAAATTGCTGCACCTCTGGCCCTTGTATGCTCTTAAATCCTGCATTTCATTACATTCCTTACTATCAACTAGTTTACAGTTTGATAATGTGGTGAGGAGAATTGGCAAAGCAGACGATGATAAATTTGCCATTTTTGTAGATGTGCTCTGCTGAACGTTCTGAGTCAGTGTGAGTGTGATGGCTGTGGCGAGGACTGTGACAGGTAGTTGATGTGATCTGGAGTGGAGCAGAGTGAGTGTGTGGTCTGCTGCGCTGTCCTTCTGATTATGTAAAATGTGGTGAGGTGGTGTAATATTGGCTGGCTGTTGCAGTGGTTTGCCAGCTCCAGAGGGCCCGTTGCCAGTTTTACATGAGAATATGCAGCAACGCGATGTAATGTTCTCTTCTCTGTATCCATAAGAAAACCCACACTGCCGCTAGGGAAATTGGTCGATACCATCAACCCAGCTGGAGGCCCAGGCGGCAGACAGTTTTCCCATTTTTACATCAACACTGATGTTTATTATGAGATCTCCCTTTACTGTAACCTGCCCCTATTGCACCCCTTCTCTTCCTCATTTGGCCAATTATTACACCCATGGTGAGAACAAACAGTTTCCCTACTTAATAATTCACATCACTTTCATCTGATACTCAGTTACCATGGGCAATTTAGTAGTTGAATAATTTTCTGAAAAATTCATTTATTATCGCTGTGCGTTATGAATCCAGAGAGTGGAGTGGTGGAGGATTTTAAATTGCGTCTGTGGAGCGAGGGATCCAAGGGTAGGTAATGTGTTCTAATGTTCTCAGCCATATGCATTGTTTTCAGGGCTCATCGGTTTTACATCGATTCCTACTGAAGTGTTTAATTGCATCATGAATATGATCTAATTCTGTCCTTTTCACTGAAACTGGAGCACTCTCTGCAAATGATGTACAGCCTTGACAGCACCACATCAGGATGTATTTTATATGGAATGTAAATTATAGTGTTAAATTAGCCTGGAAAGATAACTAGCTGGCACGGGGGAATGGACTCAACAGTTTAATTTAGTGTCAAAAGGCCGTGAAGGGATAAATCACCTCTCTCTCCTCTTGCTATTATGCCATATTAGGCTTTAATCATTCTCCTTCTCTTGTAATATCACTTGTTTTTCGCTGCTGCCGAAGGAGTTCTTGAGAAGTACAGTGTGTGTTGACTGGTTACAAATGCCTTCATGTGAACATAATGATGACATTGCTTGACACTTTTCACACGTTTTTCCTTTTTGGCAAAGTGCAGATTCAAACTTCCCCTGGCCATCCAAAAGACTTCTGGAAATTGTTTTCTTACCAACAGCAGCAGCAGCCTCTTTTTTCATCTGAGAAAGGACAGAAGTTGGTGAAGGAGTGCTGGGCTTGAAGGCACAGTGTGGTAGGTGCGGTATTCATGAAGCAGATGAAAGCCAAGAGGGACCTCTCGTTGTTTCCTGTCCTCAAGGCTGAAGTGTTTGTCTGAGTGGCCCCGCCATTATCTGGAGTTACCCTCCATGACCCAAAGAGGCCACTGTGGCTGGGAGAAGCTGCGTCCTGCCAGTCTGCTCTACTTAGTGTGATTGTGTCCTTGTCAACAACCACAAGAAACCAGCTGGCTGAGATCTGGGTGTTAATGTGAGAACACCGATGGCTTTGTGTTCCCATAGTAGCTCTAGTGACATTCAGAATCCTGGGAGAGCTCCATGGCCTAAAAGACACTCAGATGACCAAAATACCTGTGTAGCATCGCACATGCCATAATAGCTGGACATGCAGACACAGCCAGACTCACTCCTGCTCTTGGAATTCCTGTTCTACTGATTTTGACAGCTCTCTGGAGAAAAGGGCCCTTAAATTATCAAGTGGGGCTGTAGATGTTTTCCTTGTTGTTTTCATCTCCAAGGAGGGAGAAGGGGGGCTTGAGGGAGGAATTGCTCTGTTAAATGAGCTATGGGAGGTCTGCTGTGGCTTTTTTTTTTTTTTTTTTTTTTTGTAGGACGGGGGGAGTTCAGTCAGACGAGAATTGCTGCGTTGGGTGTTTGAGGCAGCTGTGTGAAGTCATTTTCCGGGAGTGCAAGCGGGAGAGAGGTGCGGATTAGGCAGTGCCTGTGAGCCGGAACAAGTCTGTCTGGGAAGGGATGAAGGCTGCAAACCATAGATCTAATTCCCGCTCACGCTGCTCGACAGCAGAGACACTCACACACAGCCAGTGTGAATTAGGCCCATTTGCTCGCCTCAGTCTGAAGCAAGCCAACACAGGCGCAGACAGGGAGAAGTTGACAGACTGCTCGCATCCTTTCCTCTCCAGACTCCTTGTGCAGTTTCCAGCCCACCTCCAAAAGCTGTTTCCTTTTTTTTTTGTTGTTTTTTGTGCTGCAGGTCTCTATTATGGCTGACATTAACATGAAAACAGTGCAAAAACAGGTTCACATGTAACCCTGGGAGGGGGGAAAGGGGAATCCCACTGGCAGTGCAGAAAATATTTGCACCTGTGGCCCCATTGATTGGGTGTGTGAATTTCCAGCGCTCTGAAGTTCATGGCTCTTTAATGTGTGTAATGCTTCGCCTCAGGTCGCCGCCATTGCCCTGAGGTTACGGAGGGTTCATGACGCCATGTGTAGCGACAGCTCAGCGGATTTGCTGTCCTCTTCTCTTTCCTGTAAGATGGTCTCCCTTCTCTGAAAACCCATGTGCCAAATCAAACTCAGTGCCATTTTGTCAACAATATCTGACCCCAGAGCCACGCAGGACCAGGCTGACCCAGATACGCTGGCTCAGTTTGGTTGGGGGTCAAAAGCAGTTTTGGAGAAGCAGGAAGACACTCAAAAAGACCAGTGCACACCTGAATTGGTAGAAATGCTTGCTGTGTGTGTGTGTGTGTGTGTGTGTGTGTGTGTGTGTGTGTGTGTGTGGTGGTGGGGGGGGTGCCATTTAATGAAATAATTGTGGACCCTTCACCTCTCTTTGTTGTTTGTCTTTCAATCAAAAGAAGCACGTCTGGCCTCTTGAAGACCAACATTGTACTTCTGAGATACCAGATGCACCTTCTTCATCTCGTATGTGAAATTTTGAGTGTGAAGGTGAATTCTGCCCGTAATATGAGCAGTCAAATACTTAAACCTGGAGGTTCCAATGTGTAGGTGCATGTACAATAAGTGGTTTCCCCCTCATTGCTAGACTGTTATCACACTTGGCTACATTGCTTTAGTTGCTAGGACTGGCTTTAAAGCTCTATAAGTCAGAGAGAAGGATGGAGATGTTGCTGGAAGCCCTCCCCTTCCTCCTCTCCCCGTTGTGCTTGTCTCTCCCATGGCAGCCTCTGCGCCCTCCGTGCCCAGTAATGAGTTGTATTACATGCTCTGTGGTGGGCATGTCTTGTGTTAGGAGGCTGTGTTCAATCTTTGTACTGTGAATGGAGGGGAAGGCTCTTTGTGTGTCTTTGAGAGGCACTGAATTGAAACGGTGTGCACCGAGTGAAGCTGATGAGGAGAGCGAGTCCTGAGAGGAACATGTGGATGCCTGGCAGGCAGTGAAACCTTGTGCTATGTTTGTGTGCACTTGTGCGTAGACATGCATCGAGCAGTGTGTCTGCAAGTGCTCACTGAGTGTTCACTCCAGACGGGTGGGCTTCAAGCGAATGTGCTCCTTAGCTGGATGGGTGTTGAATTAGCCTTAGTGATTTAGATTACTTATCCCACATTTCCAAATAGCCTGCCAAGAGGTAGTACGTATTATATGAATGAAAATTTACTCCAGTCAACTCATTCATCACGCGAGTCTCTCATGGTGACCCTTTCTAAGCAGTGGCGAGGGGCATAGCTGTGGGCTAAACGATTTTATGAGCAGCATCATGGAGCTCAGGTCTTATTCCTTTTTGTAGAAATGCATTTTCTATTTAGATGGCAACAAAACTGCATTTGCACTTAAAACATATTCTGTAATCTTCTGTTATTTTACATACAAATTGCATCCTGGGCAATGCATTCATCATTGCTCATATCCAGCCCACTCTTAAATGAAAAATGTATCTGAAATGAATAATGGATCCTTCCATAGTATAATTTTGTGTTTCTTGAATAAAGCAGAGTCCCTCCTCTACCTTATCCTTTCAAATTTTTCCCTCTCTTGGATAAAGTTTTAGAGAAGGAAGATATGAAGAAAAATTACTTATTTACTGTGGTTATTGTTTACTGGAGGACTTTTTTTTTCTTATGCAAGATGAAGCCTCTTACACGTGAAATATGGCAAAACCAAACATTCCCCTTCCACAGCAACGTGAGGACTCTCCACATTTAAACACTTTGAATGTCTTTGTACGTTCAGTCTATGGATCCGTTGATGAAAGGCTGCACACGTCGTACTGTGGTACCGGTGGTGTTGTGGGCTTCCTCTGGGGGCTCTGGTTGTCGAGCCTTGTGTAAAGCCAAGAGAATTGAGGTTGAGTAGACAAACCCTGTGTCTTTCTCTCCAATTACATGGTGAGGCCTGGGGAGATTGGGCAGAACTGTAAAGCCCCCACAGATAGTTTGGCTGGGTGTGAAGCAGAACCAGCTCTGGTGGGGCTGTAATCCCACCGCAGACGTTCTCCCAAGAGAACCCACAGTGTTCTTTCCTCTGCATGGCAGCTCTGCAGTCTGCCACGTTTCCACTCTCTGCTGGGGGAGAAGCACCGAGGCTTTGGCAGCCAACTCTGTTGTGCTCTACTTGCTCCTGACGGTTTTCCTCGTCCCCAAAGTTCCCCAGCGTGTCCTGGGAGAGACACTGACACCAACTTACAGATGGGAGGCACTGGACCGAGGCAGCTGGTGTCACGGCGTAGATTGGAATTCACAGTTGGTATAAAATATGGAACAAATATGTCATCATACATATGTTTTTCACAGTTTGTTCATCCAGCTGTTTCCTAGCTGGGTCCTCTTGCTCCCACTTGGCTTGCCATATAAACCTGGCTGGGGTTGACTGATAATCATCTATAGGCCCCTTGAACCAGGCGGTTCAAGGCGGGAATATTGTGCCATTATAACGCTTCACTGCACTGTATAAAATGTACAGAGACGGAAGCGGGGGACAGAATCTTCTGCTGTTGATCCGCTGGTGTCACAGTGTTAAAGAGACACAAAGTGGGGTTGACAGCGTTACACGTCACACCAGAACATCGGCATGCAGACTAAAAATTCAGTGTTTGATTCGGCATAAACAATGTGGTGATATTATGGTGGGGATACATTTACAGGCAGGCGGAAACTAATGATTATCCCCAACATTGATTGATTTATTTGGTGATTATTTTCACAATGAATCAATGAGTCCATGAATGTCATGGAAATTAGGAGAATGTCGAAATTTCAATTTACCCAGAGCCCAAAGTGATGTAGTACGATTGCTTCACTTCTGAAACAGCACAGAACTCTCTGCATTATTCCTATACACACATATATGAATGTATATATATATATTCATATATGTGTGTGTATGTGTGTATATATATATATATATATGTATATATTCATATATGTGTGTGTGTGTATATATATATATATATTCATATATGTGTGTGTGTATGTATATATATATATATATATATTCATATATGTGTGTGTGTGTATATATATATATATATATATTCATATATGTGTGTGTGTGTATATATATATATATATATATTCATATATGTGTGTGTGTGTATATATATATATATTCATATATATATTCATATATGTGTGTGTGTATATGTATATATACATATGAATATACATGTAAATGTATACATACACATATGTATATATATTCATTTAAGTGTGCGTGTGTGTGTGTGTGTATTATATATATTATGCATAACACATATCATACATTTATTGTATGTAAGAGTCTGAAACCAGCTGAAAGGCCTGGAATGATAAATGAATTTTAAAAATAGTTGGCGATTCGTTTTTTTCCCTTCCACTTGTCGTTGCATGTCTAGAATTACAAGGTCTCTGTGTAAGAAATGTTGCTGTGGTTCTGTTGAACTGTTACTGTTTGTAATCGTGTGTCCATTATTTGTCTTGACAAAATGACCATTGAAAAACCAGATTCAGTCAAAACTGAAGGAATAATAACCCTCAAGAAGGGAAGTTTCGTGCAGCGTTGTGATATCTTGATGCTTGAATGGGGAACCTAATTAGTGGAGAGTCCACGCTGTTTTTATTATAACAGAATTTCCCGTTAGGTTGTTGTGATTAATTGAATCATGATGCAACAATGACTGAATATCACCAGCAGCCACATACAAAATGCTGCTGTCTGTTCAACTCTGATTCTGTAACCTCATCACAGTCTGACAGATTCACTGTGCACATAAATAACACACAACAGCTGTGATGAGATTCCAGCCATATGCAAAATGATAATTCAAGAACATGTTTGCAGCGACAGGGTAGCTCTTGTGTTCCTCGTCTCATACAGCAAACAGGTGTAGCTGACTACAAAGAAACTTTAGGCTCCACCCCTCACTGGCCAGACTCAGAGCTGTGAGTCTGGGCTGCACTGGCAAGTCTCTTCTACAGAACATATCGAGAAAAGAAGCTAATATGGCAAACTGCAAAGCAGCCTTAGAGCTCACACCTGTGCCAAGGGGAGGTTTTGGCTCCTGGCACTTTGGCAGTGATTGTTGCCATCGCACTTTTGTATGACCCAGCAGACTGATGCCACGCTGGCCTGCAAATATCACTTCCTATAACCACCAGGTTGCGCTATGACTGAAATTCACCTTGCTGATGTCCTTGTTAAAGCTCTGACCGTGTGGACTCCACCTACTACAGTTTCTTGTTCTATGATCAAATATCCATCACGGCCACCTCCTCGCCACGGTAACCTCTCAGTCTTCTGATGTTCTGATTTGAGAGGATCTGGTCTGCCCACTAGGAGCAAGACATAAACATGTCAAAAACATGTCATTTCTGGTTGCCACCAGGTGGCGCTGTGAGGGTGTGGATTATCATCTAAGAGTTAATGGCCTCTTCCGTGGCCCACGCTCCGCCCTTCCACCAAGTTTGGTATTTGTTCAGTAGTTTTGAAGTAATGGTGCGAACAGTCAGACAGATGCATGCGGGGCTGCTACTTTGTGTAGCATCTTATGCTGCTTTCACTTGCACAGGGACATCTGTGTTTTCATGAATGAACCAGTGATCAGATCTGGGGTGGCCGTGGCCACTCCTTGATGGTGTCCCATATTTTCCTAACTGGGTCCAGTTCCGTCTCAGTTTGATCTGTGGAGCTTTCGTCTCATTCTGCTGGATCAGAGCACATCTTGAATCTTTAATGTTGATGCTTGTTTTGATATGAGGCAACACTATCAAAGCAGAGCGCAGAACATACTTCACTACAAATGAAGAAGGCAGAATTATTCCCAGTCAGTTAAGTGTCCTTTGATTCCTTTGCAAGTTTAATCTGCAGAAATCGATAAAAGGATGCATGTTGGGCCTGGGAGTCAACAGCAGCTGTGTTTGATGGGTAAACGGACAAGCAAATGGATGATGTGGGGGAGCATTCGTCTTTCTTTAGGCAAATTGGGCCGCAAGGTCCCGACTAATTGATTGATTGCATGACTTGCTGATACAATCAAAGCCTGTCCTGATTTATGGCGATAAATCGATTGATAAATAAGGTTTTGTGCAATAGGCTTGGTAGGTGGTGGCGGGGAAAAGTGGGGGGAGACACCTGCAAGTCACACATCTGTCTTCATGCCATCAGCCTTGTTGGTTTAGTGTGGTAATAAGAAAGGCCTGGATCTCCCTGCTGACATTTACAAAAGAGACGACTGGCTACGACCCGCTCCCTAGATTAACCCCCACTTGTTCTCATAAGTACCACTGATATTAAAAGATGGGGAACAGCATCAGCCTAGAAAAATGAAGTGTGACTTTTTTCAGTTCATGGTTTGCATAGATCATTAGAGGGAACAACAAAAATCAATTGCACGTTCCAGAGTAAATAAAAACAAATATCTGGAGCGGTGTATTGCGAGGGCCTCTTGTTGACTCTCTCCAGATTACATTTAGCCGGGTGTTTAAACGCTGATTTACAGCAAGATGGAGTCCATAGCCTCCACTCGCCCGCCTGTCTGCCTGCCTCCTCAGAATATGAAATGAAAGTTAAACAGTGTGAATCTCCGACATTGGGAGGAGACTTGTGGACGCGTGGGCAGTGTAGCATCAAATAGATTGTGTTTCCTCCCGTGTAAACGCCTAATGTGCGGCGAGTGCTCTGACACAGATGAATGTAAGGAATTTGCTGTAAAGACTTAACGGCCCTGTTGAGAGACAAGGCTAGGAACCGGTAGTGTGGAACGTGTTCCATGCCCCCCTGAAAAACTCGTGCATGCACACACACGCATACACAAGTGCTCACACACACACACACACACACACACACACACACACACACACATCAAGGCGTGCAGCCTTGCGAAGAGAGCAGCTACATCACGCAGCTCAGGCCAGCATGGACATCAGGGATGCTTTTTATTTTCCTTGGGTCCAAAATGGCGGCCCTGCTGGTGCAATGAGAATCAACTTGCAAACCTTCCCCTCACTGTGAGGGCTTGTTTGACAGGAAATAATCCCGGTCATTCTCCCATTGTATGTATGAGATCTTCCTTCTGTTGTGGATCAGAACCAATTGGAAAGTGATTCATGTGTAAACTGCCCTTTCAAGTGGCTGCTCCCTTTCTGCAGCATTGCAACTCGTCTGCCACATCTTCTGCCTTTGTGACGGCACTCAAAGCTCCGAGCTGCTTGTTGTCAGCTCCAGTTTTATTCCCTCTCTCATCGCTCTATTTAGATTCATTTATTTTTGGTTCAAATGTTGTAAAATGAAAGTGCAATACAGAGAAGGAGGGTAAAGGAGTGTTCCCGCTCTCTCAGACAGGTGGCCTCGGTTTTATGTCGCTGGGCCCCAAGGGCCCTGCTAACTAAGTCTGAGTGAGAGGAGGGACTTCTCTGAGCGCTACACAGGTGGTGTGAAGCGCAGCCCTCTCTCCACACCTGAAATATTCAGATTCTTCCAGCGGCGGCGCTTTGATCTTGCTGCAATCGACAAGGGAAAAGTGAGCAAGTAGGGGGGAGAAAACAACAAAAACAAGAGGAAGAGCAGCACACCTGAGAGTGAACAGATTGACATTTCTTAAGAGAGAATAAACAATTGCAGGTTAGCTATGCTGCATTGCTCCGGCTCGTTGTTTCAGGTGAAAGTGGGCCACCGCAGTGATGGCTGCATCTTCAGAGCCATCCTCCTCTCTTGCTAACTGACCTCAATGGTGGAGTTTCAGAGACAAGTCCCCCGCAGCTGAAAACCAGCGCTGTCCCTTATTTTATTGTTCAGGTTTGACACCATTTCCACTCTCCTATTTTTATAAGCAGCCTCTAAAGAAACTAGTGTTTAGAGCGCCAGCGTTTGTTGCTTGCTTTTGTGAAGCGTTCCCGTCAGTCTCCACGTTCACATCACCATCTGATCATTTGTCCAACTGAGGTTATCATGTCTTCTCTCCAGACTCAACCCACTAGTCTGCTAATGAATCATAAGACTGTGTAATTAGTCATTCTGCATGTACCATACTATGACAATAGACACCCTGATTGTAACCACCAACTTTGAAAGGAACAGAACAATGGTCGACCTTAATGATGATAAATAAGGTGTTGTAATTGGCCTTCATTTGCAGCACGCCGTCACAGATTGTAATTTGAAGCTTCTAATTGGAGCACATTTAAAGTTATTCATTGGATTCAGAGAGGCTGGAGGATTTTTTTGAAAGGACTTTCTCATATTATGTCCTTCCTAATACAAGTGAGACTTCCAGGAAATGGAATTGGACACTCCCCAGTTCACTTTCATCCATGCAATTTGGTCGACACAATATTAGCAACATACTTCAGTGTAAACCAAACGTGTAAGGTAAATCATTAAACTAAGATTAAATTAAACCAGTGAGAGCCATTCACAGAGGATTCAAGGCCCTTGCTCTTGTTGTACGACTGTAGTTGTTTCTAGGTGTCCCTAATAAATTGGAAAGAGTGTATTTGTGAAAAGTAAGAAATGTGTGTCCACATGCACATGTTGGAATTAAAGAGAGAGAAGTGTTGACAAGTAGGCTGTGCTTTGGTGCATCAGGCGCCAAAAACTCTCTAAATGAAGCAGAGTATGACGAATAATGGCTGACAAGACCAGTCACACCTTTTGCTGATGGTTGTAACGCTCACACGCTTCTCGTTCCTTTTGTAAGATTTAGCATGCTGTTTGAAGACAGCCTGACAGACTGGGGATTAATTATTTTGGATGATTTATCAGACTTACCAGTGCCGAGTTTAAAGAGGTGTCAAAATGAAATGTGATTTTTTTTTTTTCACTCCTGGTTGGTAAGTCCCGTCGATCTATACGCTACCTACATATTCCTGCATAGAGCAGCCAGGAGTGCTGATACATAGAGGGTGCAAAATAAGGGGATGGTGGTTCACATTTGGTTCCTGTAATTTCACCTCCTAAAGCCCCTAACTGGTGAAATAATAGTGTTTTAGGAGGTATTTGCTTTCTTGCCAGGGGTCAGCTGAATAGATTGATACCTGTCTGATCTGTCTGAATATTAAAAAAAAAAAAATCCACCCTTGAGTGCTCGAAGCGTGTTTATTAGTCTTGTGTTTGATTTAATCTTAACCAAGATCAGAGCAAACTGATTGATTGCTTAGCAACCTCATGGTTGTTATCAGCCTCCAGGAAGTTAAAGCCCCTTAAAGTGATACTTCACCCTAGAATTTTAATAGATGACACTAATTGGTGTATGGAACTCACCTGTATCACTACTTTGTGACTCCAGAATGCAGAAAGAGCCGGCCAGGTATATCTAGCTTGAAGCTAATGGAGACTGATGGCTAACAACAGCTAAAGTGTCCAGAAACATCTGTTCACTAATTCTCCCGGTTGTCTGGTATAATCCAGGTGTCTTTAATCAAACACAGGATCAGTGATCCACTAAGAACTACAGTAACTCACCAGAACATTTTCATCTCCACAGTTGGTCGATGTAGCAGGAGAGTCTGTGATTACTGGGCAGAGCAGTAGAATTCATTGCTTGTTCTAGAAATCTTGGTTTGGTCTTGGGGCATCGCAGCTGTCCTTGAGGGATGATGACTCAGATCCAGACCACGTATTGTGTTGTTGTCTACACAGGGGCAATAAAGGTTTCTTTGTACAGCGGTGTGATGGTGTGTGAATCTGAACAGCTCTCGATGTAGTCACAATGAAGGAAGAGCCGCCTATAGTTAACAGATGGAGGGAGGTGCCAGGTGATAGCAGCCCTGTCAGCGGGCACGCTGCTCACCTTCCTAGCACCAGGTCACAGAGGTCAGAGGCTCTGTCTGCTGTCTGGATCATCCAACACACACACACACACACACACACACACACACACACACACACACACACACGGGGCCTGGTTTACCCATAACTGATTTGCTGCCCAAGGAGGCCAGATAAGAGTTCATTTTGGACCTTTCATATGGACAAGTGCCAGCATTTACTCCATCCCCCACCAAACCGCACCCTCCTCCCTCTGTGATTGGCGAGGGGGACTCGGGGGTGGGGAGGTTGCCTGTAATAATGTTGAGGCCAGACTAGACTGCAATGATTGGGGCCATTGATTGTGGTGATTTGATTTATTGATCAGCGCCCGTCCTCAAATGTGACGTCTGCGGCGCGGGGCTAATCTGAGGCAGCTATGGACAATCTTGTGCCTCACAGAGAATGGAGGCGATAAGGAATGCATGAAAGGAAACTACACTTATCTTAATCACACACTCGTCCCCGCGCTGCCTCACTGCAGCCGCGGTGTGTGGATGTCAGTGCACGAGTCCTCGCACAAACATATGTTCCCACTCGCTTTTTTGTCTGAGTCCGTGTGTGTGTGTGTGTGTGTGTGTGTGTGTGTGTGTGTGTGTGTGTGTGTGTGTGTGTGGTGGGGGTTGTGAAGCAGTACAGTCACCAGGCAGAACAGAGTGGATCTATAAATTGATGGAATTCAAAGCCTCCAGCATCGATTACCATTATAACAAACAGCAGCACACAGAATGTCTGATTATTTTTAGACAAAGATTCTGTGCTCTCAGCAGCAATTCTGCTGATGCTGTCACACTTTCAGACATCTGCCTATGATTGCAATTAGATGGGATACAAAAAGAAAAATAATACCCCATCTGCATTTTCCTCTCTCGCCTCCTCCTCCCTATTTTTTCCTCTTTAATTTGTGCTGTCCAAGCCCAGTGCACACAATAGTGATTTTGACTCAGTCTACCTCATTGCAGTACCTTGGTAGTTTTTTTTCCTGCTTGTCAACATTTTCTACCATGGTTTGTCTTTGTGAAAGGCCAGAAAATAGCTTACCACGACAGATGTAATCAAGACAAGCGTAGTTTAATGAATCAATGTCAAATCCTCTCCAACAAAAAGCATGAGTGAGCTCGGCATGGAACCTTACAACACTTGCAGAGATTGTTACAGTGCATCTGTGTTTCAACTTTGTCAAACGAAATAGTCTTTGCTGGCTTTGTTCATCAGTCTAGACAGAATGACAACCAGTTTATATCATATTCCAAAGAGTTTTTTGCTTTTGCAGATGTGTTGCCACCAGTGCCCTCCAATTCTCTTGCTTTGTTTATCCCTCCTCCAACAGTGTGGGGGAGACACTCCCTGCAGTCTTTGCTGCAACACACGTGCATTAACCTGAGCCCTCTGAATGCAGTATGAACGGCTGCCTGTCAGATCATGTGAGGGCTCCAACACACATGCTGATAGGGCCATCTTTGGTCAGAGGCAGACATTTGTTTTACTTATTCCGTTTTTCTGGTACTCAGCAGTTCATGGACCGTGCTTTACTGACTGCCAATGGACTTCAGGTCTCCCTTGAAATTAAAGCCAATAAGCTTCTTGTTTCCTGGTCTTTGCTTTTTAGTCAGACGTCACTATGATGGGTCTCCCCATGCCTGACTGACTTGAGCACAGGAGGACTGAGTCCCTGCTCAAAATCCCACTTTCCTGTCCCTCCTGCTCTAGTGACAGCTCTGCTCTCCCCAGGGGAAACTCATCAATTATGGCTGGATGTTTGACTGGCAGAGGCTTAATGACAGGAGCTCTGTATTGACCCGACTGCCACACATTGAAAATTTGGTCCCAAACGCCCTTTTTAAAACCTGTCAAATGATTAGTCAGAGACTCATTTTTGCACAAGTTGGAAATGTTCACAACATCAGACGCTTGATGGTGCAAATGCTTTGATGAAGAATGGAGCGCAACACGTTCCAGCAATGATTTCAATGCAGCTGTTAAAGATTAGAAAAGGAAGATGGCAACAAAATCTTCCCTCAATTCCACCCAAAGGGTTTGACACTCACTAAAGGTGGTTTTGCCTCTTTTGAAAAGGAGTAAATGTGCCAACTGATGACTGGAATGGCCTCTGAAGCATCAGCTCTGATGCAGCACACAGCTGATCGGCTTTCTGGTTGTCCCCAAGCTTCGATTCCAGACAGCAGAATCATATCCAGAACTAGCTGATACTTTGACCTTCTCCAACTGAAGATGATTCATCTAGACTGCTCTACTCTGTTTTTCCAGCCATGAGTAACGTTGCCTATATCGCCACCTTCTGGTAGCATCACATAGCCTATTTTGTTCACTCCAAATCAGTTGATGGAAAAACACCTGATGTGTATTTCCTGTTTTGTGGAAATAGCCACACTTAACTTTAAATTTCCTTGGCCGTTAATGTAATTACAATTATAGACAGGAGACAACTTGAGGAAAATCCTGAATAAATGAACAGAGAACAGGATGAGACTGCTGCCGTCTGTGGACACGAGGGGTCACTGAATAATCTGATGAGAATAAGAATGGTGTGAATCAAAAGCTGTGGCCTGTGATGGTCAGTTAGACAGAACTCTCCACCACAGAAACATTAAAGGAGGAAATACATTTGGTTGAATGGTCTTCTTCCGTATGGTAGCGTCCTACCTGGAGACTTCTACAGTCTTTATCACGATACAATGCAGCTCCTCTGGCAGTTTGTGATGGCCAAACGCCATTTGACTTGCTTTCTGTCGGTATATGATTTTGTTCATGGATATTAAAGGTTCCCTGTTTGTATGCTGAAATGATCACGTGATTAGGAGGCACATTTTCTCCAACGTCTCTTGTCTTGTGAGATAAAAGTGTGAAACACTTCACTGTGGAGTTCCCACCTTCATCCATCTGAGCAAGAGTGAAGTAGGAAGAAAACAAGTGTGCTTCGCTCCTCTCCAGAAAGTCAGACAGCATGTTTCATGCAATGGGCTGTTACCCAGACTCCCCTCCTTCTGATGATGTAGAAACTGTGGGGTGCTTCCAAAATAACCATGCCATTACAATATAACTACTTGGCGTGCATACAGCATGAGTATTCACCATTCTCATCAGTTGAGCTGCAATATAAAGTGATCCCTGCTCTACGCTCAGGCCACTGACGCACTGGCGGACCTAAAAGCACCCCACTATTATATCTCAAGTGCCTATAAAATCCACTCAAAGTCACTTCTCCAGGAATTTTCTCTTGGCAAGATTAGTTGGTCTGGAGCCATTTAAATCCAGTGGAGGCTGGCCGGCTCTGAAAGCCCGCTCTCTAATCTCCAGCAGGGCTCATCCCAAATGGACTGAAGGACTAACAGGAACTTTTAAAGTCCTGTCGCATTATGCCATACAGCCATGACTTTTTCAGTGTACGTACGACTTACCAGCAATGACACACAACCACAAGTATCCAAATCAAGACATATCTTAGTCTTCTGTGTAATGGAGTCCCTTCGTTTTCCAAAGTCTCCCAAAACCCAATCAAAATCATCATCATATTGTTGCATGAAGTCACATATTTTTTCATAACCATGAACACAGAGACAGTTTGCTTTGATCCAAACTCACATCCTCCTCCTGCTGCCAGGAGTAGCCCCAGTGATCAATGATGGAGTCAGTTAACACAAAGAAAATCACTGAATAACCCTTTAAAGAGTCAGCAGTCAACACCTCCACCTCCTGGCCAGCAGGTGTCCCGCTACGTCCTGCTGCACTAAGCTAGTCTCCTAGTTACCAGGTTGACTCAACTAACCAGATGTGGTCAGAGGTGGAATAGCGGGAATAAGACAGACAAGTCATGTGGTCAACCTCGTCACCATGGTGATGATGTCACACATTAACAATAACAGCACGAACCTGTCAGAAGCTAAAGTTGCTCACTTGAGCTTTTGCTACAGTTTGTTAGCGACCGTTAGCCCAGCCGTTCATCAGGAAGTGGCCCCCTCAGCATGGCTGTTCAGCCCTTCTGGTCCTCCAGCTCAGACCAGCTTAGACCTGCTGAACCAGTACTGACCCTGGTCTCGCTGGTTTGTTGGTCCAACAGTACTTGAGATGATAACGGAACGAAGCCTCACGTTACCAGACGTTCCGCTGGTTAATCAGCACCTGAACTCCTGAGCTCCTGGTCTGTGACACACCTGGTACACCTGATACACCTGATACCAGCCTGCTCCCGCTGCTGGCTCAGAGACCCTCAACCATCTGGAAACTAAATATTAGCAACATCTTGGACCTGTTAACGTTTAGGTAATTATTTCACTGTTATAATATTTGTTTCAGGTAAATTTAGACTTTCATCCTGCCACTCTCTAATCATGTGTGGATTTAATGATCAAATAGTTTGTTTTCTCATCATTTTTTGTCATTGCCCCGTTATGTTCACCCGTTTTTCTCACATGTAATGTTTCAGCAGTTTGAGATTTTCATCATATGATTATCGTCTCCAAAATATTGGCGCTATGATTTACTGTCATGATAACTTACTGATGATAAGTTGCAATGCCTATTAAAGTTTTATTTGCAGGAAAGAGGACTTTTTTTTTTTAATCACCTTCAATAAGTGAATTCATGGTATGATAACATCAGTGTTGCTAGCATCTACTCACAAGTGACCGCTCTTGACCATGTGAATAACTTCAAAGCAGGAAGTAGTATGACATACATGAGACCTGTGAATGCAGCACTGCCCACCTGGATCGTTATGAATTTCATAGAACTTTATAGCTCTTTTAAAGACACAGTTCAAATTTGCCCTACCGAAACCAATTGAAAAACAACAATACAAAAACGTAAGAAGAATGTGGAATGAAACAGCCCTAACATAAGTACTTCCACTGTAGTCTCCTGGATGCAGTATCAGACACAGAGGCAGCAAATTTGAAACAGTTTGTAGTGGTCAACAGGGCTTTGGAATGCACTGAAACTGTGTTGTCTGGTCTTTTAGAGGACTTGTTGGCAGTGTGAAATTTCTCTGGCTTTATTAATGCATTGTTGCCAGTAAAAATCCATTACTTGGTTAAAACGAAGCCAAGGATGTCCCAAATAAATGCCCACAAGGGTTGTACACGAGGACACATTTGCCAAGTTGTAAATGTAACACGAGGTGGCTCTACACTCCAGCCTGTTTCGGCTGCTCCCTGACTCGTCAGTCCAGGGACTTGAACCAGCAGACCTTCAATTAACAGCTCTGACGGACGGCTGCCACTGTCCCACCAGACCACAGAGGTTGAAGTTTCCTCCCTTTCATTTCTCCTTTTTTTCTCACATGATGATTTATTAAACTGCCTTTAAGTCAGACTGCAGATTAATTAAAACACAGTCAATTTAATTTCCCGACGTCATATATAAATTCAGAGTGGTAATTGAATCCCTCGCTCCACTTTTCTATATTGTAACCCAGCAGTTACAAGAGGGATCCTCATCAATTATCATGAATCACATTTTAAAATGAAGAGGAGGTGAATGTACACTTGTCTGTTCAGCTTCTGCTTTCCTTTTTTTCCACTTTGCTGGAAGAGCCGGGAATTGGATGACCGGTCGATAATATCGGATTTGCGGATGGCATGCGGTGCAGCCGAGTCCAGCATGAATGTAAGGTTCTGATGAAGGGCCTGCTACCCCGGACAGCTTTGAATAGTGGATCCGACATGTAGCCTGGGTGGAGCTCTCATTTCCTCTAACACAGACATGTAAACAACCAATGTGCAGAGGCATTAATGGAATAGCGATCAGGGCCGTCGCTGTAGCAAAAAGGGTAATTTGGTTGATGCTATGGAGGCCTCTGCTGTGTATTGAAAATCAGTGCAGGATCAATATAAAGATTGGTGCAGGCGATGGGAGCAGGACTGAGGAGAGGCTGAGAATAGATCTGACCTGAGTAAGCCGAGCATTTGTATGTTTGAATTAGGTCTTGGCCGGGCTTAAACACGGCCCTTCATTTCAGGAGGAAGCTCTATTTCTTCGTAAGGGCATTTGTCAGGTTATTGGGTTTCTACACGTGACTCACCCCCCCACCCCCCACCCGGCGCTCTACAGCCGTTGCAAGTGTATTGATTATTTCAAATACTGATTATCTAAAAGGCCTTCTGCTACTGTAGGCATTGGATTTATTTTGGCTTAATTATTTATGGGCCAGGACTAGCTGTAAGTATTACTGCCGTGAGATCATGAAGTATTACATTGTTAATATTCAGCAGTGTATTTTTATTTATGCACACTCTAAGCTTGAGTGGACGAGTGGTGGCAGGCTCTCGGATCTCTCAGCGTTTCTGTCTTCTGTCTGTTTGCAGAGGGAACTCAACTCTGTAGCATCTGAGCTGGCGGGTCGACAAGAGGAGAGCGAACATTCCCACAAGCACCTGGTGGAGCTGAGCAGGGAGTTCAAGAGAAATGTACCTGAGGTGAGCCTCCCCACACACATCCTCTTCTCCACTGCTCCAGCCCAGGGAATTATTTATCACTTTCGTAAAAGCTGCATTAGTATATATTAACCCCCCCAGCTCTGTTAATATCTACATGCTGAGGTCTAGCAGGAATATTAGCCTCTGGCCAGGGGCTCATTTAGGAAAGGTTCGCACAAACTTTGCTGCTTGTTTTCCACTCCAAAACTAAAAAAGTTCCAGTGGTGTTCATAATTGGCAGCTTGTACTGGTCTCCTTCAAATTTGGGTGATGTCAGAGGAGCAGGTATCTCAACAGGTTAACAGGTTCTGAAAGAGCACAGAATGCTAATGAGGACGAGCCTCCTGCTGCGCCACTGCTCCAACATGACAAACACAAAAATATATCATTTTAATGGAAGATGTACACAGTAGGAATAAAAGTTTCCATTTTATTCACAATATTGTCTTCCTCTACGTTGACAGTGGAGAAATGTGAAAAGGGGGAAATTGATGATGTCTGCAGCTTAAATACCATGATATTTAATTCACTGTAAGACAAAGTCAAAGCCCCAGACAATATTCTCTTATCCCAGGTTCTTTTTGGAAGTTGAATATCTGAAAACTCCAGAAATGGTGAAAACAAGCAATGTGAAGGCTTCGATTTTCATTCTTTTTTTTTGACGTTTGATTATTGAATGGATAAAAGGAAACATTTACCAATGAATCCTGTTAAGCAGTACTGTCTCATGTCAGTTTCAGTAGCATTATGCAGGGAAGCTGCCATTACATGTACACTCTCCGTTTTACTTTTACAGTCAGTTTTCTTTTGGTTCTGTAATTTTTAAGTCGTAATATTTCCTTAGTATTCTTGTGTTTGTCTTACATGGTATCACTCTTCAATTATACTGTGAGTGTACACATATTTTTTCTGAAACCGGGAATTTTTTAGGTGGACACATTTTTTTTACTGTGACCTGTCCACAGCAGTACAAAGCTGCTTCGCTGCATGGAGGATAGGTCGACACCCATCAACAGAAGAAAAGACCTGAACCCCTTACAACCCTCTTGAGTCAAACCAAACTATCCCTTTAAGTCCCACACACACACACAAACACACACACACATGCACACAATCTTTGTCTCCAAAATGTGTTTTCTTTGTCCAAGTACGTCTCTGAGACACAGCCCAACCGTACAATGGTACTATTTGCTTACTCTCTCCATCATACTGTTGTACTGCTGACATAACATCCCATTTAATGAGACAAATAAACTCATGAATTTGCTTGTCATGTCAGTGATTCAGGACGTGTGTTCTAAAAGGCAAGTGAAAGTTACTGGCGCACAAGAATGTTCCTCATCCAATGACTCATAGAGGTCATGGAGAGTCCCAGCAGCTCGCTTCTGATACTGGCAGAGCCCAAATGATCTTCCCTGGAAAGATATTGCGACTGCTAGCATCTAAAAACACAACAGTTTCATAAGAGACATGTTTTTCTCACGATATAAAATTTAGATATAGGGTATGTGCAAGTATTCAAGTAGTTGTATATGAGGATACGCTAGATTGTTGGTACAAGGTAAAACCCAAAGCATCTGAGGCCAGCTCATATCACGACGAGAGCTTCACAAGGGTTTCAGTTGCAAAGGAAAGAGACATCCCCACAAAGAGCACTGCTTCCCATCGCAGGAGATGTGTTATGTAGCTACTGTTCATCCAGCGGCTGTAGTAATTCAACAGTAACCACAGTCTCCTGAACTTCATCTGTATCTTTACTGCACACTACCTGCCTGAGAACGATGCTCACAGTTTCATGCGTTAAGTGTGCCAGACCTCATTCCGCCAGACTTTTATAAAGGGAAAATGGTAATTAAATTGGATTGAAGTGACTTCATGAACAGTTGAAGCTATGAATCAGACGGACATGACTTTGTCTCTTTTTCATCATCTGATCTTCTATTGACGTCCAAGACAAAGTCCAAGAGAATATTTTTATATTTTATAAATGAGCCCTGAAGCTGTTTGCTGTCGCTCCGCTGGCTTCTGCCTATTTCCAGGCCCAATATGCAGCGTAGTGCTATAATCTTGTCAGTATAATACAGGCGTTTAAGACAGGATCAGGCTGTCATCACTGGCAGCACAATCCCCTTACCTGAGGCTGTGGGAGCTCGCACAAGTCTGGATCCTGAGCTCTAATGCAAACTACTGGAAAGCCCCACTTTTCAAACATGCCCACTCAAACCTTTTAGGTCTAACTGCTAATATCCAGCATGGCTCGCTCACACATGCAGTGTAAGGGCGACTATGGGGAGACTTACATTCACGTTTGTGCCTCACTGGATCATCTGATCCCAAACAGGTGCGAAGCCAAACACAAATGTTGAGACTGGATTTGTTTTTGTGTGTACGCAGGAAGTGCGGGAGATGGTGGCACCTGTTCTCAAGAGTTTCCAGGCCCAGGTGAGTGACGTGTCTTTGCAGTTACATGCAGATTCAGCAGAATCCAACTAGCCAGATACACTAGACAACAGTATTTCACACTCACTGCGAGTGTGTCCTAGTCTGCAACGGTTCAGGCGAGTCAGCGTGGTACAGACTCACATCAGCAGGAAGTTTGTGAGGGGAACAGATGAGGTCAGACTTCTCCTGATGTGAGGTGGACTGAATCAAATGTGTTTGACATTTGCAAGTCAACTCTGGATGCATTTGAGTAGCACAACCTTGGAACCGACCCAGCTGTGAAGGTGTGCCGTCAGGAGCCAATGAAAATAGAGGAAAAAGCCTGGGAAGATGATTTCATAGCCTGTGTGCTTATTATCTCTACCATCATACCTGGGTCAGGGTCACACCTGTTACACCCAACGTTACCCTACCTTGCCTAGCCTTGCCCCCCCCCCCCCCACACACACACACACACACACACACCATTACTTCACACAAATTTGTTTTTCATGAGTCACCAGCTGGTCTCTGTCTCCATGTGCATTTACTCAACAACATTCATTCTCACAAGAGTTCTAGTGGGTCCACTAGGCTCAGCAATTGAAGTGGAAAGTCCTGTAGTGTGTCAGCTCCAATTTTCAGTTTTCATAAAAAATCTGAGGAAGCCAGTAGGTTAGAATTTACTCCCAGATTTTTTCATAATCTGTTAGGATTCTATTGTATCCAAAACACTGTAAAGCCACACTGGTTCAGGTGCTTTCTCTAATGTTCCTGTTCCACATGATCATTTAGTAAAACAGGAGGCGGTTCTTTGAGCGTTGTCTCCATAGCGATCGCTATGCTTGTGGAATGACTGATGTGATAGATATGGTGAAGGAATCCGTCGACTACTTTTCATCTTACTGCTCATCTGCTGCTTATTGACTGACGCCTTTTCTGTCAAAGTGAAGTAGCATCTATCTGCCATTAGCTGATCAGATATCTGGCTTCTCATATTTTCTTGGCCCGAGACAAGCCCTCATTTCCTGTTGTGATGGTATATTCACCGTGCCCCCTCTCTGACGTCGCCATATTGAAAAAGTCATCTGATACCTAGCAAGTCTCTGCTCCAGCCATTAAACCAAGGTCATAAATCACATTTGTGAGCTGCGTTATGGCCGGCAAAGAGGAGGCTTATGGAAATGATACCACAAATATGTTTCTAGTCTCACTCTGCCCTCCAAACTCCCGCTCAGTGCGAACCTGAAAGCCCCATCATCGGTAAACATGAGAACACTCAGCATGGATTGTTCAGTTCTCCTGGAAGTGATTATTGGCAGCTTCTTTTTAATGCTTTATAATTGACTATGCCCAAGCAACCGTGTTCCCTGGCAGGAGCTATCACGTTCAATACTACACTCCCGCAATACTGGCTGATTTGTGTGCTGATTCAATTACTCCAACTGTAGAGTCGCACAAATATCAGAAGCAGCCTTCCATATCTTTATTGTGCAAACAGGAACCCACAGGATTAATTTAAGCAACATTGATGTCTGACAACTGGGAGTCGAGAGATGTTTCATAGTAGATAAAATAGATGGCTGATAATGAGCGATGATTTTTTTGTGCTTGTTAGCTGCAGGCCTCTCTTGGTACCTTTCGGTCGCTCTTGTGTAACTTCCACTGGTTTACACGTTGATGGGGAAGCCAGCTGCAGTAGAAACAGCTTCTGCTAGTTTTGTGATTATGAGGTGTAGTGAGTTACTCGGCACACCATACTAATATAATCCTCTGGTGTTTCTGATACACTTTGACCTTTTTGGTAATGTCAAGCAGCTTGCGGAGGCTTGTGAACTTTACCCAGCGGTAGTCCCTGCGACCTTGGTGTAAGCTGTGGGACCTGGACCTGCTGCTGCTGCTGCAGGGGCGGATCAGGAGAAGGTGGAGCTGGAATAGAGTAACGCTCCCCCCCCAGCTGCACAGTACAGGTGGTGAACGACTGAAAAGTCCTGCCGTGTGTGTGTGTGTGTGTGTGTGTGTGAGTGAGAGAGAGTGTGTGAGAGAGAGAGAAACAGAGAGAGAGAGAGAGAGATGATGCATCTCTGCCAGAAAGAAGTGGGTCCTTGTTCCACAAGCCGCCCCTCAACACCCCCCCCCCCCTCCAGTTCGGAGGCCCAGAGGAGCGCCTCATGGTATTTGGACCCTCATCATGCCACTTCTAAAGGAGAAGTCAGCTCCTTTGAAGTGTTTGCAACATGACAGGTTTCTCTTTCTTTTCTTTTTCATTTCAGTGTTCCCCACCCACTTTCTCTCCCTTCTCCCGACCAATCTCGCCTTCTAATTATCGCTAACCAGGCAACTGATTAGGAACACGTTGCCGACCTAGTTTTCTGTGGAGCTGTAGGAGGAGAAAGGGTTAATCCCAGAGCTAGTGGCTGTCATTGGTCGCTTCCCTCCTTCTTCTCCTCTTTTTTTCATTCTGCTCCTCTCTTTCTTTCCCTGGAAGTTTGCTAATGAGGTCCCGTCAGAGCTGAGGAGAGGTGTTAATTTGGCCTTGTGAAGTAGGAAGGAGATTAAGGACAGTGAGGAGCTGAGTTTACGGCTTAAAATACACCGCTGTCCTTATTAATCCACAGGGCCCTGGGAGACCGGCGTTTTTGGTTTTATAATGAACACTGTCTTATAATGAAGGTAATTTTAATAAAAATTTACAGAGAAGAAGAGGAGATGGTACATGTCTCCGTGGTCTCAGGCACACCTTAGGGGCTGAGGGATATGACAGTTATTTCTCAAATACATGATCGCTATGGAGAGACGGACCTGTCTTCTGACTGTATACAGATAGCAGCGTTTACCAAGTCTCACCAAGACTTCTCCATGCA
Source organism: Aulostomus chinensis (assembly GCF_037954235.1). Taxonomy (NCBI): domain Eukaryota; kingdom Metazoa; phylum Chordata; class Actinopteri; order Syngnathiformes; family Aulostomidae; genus Aulostomus; species Aulostomus chinensis. The sequence goes on along the minus strand of NC_141325.1, from coordinate 31,713,434 downwards.
ATTATACCCCCCTCACTTTAGAGTGTAAATTCCCTCCAGGAGAGACCCTTGTGAGTAGAGGGAAAAGAACAGTGACGGATCTCTTGTGTGTTTGTCGCCTTTTTTGTTCCGTGAGAGAACAGATTCCTCCTCATATTGTTCCTGTACCAATCTTAACATCAGGCCCAAATTAACCAGTCGGTCTATGTTTTTCTTCTCCTCTTGATGTCATTTCTGCTCTCGGAAAAAGAAAAACAGCAGTATGGACCCCTAATTACTGAAACTTGCTTTACAATGATAATCCGTGGAGTAATTTAGCGTGCACAATGAGTTGTGGTGCTTGCGCAGATGGAGATTCTGATAAATAGTTTGTAACGTGTAATTAGCGGCTCTGCCGGTTACATACCATTAACCCCTCAAGCTCAGGAATCATTATTGTCCCTCATTATCAAGCAGCAAGGTACGATGGAGCTGACTAGACATCAAAAACATCAAAGAGCCATTAAAGCTGTGCGACCTGCGGGCCAGCGGACACCTGTTTATGAGGCCAACTGAGCCATTCCTTCCCCTGAGGTGGAGCAGTGATGACGTGGGGGAAGAATGTTTTTATGCACGTTTTCTTGTTTCTATGAGGCGTTTGGACTACGCAGCAGCTTTTCAACTGTGCAAAACTGAGTAAAGACATTTCAAAATGGCTGCTGCGTCTCACCTTGACAAAGTAAGTGCTACTATTTACGGTCAGGACAGATAGATTCATAGAGTTTCTCTTATGTGGAGCTGATCATATAACTTTTCTAATCTATGGTGTCAAATGTGAGGGGGGATGAGTGGGGAAAAGATTTAATGTACCAAAAACTTTCTAACAGCTGTTTGGGGTGTCAGGTCCATTTACCTCCTCTTCATTGCATACATCTGTATCTGTTTTCAACCCAAACTGAATGTTGGAGTAGGAGAGCGAAAAGCTTCCAAAGATGTTGCCCTCAGCTCAGCTGCCCTGAGCTGGCCTGCACGCGCCGAGGTAGACAAACACCGTCTTTGATCATCCATCGAGAGACGACCAGTTCTTCCTCCTTTTTGATTAATTCCTGAAGGAAATGATAATTTCTCTTGAATGTATGAATATGTTATGAATAGTGGAATGAATCAAAGAGTAAAGGATGATAATTAATTACAGCGCTATGATAAAAGGCTGTGGGTGTTATGACGCAAGCTTCCTCCGTGTCATTATGAGAGGCTCCGTAATTACCTTTCTGCACGAGCCAGCGCTCCTGGCGCTGCTGGCGGTGAGAGTGCCGTTCACTGAGTGAGTCTAACGGTCATAAAGCTTTTCCCTGCCTAATTGTCTGAGGGGCTCTATGGCACTTTCATAGATGAGGGACTGCGCCGTTAGGAAAAATGCTCTGTGCTGCACCAGCTTTTCCAGCTCAATGAAGACAGATCTTCATCATGGGCTAAACCTTGCAGTTATTGCGTACAGATTGCTTGAGTGGACGGCTAACTTGGGAAGGCGGCTTTGGAGTGACTGAGCAGCCGAACCGTGAGTTTTTAAAGCAAGCTGCTGGTATAGATTGTACATTAATCCCACATATTTGTGTGCCAATAAAACAGGTCCCTTCCTCACATTTATTTCTGAATATTCCCTTTGTGTTATTATTCATGCCTTAGCTTATGTAAGGGGCTTTTACACACTCCTCTCTCCTCTCACTCCTCCCACCATCCTACCCTGCCCTCCCCCAGCTTTGACCTGCTGCTTCATTCCGGGGTGACGATGTATCTCTAATGCCCGTCTCCTGCTCGGCGGTCTCAGGCTCATTGAGCATAAGGCCAGACCCAGGATCTCCAGGCCATTACCTATTCATGGCACGTCCAGGCCGCCAGCCTATCAGCCAGCTGTGGGGACCATAATGGGCTCCAGGGCCATGTAAACTACTAGCTTCCTGCTCCTGGTTTATCACTTGTCTTCTTCTTCATACAAAGGAGAGGAAGATGTAGCAGGGCAGAGAGAGACAGAGCAGAAGGTTCATTAGATAATACCTTCCATGAGTCTCCTACTTCTCCAGAGGGTGAATGTCCTCTGCTGTTATCAATGCCACAAAATCTACTGACTGTACGCCATTTCAAACAAGTTTATATGTGAATATTGGATCTCATGATCTCAATAATTGTAATGGAGAACCTCAACTTGGTTTCTCAGAACCATTTTATCAAAGGAGAGTGTTATTTATGGAACATCCACTTAGACGTTTTTACCGTGTGTTTTTCATCCTGCTTCCCTGTTCCTGTTGGTTCTGGCTGTAGTGTGTCGATGGTTCGAACCACCAGCAGAGCTGCCGCTGTAAAGATGCTGTCATTCTAAAGGCCTGCAGGGCAATATGAAAGAAACTGACCTTCCACATACGCCGTGTGTCACACACCAGCCATGGTCAGTGGAGGACATCTGTCGCTATGATCATGCTTCACCTCCAAGTTGGAGCCCGTGTGCTTCGAGCCACAGTTTTGTTTGAAATAACTGTTTATTGACCAGGTTCTCATGAAGCACTTAGAGTATACTGGGCCAAGGCTGCCACCAGCTTCTGGGGCACTGGCAGGCAGAACACCAGTAGAACCTGGCATTAATTACCAGCCACATCAGTCCAATATGCTGACTGTTGATGACAACAGCATTCAGTGTTTCACTTGAAGCTCAGGAGCATTTCAGTGATTTGCAGGGTTGAAATATTCTATTTCTTCCTTTAAGTTGTGTACTCATAGTACCCAAAAAAGCTTGCATGAATGATAAACAGTGCGACAAGTACACCTGGACACAAGTGCTTCTTTTTTTATCTCTATTTTTATAGAGGTGAGTCCAGTTGCCAAAATTGATTATTTTTGAGAACCTATCAACTGAATTTTTTTTTCAACCCAAGAGCTTTGCAGGGTTCCGCCATTTTTGGGTGGCTGCTCTCCCCGGTGGCGTCACACCCCAGCTGGATTGTGACTTTTGAGGAAGGTTGATAAATCTTCTCTTCTTGTTTCCTCTCTGCTGAGTGATTGTTGAGTTTCTGCTGGGTGTTTTTGTGCTGAGATGCCTCAACCTTTCCATGTGTCACTCCTATCTGATCTGATTTTGTGTGTGTGTGTTTGTGTGTGTGTGTGTGTGTGTATGTGTGTGTGTGTGTGTGTGTGTGTGTGTGTTGGCATGTTTGTTTCCCTGTCCTGACTGATGCCCTGTCGGAGTGTCCCAGTTGAGTGTATTCATCATTATGGATGTGTGTTTAGAGCCAGGGATGCACACCAGGTAAAGAAGGCGGGGATGTGGTGTGTGTGTGTGTGTGTGTGTGTGTGTGTGTGTGTGTGTGTGTTATAAATAGGCATTTGGCTCTCTAGCCATGTGGAATTGATGAGTTTCAGCACATTCTGCTCTACAGTGCCAGGTTTAATTTTTACCGTCCTGACAGCACAAACCTCAGAGCCTGGAGACGTCACGCCTGACTGCCACTGCTGTGCAAATGTTAGCCGTGTTTGAGGATGGACGCACGCACAGCGCTGGCTGCACCACTCCTATTGGCTCGTCTGGCTGGCTCCTCTAAACCCCTGTCACCTTAAGAGACAGGCAATCACTTTCCCCTCCTGACCCCTCACCAAACAGACACTTACCAGCAGTGGACAGTAACTAATCTAAGAGGCAGCTTCAAGACAGAGCTCGCTCCAGTCTAACATGGTCAACTGCTTGTAATGAGACAGGTGAGAGCCTCCCTCCAGGCAGCCCAAGGTCGAGAGCAGCAGAACCAGCGCCGCTCCTGAGATTTTTCAACTCCTGGCTCACTCTCAGCTGCTGGCAGTGGCACAGTCAAATTAGCCAATAAAAATGTGTGAAATCGGTGGCTCGGTGCTGGAGAAGACATGCCAGAAGAAATAAACATCAGTGCTCCCACAACCAGTAAAAGCTCATGTGAGGAGGAAAGGCTGAACGGGAGAGCCGCTTCGCCAATTCTACGGTGCAATTCTCTGATTCAGGAGCAAAATCCGAACTGCTCAGGCAGAGGGAGAGAACGCCAGTGTGGATGCCCGGTGTCAGATCAGGAGAACGTGAGGATCCACCGTCCTCCTGGAGTGATTTCATCCCGCTGAAGCCTGGGAATACCAGTCTTCATTTCACATGATGCTCGCCTGTGAAGTTTTAATTTCAGCACAATCTAAACACGCTAATTAAATATCATAACTTTTCGAAGAGCCTCCTGTAAAGGTACCTGAAATTTTAATTTAGACTTCAAAAGAGCGAAGACTTTAAAGCAAATCTATTGTTTTTCATTTAGACTTGCAATTTTCTTTTCTCTGCCGTACCGCTCTATGTAGCGATGATTGATCTGCTAATTAAAATATGCAGAGGGGGGAAAATATTAACTGCTCCTCTTTTCACTTTCTTTTTGTTTTAGAAAACAGCCGACAAATGTTCCTTCTCTCTCAGCGCAGATAATTAAATTTTTGCACATTGATGTTCTTTACACAGCATTCATCGGCCTCATTATTTTTCCATTTTCATCTTTCTGGTGAGAGATCGATAGATTGATAAAATGATGGAGTCTATCTTAAATAATGCAAGCAGAGAAAAGTTACACTTACTTTGCTGCTGGCTAAGTGTTTGAACTCTTATTCTTCTTTCAAATTGTATTTAATATCCCATGAAGGTAAATCTTGCAGTGTTACGTGCAGTGTGGATCTTTTTGCTGCAAAAAAACCCAACGATGCAGCGTCTCCCCAGTTTCAGTGGGCACGTGCTATATGGGGTGATGCTTGTCAAGGCTAATATCCAAAATGATAAAGAATCCGGCAATTCAAAGAAAGACAGCATGAAGTAGGCCAATTAGTACCTAGGGAACGTTTTGCTAGAAGAGATAGCAGCTCCAAATGTCACATGCAGGAACATTAGGACCGATTGTTTATAATATGACCTGACAGTTTGGGTCTCTTTAATATGGGATTAAGTACAATTCTAATTAACATGTGGCTCTATTAAAACTAGCAGCTGCGAGAGAAGGAATGTTCTTACCAGGGAGGCAGCAACTCTTCTGATGATTCCACATTAAATTGTTGCTTCATCTTCCACAAATCAAACGTGTTTTTTGCACTTTTAAAGAGATCTGCTCTTTTTTATTCTTATTTTACACTGGAAATACGACATCCTAAATCACACCCGCCACCCTTAACTATCTAAGCCTACAGATCAGAGTGTTCTTTGCCTTTGTCACAAACAGATATATGTTTTAAAGTCCCACTGCAGGGCTCTCTGTTTCATCAGAGACATAAAGTGGCCTTGGTGGCCTGAGGAGAGTGTTAAACACATCCTCAATTAAAGCAAAATAACTTGGCGTCTCTGCTCGTGATTCCTCCTGAAGTCCCTGTAATTGGGTCTCGGTGGATTTAGCGGCAGGGCTCCGGTTCTTATTCTGGAGTGGAGGGCCCAGCCTGGAGTGGGGCCGAGAGGACGGCCAGCAGGAGAAACAGCTTCTGGTTTGTTGGCGTCCGCAGCCAAACGGGAGGACAGGTGGAGAGTGCAGAGTATCAGTGGCTAAGTACAGGAAAGTTTTCATTACTTTGGGATCTGTTCCAACGTGTCTATGATAGTATTCCTATTGTTACTCTTCACTATATGCTTGATGTTAAATCTACGTATTAATGTGGTAATATGTGCCAATAAATATTCTATTTACAATTTAATGTAACAGAAAACCATTATTTGTGTCATGGTTTCCCTCCAAACATCAGATCTTGTATAGCTCCTTGAAATGTGTGTGTGTGTGTGTGTGTGTGCGTGTGTATGTGTGTTTTTGTGTGTGTGCGTGTGTGTGTGTGTCTTCGACTGGGGTGACATGTGAAGGACAGCCGAAGGTGCAGTGAGATCCAGTGATGGGTCTGTTTTATTACATCTCATATTGAGACCAATCTCTGCCCGTTCACCTGAAGGACAGCCAGCTATTCCCTAACTAAATTAGCCGGCCGCCTGGCGCTGTGTGAGAGGACTTCCGCAGATGCACACACACACACACACACACACACACACACACACACACACACACACACACACACACGACGGGTAGAAGCAGTCATGCAATATTGTGTATTTTTCTCCTCACTTCCTCTCATGCAAGACCTCACACACACCTACATGTATAATGGCATGTTTTCTCTTTCTCTCTGTCTCTCTCACTCACTCACACACTCACTCACACACTCACACACACACTCACACACCCTTGTTGAAGGCACCTATGTTTGTATAATTGCAGTCATTGTGGCAAGTTGCATGTTTGTCCCCCTGTCAAGGAGCCTTGCAGACCTCCTTCTGGGATCATGTGACATAAATCTCTGTTCTAGAGTGTAGGTAGATGTTACTCTGTGTGTGTGTGTGTGTGTGTGTGTGTGTGTGTGTGTGTGTGTGTGTGTGTGTCCCATCTCAATCTTCCAGCCTCCGTGCTGTAGCAGTATGGAGGTGTAGCCTCAAAGACTCTGGGAGGTTGAACGTTTTCTTCCCTAATGAAATATCTTTTGTACAGTCTGGTTTTTTCACACACAGCGGATGTTCTAATGAGGCAGATCCTGAAATAGCAGTGGGGCTAGCACTGCAGAACTATGATGTCCCATGTGAGAACTTGCCCAAATCACAGTGGCTGCAGCCGTGCGTCAGGTTTCTTTATTTATAACCCGTACGGAATTGTCCTACACTCAGAGCATATGGAGGGTTATGTAATCCTCGGCATCCAATAGATAACTACCAAAGTCAGATCCTATATATAAAGCTTGCCGAGAGGTGTTTCCGAGGCTGCTTTGGATGGATTTAGCACTCATGATTGTTTGCTCCACAAAGACGTAAACAGATGTTATTCATTTCTTTCAAAGGGTTGGTCCAGAGATGCATCAGTCTCACTGAGGTTGGAAGGTGTTTGAGGTACAAAAAAAGACAAAAATGCCTTTGAAGTCTCATCTCTGAAGTACAGTACTCCTGTTCCCTTCCCTTCTGAACACACTCACGTACATTTGGGTTTTTGAAATGAAGTCGCTAGTAAAACCGGCTGATCCTGTTCTCATCTTGAGAAGACAAGGAGTTGCCTTGCTTTTCTGGTGTGTGACATTTGAAGCCCTGAATGCAACCAACACACTAGACAGATGTGCACTGTTGTCAAAACAGCGTCTCAGGCTCCAACAGAGCAACGAGATGAACACACAGGAGCCAGCGCAACCTGAGAAGAGGGGTGCTACCAGAACAGGATTTAGATGGACTACGGCCTGGAAGTCTGGATTTGTTTGAACCCCAAACTGGGGGAGTGGCTCCGTCAGATTCCACATATCAGATGTAGTAAACAAACCCTTTATCCTGCGAGCTCATGTCACTCACGTGATTTGATGAGTGCACGTCGTGTGGCATTTTCGTCAGATTACAGCAGTTATTTTTGGTTATGTCATATTGATAAACAGGTGAAGTACAAACAAACAGAAAAAATGAAAAAAGAATGACAATACGTTTTGTGGTTTGGTGACAACTTCCTGTACATGTTCATGTACTATCATAACCAGGGAGCCCATTACATCTCCCTTAGAATAAGAAACACACAAGACCCCCCTCCCCCCCAGCACATAGAAACAGATCTGAGCGACAGGAAGAAGCTGAGGTGGTGGCGATGGGGGGGGGGGGGGGGGGGTGATAATGCTTGACGCAGCAGCACCATAGACACGTCGCAGCAGGGAGAATCAGGGAGGCTGGCAGATCTCTGTTTAAACAAGTTCCTCTGGTGGGGGTGAAGGTGAGGCTGGAGCCGACCGACCGCAGGCTGCCACGAGAGCAGAACACTCATTCATAACATAAATAGAATACCAACTCTACATTTGTTTTAATGATGTGACGCTCTCGTCAGGCTGTCACAGGCTTTCTGCCTACCAAATGCACATACACCCAAGTATTGTTACTGTAATCAAGAAATCCATCGAAAACTCTTTGGTAGCTGTAGTAGAGGCAGCATGGAGGACAGTGATGAGTTTCTGTTTATTTTGTATTTTTATCTGTAGTGTGAACAGTGTCACAGTGTCACTGCTTGGGCACAGATGGTTTTTAATTTAAATTTCCTGGTGTTCCTCCACGTTCATTGTTTACAGTGAAGCTCCACTTGTCGTTTGTGTGTCCGAGAGTGGAAGCACCAGAGGATGCCTGCAGATTACTGTGTTCAGCTGGGTTTTGTGCTCCCATCAATGCAGATCAGAGCTGATAAAACCCCCAGGTCTCCTGCAGAAGGGAACACTGAGTAAAGATGTTCCCTCTGAAGAAAAGAGGCGAGTTTTAGTGGGTTTGTTTGAAAACAAGTCTGTGTTGTGCTACTTTCAGCATGTCATCTGATTCCATCACTGGTGATTCAACCCGGAGTGACACCTCACATCTGTCACATCGAATAGTTATCAGAAGGAAAGCTGCTCATTACAATCATGACATCGAACGGCTGGCAAGAGGTCAATCAGTGTACATTAAACCAAACAGAGCTCATTTGTTTTACAGCTTTTAGTGGCGGGTTGGCACCAGCATACATGGGCTTTAGGCTGGCATCCAGCAGGCATGGAGGTGCTCCCAGCAGAGAGGCCTTGGACAGCCCTCCAACGGATGAATATGAGGGGACGGAGTGGGCTCTCTCCTACTCAGCTGATATACAGAGGGGTGACAAATTAAAGGAAAAACCCAAAATGAACTGCGTCTGGCTGAGTTGTTGCTGCCAGAGCAGCTGCAAGTGCCTGGAATCTTAGTCCCAACATGCACTCTGGCGGTGTAGCGATGGGCCCTCCATACAGTACAAGTTCATTCGTGTTGAGATCTGGTGACATCCAGTGCTTAACTGTGCATCTACCTGTGTCTACCTGTGTCTCTACCTGTGTCTACCTGTGTCTCTACCTGTGTCTCTACCTGTGCATCTTCCTGTCTCTACCTGTGCATCTACCTGTGTCTCTACCTGTGTCTACCTATGTCTCTACCTGTTTCTGCCTGTGTCTCTACCTGTGTCTCTACCTGTGTTTCTACCTGTGTCTTCCTGTGTCTCTACCTGTGCATCTACCTGTGTCTCCACCTGTGTCTACCTGTGCATCTACCTGTGCATCTACCTGTGTCTCCACCTGTGTCTACCTGTGCATCTACCTGTGCATCTACCTATGTCTCTACCCATGTCTACCTGTGTCTCCACCTGTGCATCTACCTGTGTCTCTAACTGTGTCTACCTGTGTCTCTACCTGTGTCTCCACCTGTGCATCTACCTGTGTCTCTAACTGTGTCTACCTGTGTCTCTACCTGTGTCTCTACCTGTGCATCTACCTGTGTCTCTACCTTTGTGTCTACCTGTGTCTAACTGTGTCTCCTGGTGTCTCTACCTGTGTCTCTACTTGTGTCTACCCGTGTCTCTGCCTGTCTCTACCTGTGTCTACCTTTGTCTCTACCTGTGTCTCTACCTGTGTCTACCTGTGTCTCTACCTGTGTCTCTACCTGTGGCTACCTGTGTCGACTTGTGTCTCTACCTGTGTCTCTGTCTGTGCTCTTTCTTGTGTCTCTACCTTAGCTTTTACCTGCACCTGCACCTGTACCTGTACCTGTACCTGTGCCTAGGACAGTACTTCTTCCCCAGGTGTCCCTCCAGAGTTCAATCTGAAACAGTTCCTGTCATGTTGCTGCCATGCTGATTTTCTCGAAGTTTTCTGGCTGATGGCTGGAAAACTGAGATTGGAGGCGAGTTTGTAATATACTCCAAAGTATTGTTTAGAACTTCATAGGGCCAGTAAACGTGTCTTCAAAGCATTTCTGTAATACAACTGTGATCAAAATCCTCCACCTTGCTTACCCTAAGTACAACCTTATTTAGGAAATGGATGTTTTATATTCTTAGACAGTTTTGTTGCCAAGGAAGCTGTTTGTCTGTCTGTCAGCAGGCTAACGTAAGATCTATGTAGCTGATTTTCACCAAACCTAGAGCAAGGACGGCGCGTGGGGCAGGTGGCTTGGTGGCTCAGGGTTCAGTACTTGTTCCAGGTCTTGCTTGCGTGGAGTTTGCATGTTCTCCCCACACATGCATGGCGAGGAGGCGTTGTAGGAGAATGAGAGTTGTCTCATCACTATGACCTGTGCTGACACTAAAACATGTCAGTACACATAACAAAGACAGGAGTCCCCCCACATACATGTGATACAGAGACACCCACGTACAGACAGCCAAGGTCCAAGATGAGTGTAATGGGGGAATGTCCCATTCCTTTCTGGTCCTTGAAGTGTAAAGTCCATCACGTCACACACACACACACACACACACACACACACACACACACACACACACACACACACACACACACACACACACACACACAGCCTGAATACAGTATAAAAGGTATGTCATGATTCTGTATCGGGGGAAGACGTCTCTGATTGCGTTGCTAGTAGGGTTCGTCGCTGAGAATAAAGAGACTCAGGCCTCTGATTCCTCTCATCCACCTTTTCCGCCACAACAGCGTCCATGTTTAATATGTGACTATAGGACAGGAAACTGCTGTAGATGGACTCCAGAAGCTCAGATGTTTGATCAAGATGTCTACAAGCTGAATTGTCAGAGTGCCAGCTGGTGGTTACAGGAAGTGATGGAACAAACGTCACATGAAATTGTGGATTTATTTTTTGGTGGGTGTGGGGTGGTGAATGTCCCCTCATTTCTGTGAAAGCATCTGCTTCATGTTCCATCCATCCATCGTCGTCCATCGTCGTCTTCCGCTTATTCCTTACTAGTAAGGGTCGTGGGGGGGTGGAGCCTATCCCAGCATCTACGGGCGAGAGGCGGGTTCACCCTGGACAGGTCGCCAGTCCATCGCAGGGCCAACACACAGAGACAAACAACCATTCACACTCACATTTATACCTACGGTCAATTTAGAGAACCAATCAGCCTCGTCCCCAAATTGATGTCTTTGGACTGTGGAGGAAGCCGGAGTACCAGAGAGAACCCAGCAGGAACAGGGAGAACATGGAGACACTCCTTCTTGCTGTGAGGCCACAGTGCTGACCACTGCACCACCGTGCAGCCATTGCTTCATGTTCTTACACACAATAATTAATGTTTTCCCTTTAATTTTTCACCTAGTCTTATGAGCCCCCCCCCCCAAGCTGGCATTCACAAAGACCAAAGCAGTCTGAATGACTGGCGTCTGCCAGCACAACCAAATAATGGTGTGAAAATCTTCTTTGCCCCCCCAACACACGCATAACTCACACACATTCTCAGACACACTGACACACACTCGCTCTCTCTCTCTCTCTCTCTCTCTCTCTCTCTCTCTCTCTCTCTCTCACACATACACACTCACTCACGCACGCACACACACACACACACACACACACTCTCCTAAGATCAGTGTGAACCTTCACCTGGTCCTAATTATAGCAGATGCAGGCACATCTCTGTGGCGATCTGTCATCGACAGGCCTCTCCAGTCAGCCTGGGAGTGATATCTCTGTAAAATATGTATGACATCAAAAAGCCTTAAAGGTTATTACAAATTAATAATGAGTAGTGGGCCAAGAGCAGTAAAAAATAGCCTTCCCTTGGTGTCGTGTTTAAATGTTTAATTTAACACGCTCTGGTATAAATGTGGACTGCCTCCCAGCAATATGTGCAGGGCCCCGAGGCCTCGCCAGACTGTTAGCAGTCTGGAACAAGCAAACTCAGACCACCAGGCTCACATGTATTAAGATCGACATCCCGATTAGGCCGATTCATGCATCTGCAGCTGTCAACTGTTATCTTGAAAAAGCACTGTGCTTCTATCTTTGCATCTCAAACAGCATTCAGAATTATACAAAAACACTAAAGGAAGCCGTTTTACTTACATCACTGGTAAAGTCTCTGTAGAATGCGAGACAGGAAAGCTCCTTCTGAGCGTTTCTCTGAAGCAAGGAATCACTGGCCCTGAACCCTCCTCACAGTAATGTCTGAGGACACTGTACAAAATTGCCTTATTTATGCCTGTAATGTAAGCTGTCTGTTCCTGTGTCGCTCATTCTCTGTGGAACCGGCGACGGTGGCAGCTGAGTGTGGAGTGAATTTGCCGGGCGACTACCTGGGAAACATCAACAGTCATTAATTATGTAAAACTCCTCTCACAGTGGGAGCAGGGAGAGCTGCATACAACTGCAGCGCCCGCTCCGATTAGACTCAATGTTCTCTACAATGAGCACCGGGGGCGAGGAGGGATTATCAGGCTGCCGCCACGGCCCCCCATAGAATCACACACACACACACACACACACACACACACACACACACACAACAGTCCACACACACACTTTCACACACTAAATGTGATGTTCTACTAAGTTCTGCACCAATGTATGCTTGTGTTTAGCTGAGGAGGAGAATCTCTGCTGTCTCTCCTCCCTAGTCACCCCATCATTCACTTCCCTCTATTGCACAGCCTGCTACTTCTTTTTTCTCGCCGGCAATTGTCTGCTTTCCGGCGTTCTCACTACAATGACTGAAATCGGCAAATCTGACAGGACAAATGATGTGCTGTGTTTGTCAGGAAGGCTGTTTGGTTGTTGATGGTGCTGCCAGCTGAGCTGAGCTGGTCTCCACTATCTGGGACCAAGCAGGTTGTCCTGCTCAGGCCTACCTGAGATCTTCCTCCAAGCACTGCAACTGACAACCAGATTCATCAAGCAAGTAATGGATCTCATTTCTGCAGCATGTGTTTCCAATCCGTCTTCTGTTAGCAGCACTTTCAGAAGAGTTTGGCAGGCTACAAGTCATCTCTGCAGCGCTTGGTTCCTCCGTAAGCTGCGCTCCTCTTGCCACGGTCCAAGACTCGTTCATCAGCACTGCTCTTTTACGTGGATGCAGCTCTGGCATGATGTTCCTCCATGCTGAAACAAAGGCAGCACTGACACCTGTAATTAATTAGGCTATTATGCATTCGGCAATGATAATTGCCTCACTGGAAAGTCACCAGCCTTCTAAGAGGGAGAGAAAGGAGAGGTGGATGGAGAGCGTTATCCATCATAGTGGAGTGCCCCCCCCCCCCCCATGTCACGCTGTCTCACCTTGAGTAGTGTAGGCAGGACTAGAGAAACACTGTCAACACGTGTCTGAGGGCGAGACATGCAGCTGCCCCCCAACCAGCGGCCTGCCAGGATCCATCCCCTCCAGGGCTTCAGCTCGCTCTGGCACAGTTACCCATGACACCCCATCTGTTGTAGCGGTGTTCAGTAGGGCAGTACAGTGCTTGGATAATGGGGGCACTTTATTTTTATAATTAGCCCGTACCTACACTTTTCCTCTCTCCTCTTAGCACTTCTCTCAGACGGAAATCTACTGCAGATGTACTCATTACTACTTCTCACAGCATTCCCTTTCAGCACATCAACCGGTGCCTTCATCTCAGCCTCATCACGCCCCCGCTCCCTCCCATCCCGGCATGATAGATATGTTTTCAGCAGACACACTTTCCTCAAGGTTTAGGTCATTTGCTGCATCAAACATTTAAAAGAACAAACTCAAAAGAAAATGACAACTTTTGTCTTTTGAACTACAAAGACTTTCAGGAAAGATTTGTTTCACTCCCTCCATTTATCTCTCATCAGCTCTTGACTTTGACTTTGCCATGACTTTGAGGAGGAAGCACCAAAGCTGGTGTTTTTGAGTTTTGTAGAGATACAGAGTTACAGAACGGCTCTGCTGTCTGTTGATGAGGAGGGGACCCAGAAGACACTGCTGCGTGTAGGAGACAGCAGGCTCTTTGATCCCGGTTTAACCGTGTGCCGTGTACTCTTTCCCATCCTGTTCCTTGCGCCTTGTCCATCGGGATTATGTCAGCTCCTCCTTGATCTGTGGTGGTCTGTTTATTCTGTCTGGGTCACAAAAGTGTCCTCCACTAGGTCTTGACCGAAGGCCTCATTCGTGTCCCCTATATATTCAGCTGAAACAGCAGTTCAGGAAATGTGCACAGAAATACGTGGTTCCCAGAGGATGAATCTGTGTACTTGCAGGTCAGCGGGTCACTTAACCTTGAAAGTATTTCGGTGTGTATACATGACAGTGTGATTTTTTTTTCTCCATGCCACCGAGAGGCTGATTTCTATGGTATTGACTCAAATATCTCAACAACTACTTGAAACATTCTTATGAAATTGAGTATAAACATTCATGTCCCCCTCAGATTGTTCCCCTAATGTTCCTGTCAGGGCACCCAGGTTGGGCAGCGGTCTGTTTTGTTGCCTATCAACACGGTGCTCATCGGTTCAGTTCCCTGTGTTCTTGGTTGGGCCTCCACACACATAAACCAAATCAGCTGCATCAGAGGAAGATATGAGATACTGGATCAGTAATGTTCCATTCCAGTCCATTCAAAGTGCCTACAGTTGTGTTTTTTAATGTGTCACTGTAACGTGTGTTCACATCAGGAGCATAAAATGTGGAATATTTGTCCTTTTATTTGGCTGAGAGCAGTTCTGCAGCACCAGAGTGGCAGCAGCATTAGACACGTGTGCAAGCTGGCTGCTGATTGACAGGCAGCCCTGATCAGAATTGACGCAGCAGTGCGATGTGTCAGTGGTCTGACTGCTCATCTCACTGGGCAGCCTGAGATGGCCGCCGCCATGCTGCTTCCACTGCACTGAGATAGGTGTCACCATGATTAAATCTGACCTCAAACACAGCCTGTGTACACTGTGTGTGTGTGTGTGTGTGTGTGTGTGTGTGTGTGTGTGTGTGGTGGGGTGGGGGGTACACAAGTGTCACAACATCTAGATGGTATTGCAGTAGTGTTTACCTCCTCCCCTCTCCTCCGCTCACCTGTCAGTCATTCCACACCAACTCATCTCCTCCACTGAACCTACAGTCAACACAAACACACGCCAGCCGTTGCCGCTGTTAGCTGTCACTATTAAAGTAGCCTTTTCCTGCCTCTCTGTGGAAAACTGCCCTTCTCTGACATACAAATCATGCAGACGGTGTGGCTGTACAGTAGCAGGTGAATTGTTGAATAGTTCAACAGGGATTCCTACAATTAGTTCTTCAACTTTGAAAACAACATACATTTGAAACAGCAAGTCGAAGAAGAAGACCAATATTCTAAAAGCTGTGTTGTCAGGAGCAGCAACCTACAGTTAACTACTGCATTATTCCACTTAATACAGGTATAAATATATTTTTGATGCCATTATTAGGCTCTTAATTAAAACTGAAAGAGGTTTACGCTGTTCTGTGCGTCTTTATTGATCAAACCCTAAAACATTACGTCAGGCATATTTGATTGAATTAATAATGAAAACAACAGCAGCCCTGATATGTACATGCAGATATTAGTGCTTCCTCGCTCCCCACTGTTGCATATTAAACCTCTGTGTGCTATTTCGTCCTTGTAATTCAACTAAACCAATGCTGCAATGTTGCAACAGCTTTCGTACGTAGTTCCCAGGACCCCGGACCACTGGATCCAATAGGTGTTGGAATCTTTTTTTTATTGGAAAGAACTCTCTGCTGCAGGTTAAGACAGAAAACGGGGAGAAATTTGGCGCTGAAAATGTGTGTACAGTAGAAGTTAGCAATATGATTAACATTGGAGGCATTGTAAAGATTTGACCAAGATTCTGTCTGTGCAAACCTACACACAGCTCTACTTTCCAAGGCATTTTGTTGACTAAAACTAGACTGCAAGTGTTCCTCATTTACCTTTTTCAGATTTAGTCTCCAAAACAAATTGGCTACACTGGGACAAACTTCTGGAGATTTTGTTCACTGAAATGGCACTAAAAGTGACAATCATCAGATTACTCAAATATGATTACAGAAAAAAAGATGCATTTCATACAAAAGACTAAAACTAAATAAATTCAGCCACTACTTTTTTTAAATGAACAGACATGTTAAAGCTCATCATGAAGAACTTTGGCTCAGCTAACAGTTTTTATAGATAGCAGTTGTAGCATACTGTGTTAAGACTAATATGCTCACTTTTAGAAATTTACACGGAACTACGATCAAGACCAGATTAAAAATTGCTGCCAGAATTAACACCAGCAGCTGCCATGGAGCAACACCTCATTTCCTCAACACTGGCATGAACACAAAAAAGCAAATGTCTGTCAGGAATTCAGAGGATTTTTGTGGAAGGGTTATGACAAGTGGAGGTGGGTGGTCTTTTCCCTGTTTAGTCCTAATAAGCCTGGACTGGGACCAGGGTTGTTGTGACATCCTGTCAGCCTGTAGGCTGGACTGGCGCTCCATGAGCAGCACAGTAGGATGGACTCCCTCTGATTGTGCACTGACCTTTGCATCAGGGGAAAGATGACAGGTAATTTAGAGGCCTCAGGGACACTCGCTGTCCCCAAAACACCCACAACAGTGACCGCGTTCACCTTGAGATGGCGCGTGGGCGCTGTGTGTACGTATGTACGTACGTACCTACCACAATCACATGCTGGGTCGTCCATGGGGACGCATGCATATGCAGACATACTCCAAGCTGGAACACACGTAAACACACACAGGACCCACTTTTAACACCCGCTCAGAATCATCATACACCTCAGTCACCTGCGTCATCACATCCCAGACACAACAACCGAATCACAGGGGTAAGGCAGAGGGGAAAATGAGGATTTTGAATGATAATGACATAATCACCAGTTGTGATAATTGTAATTGATGACTGCATAATTGCTAATTGCGTTCTTTATGGAATCTCTCTTTTCAGTTGTCTCTCTTTCTGTCTGGGAGTCATTCAGTGGCCCCTCACTCCACTTCTACTTCATTCATCCGCCCTCTTTTCACTACAACACATGCTAGCTTGTTAGCACATATGCAGGCATACCCACACTTTTAGGTGCACACACACTCAGACTTACTAGCAAGTGCTATTCTCAAAGGCTTATCAGTACGTATTTCCCACCAGCCTCGTCCCAGAAGCTGCGCTCTGCCCACTCGGTGGCGGCATGAAGAGTTATGGACGAGTGCTAACAGGTTTCCTTTGTCTCTCTCCTGCTACTCTGCCTCAGGCTTTACTCCTGCTTGTAAACTCAAACTGTGGCCAAGCCCATTCCCTCGGTAGCCATATCCTTTATCACAAAAGGAGTGAAAACAAAGAATGTGCTGTTAACCGAAGTCTGGGCCAGAGCTGTATCTGGCAGCCCAAATACGCGAAGAGATTTACCAGCTGCAGACCATCGTAGTCAGTACTATATGCTTGTATCTGGCAATCTGCAGTCCCATGTACCTGGCTGGAATATCAGTGACGAAACCCTTGTTAAGGCGGGTCGTGCGGGCCGGCAAGTATCTGTATGTATAGCAAGGGCTAAAGTGAGAAGGCACAAGACAGGCATGTGATTGATGGCTTTGCTGGCATCTGTAGGCAGGTTAATGGTTTGATTGTCGAGGTAATCTCTGTGTTCTCTTGTTAAAGGATGATGGAGGGCCAGGAGACCCTTGTGTCTCTTGAAGCTGAAGCTGGAGCTGGTGTCTTCACAGGTTCTCAGGTTTTTCCATGTGCATGTACCATCTAGTTGGATGTACAGTATGTGGTTCAGAGGATGCCAGGCCAGTTCAGGTGCGAGCTCAGGTTGGTATTAGTTTGTCTTGGTGTGCAAGTGCAGGCTGAAGGGCTGGGATACGTTATTGACACACCACCACACCACTACTGCTCAGAGTATGAAGCCTGAACCGTCACTGTGCTCCTGACTGACACCTCAAGCTAACAACGGTGTTTATGGTACCAAGCGTGCTTCACATATTTTCTGTTTGTGAAGCAAGAGCGGTGTTGGTCGGGGAGGTGGGTGGAGCTGGTACTGTAGTTAGGAGCGGGTTGAATTGGGGTATAGCTGAGTGGAAACAACAGCACAGTGTAGCAGGGAGCTGGCTGGGAGCTGCAGACTATTGCATCTGTATTGATTGGGCTCCAGCCTTTTCCATTTTCCATGAACTCCTCTGAGCTGCTCCAAGTGGGACTGATGGGGGGATTTGCTAGATCTTTATGATATTTCTTTAAACATGATGCTGTCATTATGTCTCCCTGGGGAACACAGCAGCCATTTCCAGTAAATCAAATGCTGTCTGTCGCTCGCTGTTTTCCACACACCTTATTTCGAACCCCACTAAATAGCCCCAGCAACCCCCCCACACATACACACTACAAGCACCCACCATTCTCATAAGCATTTTTAGCCTTTTCAAAATTAGTAGTTTTCAAGGGCAGTCATACCAATGAGGAGCAGCAGGGCAAAGCCATAGTACACACTTGACCCTCTGTCCACTGAGCTGATCCAACAGAGGCTGTAATCCACAGTGACAGAGATGACACAGACAATAGATGAAAATAATTTGGATCCTGTCTGCTCTCAGAGTACCGAGTACCGAGTGATTTGGACAAGCCTGATCTGATTTACTGTCGTAGCGCAGAGGATGCGGAGAGCTAGCTCCGATTTACAAACAGGAGCTGGGAGCAGGGTAACCCACATATCCACTCGTGCAGGTGCCCTCTCCATGGGGCCAGGTGGTGGCTAATTCACTTTCTTTGTCCCTCCTAATGAATTGTTAATTGGTTTGCATCACCTGCCGAGCTGAGGATAGCAGGTGCCGCTGGTGACGGAGGCCACTGTCACACTGGCACCTACATTTAACAGGCCAAATGTCACCTCACAACATGGAGCAACTTGGCCATTAAACAGTGAGAATACCGTCATAGTTCATGGCTTGTTTCTCTAGGTGGCCGTTGCTGTACAGTAGATACAAGATGCATTTGTTGTCATGTGGGGTTTTGTTCATCTGCTCTGTTTAAAAGCATAAACTTATTATATGCAAGTCTTGAGATTATATCAGTCCATCTTTCCCTAAATTGCGTTTTCTCTCCTGCAGGTAGTTGCTCTGAACAAACGCAGTAAGGAGGCTGAGTCTGCATTCCTGGGAATCTACAAACAGCTTATCGAGGCCCCAGGTGAGTCTCCCACTAAGACCAGAGGTGTGCATCCTAATAAACACTAACACCAGCAGCAGCAAAAGCCCCAAACCTTCACAGAGTACATCTAGAATTAGGAATTTCCCTTCAATCCCCATCTGATATCACCGGACCAGTAGACTTTCACAGGCATACACAGGGTTCCCACGCGTCCTTGACAACATGGAAAACCTGGAAAATGATTGACCAATTTTCCAGTCAAGGCAGCCCGGTGGAGCAGTGGTCCTCACTGTGGCCCCCAGCAAGAAGGTTGTGGGTGGAGCCCCGGCTGCAGCACGGGGTCTTTCTGGGTGAGTCTCCATGTTCTCCCTGTTCCTGCTGGGTTCTCTCTGGTACTCCAGCTTCCTCCACAGTCCAAAGACATCAAGAGGGACCAGGTTAATCCAGACTCTAAATTGACCGTAGGCGTGGCTGGGAGAGCCAATGGTTGTCTGTCTCTATGTGTTGGCCCTGCCATGGACTGGTGACCTGTCCAGGGGGAAGGCTGCTGCTCCACCCCCACCACCCTGAACAGGAGAAGAGGGAGAACATGGAGGGATGGAGGATGATGGAGGGATGGATGGAGGGGTGGATGGATGGAGGGATGGATGGAGGGGTGGATGGATGGAGGGATGGATGGGTGGATGGATGGAATTTTCCAGTCATGGAAAATAAGAAAAAAGGAAAAATATCCTGGAAATGTTTTTTATTTCCTGGAAAATTATTTATCCTCCCCCTTGTGAGTGAATGCTAATGAGTTAAAAGTTGTGCGCATGCATGTCTGTTGTCAAAGCGCTTCTCTGCATCTAGTCGGCACAGCGCCCCACGTGAGGCTACCAGCCAATAAAATTTGCATTTCCGCTTCTGCAACCCTGTGTTTTCGGTTTATTTTGTCACTAGATTTAGCAACTTTTCAGATGCCATTAAGGATTTAGTGCCTAGAGACAAAACTAACGACTCTAAGTTGAAAAGTGTCGCTGGTGTCGGTCCGTAAGCGTGAGGTTTTTCTCTCCCGCAGCCACAGCCTACTCTCTGCTCTTAATTGTAGCCATAGACTGCACATCAAATGTATGAGTAACAAACATGGAAACAATCTGGATAAATGCAAGTTACAACTGTAGAAAAGAACACTTCCAAAGTGTGAGGGGGACAGAGAAATGTAGTAATGTATGACGTTAGGACTTGTCTCTGTAGTGGCTGAAAATATCCTGGAAAAGTCCTGGAAAATAATTTCAGGGAACGAGTGGGAGCCCTGATACAGCAGGAAAGTCCAAATGCTGAAGTCTCAATCTGATACTTGTGTTTTATTTCATTGCCCAGCACTAACATCCCCTACATTACCATGATTAACGCTAACCCAGTGAACATACATGACAACCAAATTACTCCTGCAAGCAAAGCTGCTCCTTCTGATACTGAGCATCCTCCACCAGCCCAGCCGGCTGATTCAGGTTAACCCTCTGCTAACTTGAATATGCCATAATAGAGTGATGATACAGCACTTATAGACTTAACAGTTGTTACCAGATCAAATTGCAACAGTGAAACGAGTCCTTTCATGGGAGTTGCGTGATGCTCAGAATACTTTGTCAACCATTTTACACCTGGAATGCTAACAACAGTATAGCCTTGTGTTTCACACGACAGCTTTCAATCAAAACAACTGACTCTGATCTGTTAAGATCTTCGAGTCTGGCTCAGGACATCCCTTATATTCACACCAATTACTAGGTACATCTACATAAACCTGTATTACAACGGATCTACAATAAATCCTTATTTTCCATTTTTGTTGAATCTGTTTGAGAGAGATGTTGATTCATTTTCATGTTCATTTTGAAGGCTGTAATTTGTAGAGCTGTTGAACTAATTCCTTTTCATTATTCATGTAAAGGGCATGGGTAAAATATTCAGAACACATCACAGTGTAACCCACCTCAGCTCAACACAAACTGATCATCGTCCCTATGACGGGATGATTTATTGCACAGCTGTTGGTTTTATCTAGATGTACCTAACAAAACGGTGAGTGGATTTCTATGAGGCAATGCAAAAAAAAAAAAAAAGTAATTTTCTGGCCACCAATGCATGTGGTGCAATAGCACATAGATAAAAGATAGATAAAACCCTAAACCCTGTGGCTCTTATCTATTTTTTAAAGTCTGTACTCAGAGTGGTTTCCAAAACTCTGCGTGGGGCCACTTCAAAACCCAACGCTGGTCCTTGAGTGTAGCCTGGCTGTGGAGGGAACACATCCTTGAGGAGCTCTGCTGTTGATTGTGGAGAGCCAATTAAAATCCCAACTGAAGTCTAGCTTCATGCGGAACGCAGGCCTGATGAGGCCAATGGGGGAAATGGAACAAGGGGGGAAAGACAGTAAGTTAGAGAGCAGGAAACACACATTGTGTATTTATGCAGTTACTTCAACACCAGGCTGCATGTACTGTGTTGCTCTTTGTTGCAGGAGAAATCAGCAAAAACGCAGCCCAGTATCAGTCTAGATCAGAGGAACACTTGTGGCAGGAGTAGAGAATGCTGTTTACAGATTCAATGAATACAAGATAAAAGTCTGCATCAGAGAAATAGCGACAGCGGCAACTGACTTTTAAAGGTCTCATTTTTCCTTGAAGTCCCCTGCTTGATATTGTGCCACCACACACACATCCAGACTTTGATTGGAGTTATTTCCTTGATAAGAAATGTCGCTCTTTGAAGATCTATTCAGCTGGATGTTCTGACCTATACCATTTCTATCAAGGTACCAATTCATGCCTGGGACCAACTTTCAGGATACATTTTGTCAAGAAACCTCTCTTGAATAGTCATTGTATACATCACGTGCCACACTTCGGGCAAACAAAAATATGTTCAGATACATACAGACAAAATAAAAGTAAGTCCTCAGCCCCCCTGAGTCCCTGTTTAGAACTGGTATGAAGATCCGTCCTGGTAATCCAATCACGAGTGGAGGACATGATGCATCAAATGCATCTTTAAATGCACTTGCTGTGACCACTTGTGATCGTATCTTATATCTCCCCGTGTATGCAAATTAACACCTACACTAGTTCTGTGTGCATAGTTTTTAACCCCTTGTGATCAGGTCCCTCAGGACAGATCTTAGAAGTGGGTCTGACCAGGGGCTGCTGGGGCTCTCCTGGAGGGATGACTAGCCTTCTTCCCCAAAGACATTCTAGGCAGTGGAGAGTGAACATAGCCTGAAGTCTTCCATTGGTTTTTGACTGGGTTGCAATATGGTGACTGTGAAGGCTAAAGCATATGATTCACATCATTGTCACACTCATCAAGCCCTCAATCTCCTCTCTGTTCTTAATGGAAGCATATGCATTCGTTATGTTTGTACTCTCATTTATTCAGGCTTTTCTTTCATTTGTTACACGTCTAAACAGTCACAAGGGGTCTTTTATTCAGTTATTTTACTGAGTATACTGTGGTAGACTGTACTGTGTCGAGTTACGTCAGGTGACGTGGCACCACCGGGCTGCCACCTCCACTTGACCCGGCCTTGACAAAGAGAGTCTGTGTGGCTGGTTCCCTGGGACCCATTCAGCATGAAGCTAGTTTCTGTCTTCCTGGTTTCTTTCTCAGCAAAGGTCAGAGAATGACTCAGCTGTGTTGGGCAGGTTTACTAATCAATTGCGCTCTTAAAAAGCATTGACATTATTTTATTAATCAATTACAGTGGAAAAAGCATACAGTCGCATGCAGGCAACTAAAAGTAGAGACTGTGACCCTGATCAGACGTGATATTATCATGAGTCTGACAGGACCCAAGTCCCAAGTGGGCAGGTCTGAGTACTGCTGTGAACCCAGCCATGATGCACTGGGACCATATTCTGAGGTGGTCTGATCTGCATGTGGCCAGGTTCCTTTTGTAAATTTGAAATGTTATTTGTTAAGACAGGGACGCTTCACAAAAGAACAGTAACCTTGTATATAACAAGGAGAGATGTACCGTACCAGGTTACAGCAGAATATCTAATCTCCTTCTGTAATCCCTGGGCGGGTGGCAGAAATCAATGTAAACAGAGTTCAAAGCACCAGGTCATAAAATTTTACCAACATCTTCATCCCCACATCTCACCCACAGAATAATAATAAAACCTCATCAAGTGCATACACACTAATTCACAATTGTGTCCAAGTTTGTTGTGACAGTAACCAACGGTTTGGCAAACACTAACAGCAGTTCACAGCTGTTCTCTGCAGAAGTAAATATTCATTTGTGCAACAGTTGGTAAAAAATCCTGTCAAGGAATATTTCGTGTGCATCAAACATCTTGGGTGAAGCGGTTTGCCGCTGTCACAACTGAGAACAAACCCAGTCTGTATCTGTTACCACTGCCAAGGAGGTCATGTGATCCCCAGTGTTGGTCCGTCTGATAGCAGGACAGCTCATTATGGTGTTGATGAAATGTGGCTGGATGATAGAAGTTTGGTTTAAGAACAATCTTACCTCAAACAAACAAAACCCTCATCCCTGACACGACCACTTCCTGTTAGACCACAATCACACATTATCCCAGCGGCGCTCTCTTCCCTGTGTAGGGAAGATGAGCTGGTGTGATTTCCCATAATTCCTCATATCATAACCAAGTGGCAGCATGAATGTGACACAGACCAGCCAATGGAACAGCAGCCTGATCCTGCCTGATTGGGGGTGGGTCAGTATCCTGCATCTGCTTGTCACTGTACATCTACATCCCACTGCAGGTGTCCAAGGTCACCCCCCCCCCCCCCCCCAATAGATGACTCCAGGTACAGGGAGGACAGTCATTTGGCTGTGGCCCCACTTCATTTCTCCCTGCCCCCCCCAACAAACGCTACAGCTCATGTATTTTTAATCATTTGACAGATGCAATTATTCTTTACACGCCGTGCTCGTTAATCTTAATGCAGTTATTACTATTCATTGCTGGACGTTTTTCCCTTCTGTTATTTCATTTGGATTCGTCTCTTCCCCGCGCGCATGTGTGTGTGTGTGTGTGTGTGTGTGTGTGTGTGTGTGTGTGTGTGTGTGTGTGTGTGTGTGTGTGTGTGTGTGTGTGTTGCAGGCCAACAGCACAGTTAATGGGGGGGTCTGAGTATATGAGCTGTTGTATCATTGACAGCTGGTCACATGTCACTCAACCCCTCAGTACTGAGTAGAAACAACTCATCCAGGTTTGTGAGCCGCCAGTCTGATGAAGCTGCTGCTTAATCACAACTAGAATACAACCCTAAACTCCAGCAGAAAAACTTCTTGATGCAAGTGATTGAAGTGCTGTTCCTTCTCTCCTCGTGGCTTTTATGAGGCCCCTAAGCTGAGACGTCAATCCACTGGAGTGTTTCATTAGTGTGCTATATTTTGATTTGCCTGTGACATCTCCCCATGCTGTGCACTGTACCTCCCACCCAGTCTGGGGTTGAAAGGGTCTGTTAACAGTGTTTCCCTAACAATGTTTATATCACCTCCGCAGCGTTTTGATCAGCCTGGATAAACACGTCCTGATCACTCGAAAAACTTCATCGGTTTCCCACCTAACTTCCTCCGTCTTTTTCTTCTTCTCCTTTTCACTGTCTCCTCTCTCCTGGTGTGTGTGTGTGTGTGCATGTGTGTGTGTGTGTGTGTGTGTGTGTGTGTGTCTGCGCGTGCACAAGTGGCGTTTGAACATCAGAGTTTGTTGCCACCTTGGCGAGGCCTGTCGCCAGGGGCGTAGCCCTGAGACTGACGCTCCAGGTGTTTGCTCTTCCTCGCCTCTTCTCCCTCTGGACCCCCCCCCCCCCCCTTTAGAACACAGCTCCTTTTATCTGAGCGGGGAGCTCACAGAGACTTTGTGAAGATTCTGATCTGAATACACCTATCTAAGTGAGTGTGTGTGTGTGTGTGTGTGTGTGTGCGTGTGTGCGTGTGTGTGCGTGCGTTAGTTGAAATGTTATGGCAACAGTGCTCGCTAGTGGTGACCAGCAGTACTACAGATCAGAGCTCAAGTA
Source organism: Aulostomus chinensis (assembly GCF_037954235.1). Lineage (NCBI taxonomy): Eukaryota > Metazoa > Chordata > Actinopteri > Syngnathiformes > Aulostomidae > Aulostomus > Aulostomus chinensis. The sequence goes on along the minus strand of NC_141325.1, from coordinate 31,688,495 downwards.
CAAGCAGGTTTTTGTCACATTTACTCTCATGTCGTTTTATGAGAGGTTTATGAGTCCCTCAGATATCCACATGTACCGTTTCCCACAGCTATGAAGTTATCAGAACAGAATGCACTGACCTCAGTCATTCAGACTCATTCAAATGCATTAAGAAAGGATGTCCTTCTTCAACCCTCCACAAACAGAAGCCAGCAGCGGCGAGAGAGGCCTGCAAGGCTCAGCCAGCTGGCTTTATTGTAATTGTGCAGCTGAGTACCTGCAGTTGGTAGAAGAGCAAGGAGGAGGATGTTTGTGGCGTCTGTCAGAAAATAAGGGCGTATAAAAGCTGATGGAGAATGAAAGCTCTCTGGGTGGGACCAGATTATGCACAAGTGATTAATAAGAGCAGTAATAAACAAAGGCCCAGGAGATGTTTGAGGTGCTTAATAATGCATTATGTTCATAAAAGAGCCGGGCCTCTCCAACTGATCCCCGTGGAGTAGGACGCCCCAGAGGGAGCTGGAGAGAGAGTGTAGGAATGCGTGTGTGTGTGTGTGGGTAGACGGGTGTATCTGATTATATTAATTCCTTGTGAGATCTCTGTGATAAATTCCGGACAGCAAAATACTGCAGGTTTTTTTTTTTTGTCATGATGCCGTATTGATATTTCATCCTCTGGTATCAATATTGTCTCCAAATATTCAGCGATGAACTGGCATCATGACCCATGTGTGTTACATCAGCTACATCCGGTGTGTTGGTTTCCTATGTGAAACTCTATAACTCTGCTAATATTCCAATCAGTTGGAATGTACATTTTGAATAATAGTTTTGACTCCGTTTAGTAAACAGTAGAGTACTTGCACTGCAGAAGAGGTACACAGCAGGTTACATTGTCAACTCTAGTTTGAGATTTTAGGTAAATCTGTATCATATTGCAGTATATGGTGATAAATGTGTGACCCATGTGTGGTGAAACATGTGGTGACATGCCTGCCAACACGCTGCGTCTCACATGCTAGCAAAGAGAGAATGGAGGTGTGGGGTTCTAGTTTAAGTGTAATTCCAGGTGAAGTTTGATCCGACTCTCATTGTTTCCACTGCAGCATCTTGTGTTAATTTTAAATGTTATCTAGCTCTCACTCTTTGTTCCAAATGTCTCAGTATTGATGTCGTTTCCTCTCTGTCCTTCAGTCTGTCAAACAAAGATGTGCAGCAGCACTGAGAGGGAGTAGGTTAAGAAGGTTCTCTTTCACGTTCGTTTTGTTCACACACAAAAGCTACTGCTGCTTCCTGCTTTCATTTTTTTCATTCCACAATCTTTTTTTATGTCAGTGTTTTCAAGGTGATGTGGGAGTTCATTTTGCTTATTGAATCATATCAAATTCTTGTTCGTGTCAGATGCACCACCAACAGAGAGGTCTAGTTGATGAATTGTTGTAGCTTCCAATCAGAGGTTTACATGCTTTACATACTTCAGGTGGCGGTGAAGGTGAAAGGAAGACTGGCTGTTTTGCCAACCTACTTTTGGTCCTTGACAACAATATTACAGCAGTGTTACTGTGTGTTGCAGCAGCAGCCTGTTTATGGACCTTGAAGTCCACTCAGAGGGAAAAAAAAACAAGAGTGTTTTGAATGAAAAGAAAAAAAACCTTGGAGCACAGCCTTGTAAATTAATTTGTTCGTGTTGTATGATGGGAACACAGCTGGCCTCATTAACATGCGCACAACAAATAATTATAGCATTTTTTTCTCTCTTCAGCCAGCCAATGCTTGGCTAATGGGCTTGCTGGGTTAATTATGTCAGAGCGTAATTACACGGGGCCCAGGGAGACATAATGGTGCACCCTACTGCGCCCACACCGCCTAATGATGGTGTATTGCTGACAGGGCCAAGACGGACCGCCCCGACACACCTGCTTGTGTTGGCACACAGCACCCTGGACCACCCCCACCCACCCACACACGCACTCTGTACCACCCCCACCCACCCACACACGCACTCTGTACCTGTGCACCGTCCTCTCCGGCACCGCCCAGCTCCACCTGGGTAGGGAAACTTGGAAACCCGGTAACCGTGCCATCCCGTTCAGAGATGGGCAATAGCTGGGTTATAGCGAGTCGATGACGGGGAGGAAGCCTAGTTACTGCGCCGCCAGAGTGATGAAACTCTACATCAATGCAGCTGAGATGTTGCACCAACAATTACAAGTCTGGGTGAGAGTGTCAGCGGGTTAGAACCACAGCTGCGCTGCAGTCTACTGGGGGTACAGGGCAGGGGGATGTTGCCGGTACGTGGCAGGGGGCCCAGGGGGTCCAGGGTATGGGGTTTCCTGTGAAGGAAGATCTAGTTCAGGTAGTTCTCTTGTTGGTAGTTCTAGTGTAGGTAGTAGTTTTAGTAAAGGTATTACTGTAGGTAGTTCTAGTGTGGGTAGTTCTTGTGAAGGTAGTACTGGAGTTCTAGTTTGAGTAGTTCTAGTGTGGGTAGTTCTAGTGAAGGTAGTACTGTACGTAGTTCAAGTGTAGGTAGTTCTAGTGTGGGTAGTTCTAGTGCAGGTAGTTCTAGTGTAGGTAGTACTGTCGGTTAGTTTTAGTGAAGGTAGTTCTAGTGTAGGTAGTACTGTAGGTAGTTCTAGTGTGGGTAGTTCTGGTGTAGGTAGTACTGTAGGTAGTTCTAGTGTGGGTAGTTCTAGTGAAGGTAGTTCTAGTGTAGGTAGTACTGTAGGTAGTTCTAGTGTGGGTAGTTCTAGTGTGGGTAGTTCTAGTGTAGGTAGTTCTAGTGTGGGTAGTTCTAGTGTAGGTAGTACTGTAGGTAGTTCTAGTGTGGGTAGTTCTGGTGTAGGTAGTACTGTCGGTTAGTTTTAGTGAAGGTAGTTCTAGTGTAGGTAGTACTGTAGGTAGTTCTAGTGTGGGTAGTTCTAGTGAAGGTAGTTCTAGTGTAGGTAGTACTGTCGGTTAGTTTTAGTGAAGGTAGTTCTAGTGTAGGTAGTACTGTAGGTAGTTCTAGTGTGGGTAGTTCTGGTTTATGTAGTACTGTGGGTAGTTCTGGTGTAGGTAGTACTGTAGGTAGTTCTAGTGTAGGTAGTACTGTAGGTAGTTCTAGTGTGGGTAGTTCTGGTGTAGGTAGTACTGTAGGTAGTTCTAGTGTGGGTAGTTCTAGTGAAGGTAGTTCTAGTGTAGGTAGTACTGTAGGTAGTTCTAGTGTGGGTAGTTCTAGTGAAGGTAGTTCTAGTGTAGGTAGTACTGTCGGTTAGTTTTAGTGAAGGTAGTTCTAGTGTAGGTAGTACTGTAGGTAGTGCTAGTGTGGGTAGTTCTGGTGTAGGTAGTACTGTAGGTAGTTCTAGTGTAGGTAGTACTGTAGGTAGTTCTAGTGTGGGTTGTTCTAGTGAAGGTAGTTCTAGTGTAGGTAGTACTGTCGGTTAGTTCTAGTGAAGGTAGTTCTAGTGTAGGTAGTACTGTCGGTTAGTTTTAGTGAAGGTAGTTCTAGTGTTATTAGTACTGTAGGTAGTTCTAGTGTGGGTAGTTCTAGTGAAGGTAGTTCTAGTGTAGGTAGTACTGTAGGTAGTTCTAGTGTGGGTAGTTCTGGTGTAGGTAGTACTGTAGGTAGTTCTAGTGTGGGTAGTTCTAGTGTAGGTAGTACTGTAGGTAGTTCTAGTGTGGGTAGTTCTGGTGTAGGTAGTACTGTAGGTAGTTCTAGTGTGGGTAGTTCTAGTGTAGGTAGTACTGTAGGTAGTTCTAGTGTGGGTAGTTCTAGTGTTATTAGTACTGTAGGTAGTTCTAGTGTGGGTAGTTCTAGTGAAGGTAGTTCTAGTGTAGGTAGTACTGTAGGTAGTTCTAGTGTGGGTAGTTCTGGTGTAGGTAGTACTGTAGGTAGTTCTAGTGTGGGTAGTTCTAGTGTAGGTAGTACTGTAGGTAGTTCTAGTGTGGGTAGTTCTGGTGTAGGTAGTACTGTAGGTAGTTCTAGTGTGGGTAGTTCTAGTGTAGGTAGTAGTGTAGGTAGTTCTAGTGTGGGTAGTTCTGGTGTAGGTAGTACTGTAGGTTGTTCTGGTTCTCAGTGCAGATCAATATGAACTGTCGGCCATCTTTCCTGTGTCAGCATGTTGTTAAATTTAGATACAGCTGAACACATGGGAATTACAACAACAATCATCTTGGGGAAAAAAAAGCTTTTTTCAAAACGTGATTCCAGGGCTGTTGAAACAAGAACAAACTACAACCACAACACAACATCCGATACTGACCACGGTGTCTGATTGGGTATCGAAAACCACGGCAGACGATTCAGTCAGAGTTCGTCGTTATTTGTCCTGCACAATAATGTGAATGAAGTTATTATTTTGAGTATTAAGAAAGCAGGACTTTGTCACAGTTCATGGCATGAAAAAATCAGTCAACCAATTTTCAATATTTATTATATAATCAATATATGGCCTACTAAATTCCTGCTGGAGACAGAATATTGCAAAAGGAAATATTCCCCAATACAAAATATACAGTTCTGCAATTCTGTTTCTTTCAGACACTATCAGGCTTTTATTTCAAATTTCAAAACACGACTCAAATTAAATTATTGTTTGGGGCCTCCTGAGAGTCGGAGCGACGGACACCAGGACAGACTTGATGTCGAGGGTGAATCAGTCGACTCTCCTCCTCAACCAGAAGTTATTACAGCTGTTGCTGCTTAGAATTCATTTCACTTCTTGTAGTTTAAAAAATTGGCTGAACTTAAATCATGGGAAGACCGCCGATGCTAGATGGTACCACATTCCCCATGATGCAACAACCCCTCTCTTCCTTGGGACTGTTCCTGACCAACAGATGATCCTATTCTTTACTTCCATGCTACTGCGTAACGCACAACTCTCTCTTCTTCACAGCATTTCATGAACTTCCTGTATGAAACGGCTGCTGTTAACCTACTAAACTCTGACCGCTCGTCTTTCTGGACCAAACTGGCTTAATAAGAACCATGTCGATGTGTTGCTGGAACTGCAGCCAACACTGAAAACTTCTAATCTGTAATACATGCTTGGACATTACTGTATTCAGATGTGGTCTGATTCGGCTGGAGCTGCTTCACCAGAGGAAAAGATGTTTGACCTCTCCAGAGATTTATTAGTTGTTGTCATTGATGATGACATCATATCCAATCAACCATAACTGAGATCAGGAATTAAACACTGAAGTGGCGATTGTGCTTGGAGGGATGTGACTCACCTGATGCTCACACTGCCTCACCTGCCTTTTGTTCTATTTGTTGATCGACAGCCGTGAGCGACAGCGTCAGTGTTGAATTCCTGCTCTGCTCCAGGTCCGTTTTGGTGGGCTCACAGACCGAGCTGCTCTGAACAGAAGCTCCGCTGATGCTTATGAGCCCCGTCAATTAGCAGCGGGCGCTCTGGTCCCCCCACTGACTGTCGATCCGTGCCCCAGTGAGAGCCCCCTGCTGCTCTACTTTGACGGGGGTTAACTTTGTGTACGGACTTAAGTTATATCCCTTCACTTTAAATTTGACTCTACTTTACTCCCCTGCCACTGATTGATAATCCTGGCTTGTCCGTGTGTGAGCGATCCCGTACCATAATCTCTGTCCTTTGATCATTAAAAGTTGAAAGGATATATGGGAAAGAGGCTGATAAAGTGATTTCTGTGACAGTGGGTCGATGGAAAAGCAGTGCTTTAAGTCATCCTGTTTGTCTTAGAAGAGCTCTGCTCTTAATAGTGATGTCCCTTGTGACTGATGCAATATCTCCACAGTTGGTGTAACAGTGAACGCAGACAATGCTTGACTGTAAATGGTCCTGAGGAAAATAGCTCAATCAATTAAATGGCCCAAAATGTTTGTCTGATGAAAATGCAGATGTGGCGAGCTGCAACGTATAGCCAGGATTTCAACAAATTGCACTCTGTGAAAGGCTGAGCGTTTGTCTTTGTGGCCTGCTGGCTTAGAGTTTGCATTCTCACTGTGGCATCTGGCAAAGTTGAAACGTCGGTGGCTCCAACTCCTTCTGAAATGTCACTTCAGTCAGTGCCCACACTGAAGATCCGATCGGGTTCTACACAGAAGTCTAAGATGAGTGGATGAAAGCGGTGGGAGAAAAGTTTGTGCAGCAAAGCAGCGATTTTCCTCCTCTTTTAGAGTTTTGAAGGGCTGCGGTGTGTGTGTGTGTGTGTGTGTGTGTGTGTGTGTGTGTGTGTGTGTGTGTGTGTGTGTGTGTGTGTGTCAAGGAGCTCCCCTGAGCTTCCCTCTCTGTGCTTTGGCACTAGAAGTCACCTCCTTTGGTGTTCGGCAGGCAGGTACACAACAGGAGCAGCTCACTCTCTCTGAGCTGTTGAACTTTTCGGGAGGGGAAGAAAGGGAAGGGGAAGATTAAAAACAGCCCTGTGATGTGGAGTGCCGAGCTGCCTCCTGAGAATTCCTGGCATAATAATTTAAATGATCAAATGATACAGAGGAGACTTGTTAGCTGAGAAACAGCCTCCTAGTTGGCCCCATGGGCCCGCTGCTGCCGCGCATGCATTGCAAAACAGCTCCTCTGTTGTGCTAAAGAATTCCGCTTTTTTTAACCCCCTTTTCAGGAGCAGACTTTTTCTACACTTTGCCTAGGTATATACTAGGGAATTAAGAATCTGTCACATATTCATGGCAATCTTTTTGTCTTCTTTGCCATTTATTAGCTTGTGAGAAAACTCATTAGACGAGATACGTGAACATGTGAACGTTGGGAAGTGCACTTGTATCATTAGGTCCAGCCTGTGAAATTTTCAAAGGCGTCTGAGTATGGAAAGTCAAGAGACTCTCTGGAAACAAGTCTCAGCGGAATAGTCTGCCTCTGTTGAAACTGTGCAGAAAACTCTGCACTGAAATACTGAAATAGCTATTTTGCCTTTTCTTAAAGTAAAAGTGTAAAGATATCATTTGAATCTCAATAGTTCTTTCTACAGCGCTTAGTTTGTGTGTGTGTTTTCCAGATCCCGCTCCTGTACTGGAGGCCTCGCACACCCTGGAGGAGAGGCTGCAGCAGCTCCAGAGTTCCAGCGCCGACAACCAAACCCTGGCCCAGGAGATCAGCAGCCACTGGAGGAAACACCTGCAGTGCCTTGAAAAGACAGGTCAGACCTCCATGCCTGATATTTGACACAGGCCTTGAGCTGCTGGCAGTTGAATTATATACACCAGTGGTTGAAAATCTTGTTAATAGCATCAAAACTTCTTGAAAGGTACTTTTGAAGAGCCTTGGTATGATTCATGGTGTTTCTTTCCATCTGAGCAGAGGAAAGCCCAGCAGTCTTGGGGGCAGCGGGTACAGAACACCCGTCAGAATCCAACTCTCCAGTTTCCCGAATGACGCCAAACAGCACTCCAGCTCCAGGCCCCCCCCCAGGGTCCCAACAGCGGAGGTACCAGGACCAAACTGAGGAGCAAGGGTGAGAAGACCCAACAAGTTTACTCAACTTATTCTTTCAGTTGGATGCTCAATTATCTTTTAGATTATTATCTATTAGATTATTAGGTTTTATGCTAACTACTGAGAACACAGCTAACGTGCTAACACAGTGAGAAAACGTGTCAAGAAGCATTTCAGTTCTGGCTAAAACAAAGAAATCGCTCTGTCTACCAGATTGGCCCTGTTCAAATGACTCTGCAGAGGTTTCAGCCTCCATTCATCCCTCAGAAAAGTCTAAAATTATTAAATTCTATGACACTGTGGAATTTCAAAAGGCAAAATTTCTGTACAAAGCTGGAAATAAGTTGGGAACACACAGGAAGTGTTTTATGCAGGGGTCCACACATGATCCAGTTCGAAACAGGGATAAAGCCACAGGAGGAGGATGGGGTCCTGGTAGTACTGGCACAACTGGTGAATTTGTGTGTGTGAATCTGTGCATAGAAATACCCTACTGTATATAAATAAGCCGTATCTAATGAAGGTTAAAACTAATAATTAGTTAATAGTTAAATATAACTGTTTAAATAACGTATTCATATTTGATAGATACAAATTTTTAGGTTTTAATTATTGCTGATAATTCATGTTACTTACTCCTTTTTGCACATTAAATCAAGAATTCTTCACTCTTTCCTTTTCCAATTGTTTTTTAATTGCTGTTGTTTACAAATTAAATTAATCAGTCAATCAACATATTCAGACACGCTCAAACACTGTTTACATGCACTCGCAACTCCACCATTACGCTCTTTGTTTTTATTTATTCTTGTTTTTTAATAACAATATTCAGACACTCAAAAAAACATATTCTACCAACAGTCCTCTTTAAACAAGGTCAGAAAGATGAGGGGTGGAAGTACAGTTTGTGGCCATTGTTTCCCTCCAGTTCAGTTCAAAGGTTACGCACTGACACTTTGAAGTCATAATTCCTCCTTATGCGCTTTCATGAAAGGAAAGAAAGTGACGCTATTGTGATGCTATTCTTGAAAATTAAGACTTTAAATGTATTTCTGGAAGAGTTTTTTCCTTGTTAGCAGTCTACATGCCAGCATTAAGTGCAAACTGATGTAAAAAAAAAAAGATGACCTTAACCTTTAACCATGCCTCCTGGCACATATTCCAAATTTGCTGTATGCACGTGTAAAGAGTGCTTCAAAAACATGATATGAGATATTAGCGTGCATGCAAATGTCGCTCGTGATAGTTGTAAGGGTTAGGTACCCTCAAGGGGAGCGGGGGATCGACCCGAGAACCACCTGCTCTACCTCCTGAGCGTCGGTCATCCTGTTCTACGAGTTAAAGATCTGCTGTATGAATCAAGTCAGGTGACCTGGGCGCCCTTCACCTTGCTACTAGCATTACAAACTAAATCTTTATCGTCGAAAGGCTCAAGTGGAGTGCGCTGTGGGCTGCGTAGGCCCCACACTGTCTGCGTGTGCTCCATCAGTTTGGATCATTTTTTTGTCATGAATAGCTAAAATATTGGACATAATTGAATTGAAAAACCGAGTACAGAAATATCCAACTGTAATTAATGTAATGATAAATTTAATTGTTTTTTGTTTGTGAGGCTGTTGAAATTAGGCTCACGGACATATCGGGATACAAAGAGAAGTGGAGCAACGTCAAGGGTAGTGGTGCGCGGGTCGGGGCTGGAGGAAATACATGAACTCTTGACTCCAACCCAAGCTGTGGCTTGCCAATACCCAGATGTAGACTTCATTTATTTATGCATTGTTGATTAAAGTACCACGCTGCCACCAGAATCATGCCTGTAAATGCCGTAGCACTGTCCAGGGTGCTGATACGGGCTGTCACAGCTCTCTTTGGCCCCACCCACAGGTGAGGGAAAAGCCCAAATAATTTGACAAAATTATTCCACCTTTCTCTTGTCGCTCTCACACATGACTATGCTGCTTTGTTGCTCATTACGTTTCCTATAAATTCAACCTGAAAATGCCCACACATCTCTCATACACAGTCTGTAACTTAAATCAGGTCATCTGAGGTGATACTCCAGAGAGTTTCATCATCGTTACTTTTGTAAATTTCAATTTGTCTGTAAACTAAAAAAATTCCTGGTGATGATTCTTCTGCTAGAAGGCACAAAGGTACATGTAGTACCCTGAAGATGGAGGCACCACTGACAGTTTCTTGTCTCAGGGAGGGCAAGGGCGCTGAGGTGGGTGTGGCTGACCGACTGTCAGAGGCAGAGGAGAAGATCAAGGTTCTGCATTCCTGTACGTAACTCTCAGTTTCGTCATTTCAGCTCACCACAAACCCTAAAGATGTCTGAATAATTACTTGTAATGTAAAAACCCATAATGTTTGCCTCCCTACAGCTTTCACCACTGCACAGACAGAGCTGCTGGACCTGCGGTGTAAATATAACCAGGAGATGACAAACAAGTAAGATTTTACATTTTATGAGCCCCCCCCCCGGTAATGTGTGGTCTTCATCACCAGAGGTCACTGCAGCAGCTCAAACATTGAAGCCCTCTTCTTTCTTGTGCCTGCATAACTTCATGCCCGGTGCAGAGCTGAGGAATGCCTTTTAAAGGCGGCGAGCGCGAGTGACTCAGCCGCTAATGCAGGTCGATGAGCGAGGTCTGTGTTTGCCTCTGCTGGCAGCTGGGCCTTGACGGCCCTCAAGAAGAATTGCTCCTTTAAAGATTACTTCAGAAAACACTCCACCTTGTCCTGGTCTTTGAGCGCAACATATCCACTGCACGGCTGAAAAGAATCTGAGCTTGTATGAAGGATGTCGATAGACATTCAAAGTAAACACTCCTTTGTTTGGGTTGTGCTCCAAAGCACAGTCAGCCACTGCTAATGGATTTTCTCCCAGGCTTAATCCATGCCGCAATTGAACTGATGTCTCCAGACCCACCGCCATCTATTTCCTTGGATTGGACACGTTTTCGCTTTTACCTTTGGCGTGCAGCTACACTTTGATAGACTGTCTCCGTTATGTTGTTTTTCACATGATGAGCATGTTCTCCGGGTCGTGTTCCTCATGATGGACCCACAGCTGCAGCCCCCCCCCCCCCCCCCCCTCTGAGCCCCCCCAGCACCGGCCGTGCCTCTATTACTTTCACTGCCTGTTTCCTCAATGTTGATAAGAGAGACTATTTGTCTGCTTCGGCTTGAGTAGCGGAGCAGATAATCAATACAAAACATTTTCTGTACTGCACAAGTTCATTAAAGGTGGAGCTGACACCTGTTAGTGTGTGCTGTCAGTAGGGCGCCATCTATCCTGGCCTTATTGATGGGACCTGGACCTTCGGAGACCAGGGTGCACCACACATCACCCGGGGTTACCTTCCTCACCACTGCGCAGAAAAGTCTGGTATCGGACACAACACCATCGTATTAATGCTATTCTAGGTCCTTATCCACCCTGATAGGAGACAATAGAAGAGGTTAAAATGCAAACATGAAAGAGGATGAAGGTTCAACTAAATTAAGTTTGTCTAATGTAGATTAAAGGAGCCTAATATGTTCTTTGAACACTTTAGTCTCTCAGTAAAAAAAGACTAGTGTCCTGAAACTTGAGAAACCTATGTGCATATTTAAATCAATCACCTCATTAATTCTCCCTTATCTACCTTTTGAAAATCAGGTCCCATGTGTGCAAAATGAAACTGCTTAACTTCAAACAAACCTCATGAATAATCCTGCTGAGCTTCGGTTTAATTTAGACCGCTGGTTGGATGTATGGAGGCAAGTTGGAGTTCACTCACAAATAAGTACTAATGGATCAGCCTTTTACCATCCTCATGCTCCGGCAGAGGGCTGATGGCCTGATCAATAAGTCATTATTGATTATTAGCAGGATTGCTGTGAATATGGTTGGAACAATTGGAAGTAAAAATCATGATCTTCACTGCATTCATCATACGAAGTAACAAAGGCGTCATAATGGTGCTGCAAAATAATGTTCTGAGAGTGAACCATTACACCTTCTTTTCATTGATTTGTGTGTACTTCAGTGAGGGCAAGTAGGGTGAAGCACAGGACCAGGAAATAGGTGGACATTTCAAACACAATGCAGGTGAAAGGTCAGCAGAAGCATCACTGATTCAGGATGTAGCCCCGCCCCCTGGAATCCACCTCCCAACATGACAAGATGAATCGACAAACGTCAAACTCCTGCACTGACGCACGTTTTAATCTGCCTCTGAATGGGGGGGCCCTCTGGTCTGGATCGTAACATGATGATGATGAAGTGATGTAGAGATTTTTCTTGATGATTCAGATTGTTTGATAGAACAGAAGAGAAATGATGAATTTGACTCTTTTGGACTTTTAAGGATGATACAAGCAGCAGTTAATGTAAACCAACATTTCCTATGTGGGAGAGTGGGTTAGGGTTGAGAGTGAGCGAGTACCCCCCCCCCCCCCCCAGTAACCCCGTGGTGCTCTGTTCCAGGGCAGAGGAGGTCAACACCATCATGGCAAATCTTGAGAAGGCAAACCAGGTGAGCAAAGTCTTTCTCTGCACTCCTCTGATTGAGATGCTCCTTCGTTAAGGTAATCACTCCTGTAATCAAACCTTGGCTATAATTAGACACCCTCCGTCCTGCGCCCCCCCTCCCATCCGGAGTGTGTGATTAGCGAGTGTAAACCTCAGCCCCCGTTGGTGGGCGCTCTGTGGTAGCAAGACTCGGCTCAGCAGAGAGCACGATTGATGCCGGAGCGACGAACGCCAGGGTGATTGCTTCCTATCCTGGTGATTCCTGCTCTTTTTCTCTCTCTGCTGTTTTCCGCCAGCAGCTCTGAGATAAATGTCCTGAAAATGAATCATTAATTAGCAGGCCGGCTGTGACAGAGCCTGCAAACAGTTTGGGGACTGAAGTGGGCTGACTAAACAGCCGCCTCAGCAGGATGACGCATCGGCCCAAGCTCGGCCGTCACTCCGCTCTACATTTCACATTTCCCAACAACGGCGCCCCCTGTGATGTCACTTGTCTCCTGAGCCTGTGGCAGGACAGTGGTGACACTGCCATGTCTGTGCCCAGAGAGCAGAAATGGCCCAGAGGGAGGTGGAGAGGTTCAGGGAGCAGTTAGCCGGTGGTCAGAGCGGCACCACCGGGAGTTGCCGGCCAGCAGAGGGCGCTAGCAGGGTAAGACTGTAAGGCTTCTGTTGAAGTTTCTGTCAGTGGTATTTGTATCAAATAGATTTACCTCCATTAAGTGGCACAGATGAGCATAAAATCTAAATCCAGCATTGATCGTTAACTTGATTGTCATTTCTGCAGTCGATTCCTCTCACCTGTCTTCAGTTCATTCGCTCACCCCTTACGCTTCTCTCCTCACCCCTTCATCTCATACACTGTCATGTGTCCGAACCCTGTCAGGAGAAGATCGAGAATGCCGAGGTGTTGCCCTCCCAGCTGGAAGCCACTTTACTGGCTAAAGACCGTGAAATCCTCCGTCTTCTTGAAAACATTCAGCGGCTGCAGTTCACACTACAGGAGGTCCAAGAGACCTCAGCCAATCAGATCCTGGAGCTGGAACGCCAGTTGGCCTACAAGACGGAAGCTATTGAGGTGAGGAACGAGAAAGAGTCAGAGCTCCTGATCGTTTATTCCGTCTTAATGTGAAATACTTTTGTCTTCTTCCATTTCAGCGGTTAGAAGCTAAACTGCAGTCTCAGGTGGACTACGAAGAGATAAAAACTGAACTCAGGTGATCAGTGAAGGCAGAATGTTGAACTCATTTCTGATGATTTTTATTTTACATGCAGGGCTTTGACTTTCTCTGCATGTGTCCCTCCCACAGCATTTTAAAGGTGATGAAAATGGCTTCTGCAAATGGCAGCTCACCTCAGGTTGGTTCCCTCCTGCACTAGAATGGTCTTCCTCAGCAGAGCCTGGCCTCTTCTTCATGTTTGTGTTCTCTTGTTGGCAAGGTAAATGTGATCAACATCTCGTGTGTGTGTGTAGGGTTCTACCAAGGCTGCAGAGGCTCTTCTGCTGGATAAGGATGTGTTTCTTCCCTCTCACAAGTACCTGGTGGACAAGGCCCGACTTTGCCACAGCAACGGTAGAGCATCTCTGCTTCTTTTCTGTCTGCATGAGCTCGTTTCCATATTCGCCTTTGTGAGACAATGAAATTCAACACAATCTCTTCAAAGAACTGAGGCTGCAAACTTAACAGCAGCAAACACTGATACACAGTCACTATATAGGTATGTGTATGAGTTTATATATATATATATATTATTTATATATGTATATGTAATATTTATATGCACATGTGTATGTTTATATAATTATGTATATTCATGTCTTCATATATGTGCGTAAAATTGGCACCATACTGGTCTTTCTACAGTGAAACCTGACAAGTGTACGCCCCAAACTGGGTTTCTGTCCTTGGTGTTGAGGCCCAGCCGGCTGAACGTTTCACCCCGACATTGCATGTTACAGCGTGTATGAGTATGTTGACGATTAACCCTCAGCTTCAGCGAGCCTGCTTTCTCTGCCACTAGATGATGACCCGTCTGAGGATGCGGGGAGAGAGACGGGCAGAATACCCAGCTCCCACTCAACGTCCTCTCAGGTGGATGGTCGTTCCTCCCCCAGCCCAGGTCTCCCCACCCTGGATGGCTCCTCGTCCAGCCACGACCTCCCCCGTCCCTTCTCCGTGTCACCGTGCTCTGGAGACAGATTGTCCGGTGACCACCTCCTCCACAAGCAGCTTCTCTCGCCACACTTTAAGAAGGAGGGTCACATGACTTTTCCCACCGCACTCTATGCAGCCAAGGTCGCCCTGCTGTCAGCCACCCAAGGGTCGTCAGGAGCCAGCAGCAGTGACGCTGGCTTGCCCAGCGACCAGTCCGAGAGTGGTGCCTCAACAGCAGGAGACGAGGACCAACTGGACACGGCAGAAATTGCCTTCCAGGTGAAAGAGCAGCTGCTGAAGCATAACATTGGTCAACGTGTGTTTGGCCACTATGTCCTGGGCCTGTCGCAAGGCTCCGTCAGTGAGATCCTGGCCCGGCCCAAACCCTGGAGGAAGCTGACTGTGAAAGGCAAAGAACCCTTTATTAAGATGAAGCAGTTCCTCTCTGACGAGCAGAACATTCTCGCTCTGAGGACCATCCAGGTCCGCCAAAGAGGTGAGTGGTTGGAGAGGGTTAGAGAGAGAGAGGGAGAGAGAGAGAGAGAGAGAGAGAGAGATCACGCAACTGAAGTATTCATAGAGAAGACATGAGTCATTTAAGCAAACCAGCCTGTGGTTTGCTGCCTGGTCGAACAAATAGTTCTTACTAATGAAAAAATGATCAGTTTTTTCTTCATTTAAAGATTCAGTTGGATGTCAAATGGCGAGAGTCCTGAGCATCCCGCTGTCATTCATGTCTGACCATGAAAGATGGCAGTGTGAGGGTTATGATGCAGCAGCCTTGCCAGATCTGAGGTGGATCTAAAGGTTTAAGGCCAGTAAACTCGTTCACGTAAGAACTACGAGAGGACAGTAAATATTAGAAAAACAGGCAGATTCTGTGAGAAAAGGAAGGACATTGCAAAATGCATAAAATGGATATTTTGTTTTTTATTGACATGTATACTTTACCAATAGTCCGTGTGCTGAAGGCTGTATAAAACGTAATTATTAAACACATTAGTCGCACTGTTGCCCTCGCAGAAATTGTCCCCTCTAACAGAAAACACAATGGAGAATTTTTGTAACCAGTCCCACATAAAACCATCTTGTTGCTGTAAATATTTACTAGAACACAGAATGCAGATGAATCTGCAGCTGAAATCGTTCTCTACAATGGTACTGCTCTTTAGAAGATTTTCAACTTGGAAATGGAAGCAAATTTTGTATATTTGTGTGTGCGATCTCCTTTATTTGTGTTTACAGGGGCTTGCAAAAGTATTCATACCCCTTGAACTTTTCCACATTTCTCACATTACAACCCCAATCATAACCATGTTGTATTCGATTTTTGTGTGAAGGACAAAGAAAATTATACATGATTTAAAAAGGTTCAAAAACTGGGGCGGCCCGGTGGAGCAGTGGTCCTCCCTGTGGCCCCCAGCAAGAAGGTTGTGGGTGGAGCCCCGGCTGCAGCACGGGGTCTTTCTGCGTGAGTCTCCATGTTCTCCCTGTTCCTGCTGGGTTCTCTCTGGTACTCCAGCTTCCTCCACAGTCCAAAGACATCAAGAGGGACCAGGTTAATCCAGACTCTAAATTGACCGTAGGCGTGGCTGGGAGAGCCAATGGTTGTCTGTCTCTATGTGTTGGCCCTGCCATGGACTGGTGACCTGTCCAGGGGGAAGGCTGCTGGGATAGGCTCCACCCCCACCACCCTCAACAGGAGAAGAGGGGGAACATGGAGGGACAAAAAACTGAAAAGTGCGGTGTGCAAAAGTATTCAGTTCCCTTTTCTCTGAGTGCAACCAGTTGCCTTGAGAATTGATTGCTGAATGATGGAATGTTGACCTCAGGAATGAATAGTCCACCTGTGTCTGATCTAATCTCAGTACAAATCCAGCTGTTCTGTGATGCCTCAGAGGTTTGTTAAGAGAACATTGAAGGAACACACCACACAGGTCAGGGATGAAGTTGTGGAGAAGTTTAAAGCAGGTTAGGCTATAAAAAAGATTTCCCAAGCTTTGCACATCTCATATAGCACTGTTCAATCCATCATCTGGAGGTGGAAACAGTACGGCACAACTGCAAACCTACCAAGACGGCCCTCCGTCCACCTGAACCTACAGGCCCAGATCAGAGATGCGGGGGGGGCTGCACACAACCAATATGTGAGGAAGAAGCTGCTGTGGTCAGATGAGACCAAAATTGAACTTTTCGGCCTAAATGCAAAATGCAGTGTGTGGCGGAAAACTACCACTGCACATCACTCTGAACACACATGGCCTCTGTCAAACATGGTGGCGGCAGCTTTAGGCTCTGGGCTGCTTCTCTTCAGCAGGGACAGGGAAGATGGATGGAGCCAAATACAGGCAATCTTGGAAAAAATCCTGTGGAGTCTGCAAAAGACTTGGGACTGGGGCGGAGGTTCACCTTCCAGCAGGACAACGACCCTAAAGATAAAGCCAAGCTACAATGGAACGGTTTAAAACTAAACTTATTCATGTGCTCGACCGGCCCCATTTAAAGTCCAGACCTAAATCCAGTTGAGAATCTGGCAAAATCTGAAGACTGCCATTCACAAATGCTCTCCATCTAATCTAATGGAGCTTCAGCTGTTTTGCAAAGACGAATGGGCAAAAATTCCAGTCTCTCGATGTGCAGAGATGGTAGAGACAAACCCCGAAGAACCTACAGCTGGAACTGCAGCAGAAGGCGGTTCTACAAAGTATTGACTCAGGGGGGATGAATACTTTTGCACATCGCACTTTTCAGTTTTGAAATGTATAATTTTTGTTGTACTTCACAATTGTGTGCCACTTTGTGTTGGTCTTTCACAAAAATTTAAAATATATTTGTGTTTATGGTCATAACATGACAAAATGTGGAAAAATTCAAGAGGTATGAGTACTTCTGCAAGCCACTGTGCATTCAAGAAAAAGATGCTCATAGACGTAGTGGAAACACTTTTAGAAACAGGGTTAGAGGCAGAATACGATGACAAACATCGTGTC
Organism: Aulostomus chinensis; assembly: GCF_037954235.1. Taxonomy (NCBI): domain Eukaryota; kingdom Metazoa; phylum Chordata; class Actinopteri; order Syngnathiformes; family Aulostomidae; genus Aulostomus; species Aulostomus chinensis. The sequence continues at coordinate 31,671,445 of NC_141325.1, read as the reverse complement.
CGTGTCCATGAAGTTCATTCTTCGAAACAGGGAAAATGGTTTGGAGACCATTGAACTAGCAATTGTGGTTGAAATACTTGGTAACTTGGATTTATAATAAAACATTTATCCCCTCTTATCTTCCCCTATTAAATTCATGCTCATCATCATTTAAATGACTGCATGAAGCAGGACTGAAGGGTTGGGGGGGCACAGCAGACAATTTTGGTGTTGACTTTGGTCATTTTAAAGGAAATTGAGGAAAAATAAGAAAACGATATCAACTCAGAGAGAAAACTCAGTCAAGTTCTCCACCTGGTTGCAGGTGATATCCAGGTATGCTATGTGAACGACAACCAGAGCTAATGAATGCGACTCAGGTGGTAAAACTGGAGGATGTTCTGCTGTCTACCAGTCAGGTTTAAAGCAGGACACAACCTCCTGCGTTCGTGCTGCGGTGGCCTAGCTCCCGGACCTGTGAGCCTTTAAAACTTCTAATCTACTTGGACCTCATCCTTGACTTCTTCACGGCTTCCTCTGCCATGTTTGTAGTGTTACTTTTAAACTTTGTTTTCTCCCTAGATTCACAGCTTTTGAAAGTCGAGCTTCCCGTATACAGCAACCTCAGACAGCACACGCTCAAAGGCAGCCATTGATCTACCAGTCAAAAGCAAAGCCTTGGAACTGCTCTCTGATCAACCATCCCACTCACCCCCTCCTCCCTGCTTTCTTTCTGTTACCCTCTGTGGCAGGGAGCATCACTCCGCGCATCCGAACTCCTGAAACTGGGTCAGATGACGCCATTAGGAGTATCCTGGAGCAGGCCAAGAAGGAGATCCAGTCCCAGAGGGGAGGTAAGGATGGAGCTGCCAGTGTTGAGTCGTAGTTAAAAGCCATCAAGAGTGATTTCCTCTTATTGACAATGATGTTAAATATTTTTGTTCCTTCTTGGGGTTCTAAGCTGAAAAGGTAATTTGAGTGGATCATTGTGGATGTGCCTTGTTTAGGTGACAGCAAGACATCTCTGAATGCGGCCTTAGGCAGAAGCAGTAACGGGGCAGGCAGCAGCTCCGATGATACCATAAAGAACATCCTAGAACAGGCCAGGAGGGAGATGGAGTCGCAGCAGCAGGCTCTGATGGAGATGGAGGTCTGTGGAAGAGCCTCAACTGTCAGCACAGGGGCTCAGGTGGAACGCCTGGGCCCCCCCGAGCGCTCCAGGGGTCAACCTTTACCTATCTCCATCAAACAGGAGGAAGGGGGCTGTGTTACCGTTTGCATGGCCAATCCCATCAGCAGCCCCCAGACACCCCTCAGTGTTCTCTCCCCAGCTGCCTTTGTGCAGAACATCATCCGCAAAGTCAAGTCAGAGATCGGCGAAGCGGGCACTTACTTTGACCAGCACTGGTCGCAGGAGCGGGGGTCCGTAGGGCCCAGCAGTGGAAGTAGTTGTCGGCCCTTCAATTCAATCTCCCCCTCACTGTCTTCCTCGTCCTCTGGTCCTTCTGCGTTGCCCCGGCACTGGCCCCGTCTGGAGAACAGCGAGTGTCTCCCCAACAGCGAGGAGGCCTCTGCTGCTGAGGATGAGCTGGGGCTGGGCCGGCCAGTGGAGGTGAAGGTGGAGTCAGACACGTCACTGAGTGCCGAGTCTCCGGGCCCCGGCCCTGGGCGCCTCTCCTACTACCCAGCATTCATCCCCCGCGCCCTCAAGCCCACCGTACCACCTCTGACCCCAGAGCAGTATGAGCTGTACATGTACCGGGAGGTGGACACCATCGAGCTGACCCGGCAGGTGAAGGAGAAGCTGGCCAAGAACGGCATCTGTCAGAGGATCTTTGGAGAAAAGGTCAAACCTTATGATTCAATATTCTGGGAAGGAAAACAAGCTCATTGTGACAGAAATCTTTAAACATTTTACATCATGGATGTCAAACTGAATACTAGAATAATTTTCTAGTGAAGTTTTACGTACAGTTATAAATAAGACCAATATCTTTATCACTAGTCTACATTGATACTGTTTGATCGAGATGTGTACACTTCTCCAGTTTTCTCTAGCAACGACAGACAATAAATAGAAGTTTGGAAAGAAATAAATTCCCATTGTCTTGCTGATATTATTCCCTGAAGGGTTGGAAGTGCTCAGACAGCATGTGAGTAAACCACATGTTTTATTACCTCACTTATCTAAGGAGCGAGGTCATCCCCAGAGAGTCCAGCCAAGTGGAGTGCCTGGACTCTGCCGCTCCGCAACTTCACTCAACATTTTTAGACATTCACAAGTTATATTTGCTGTTGTTCTTAGACTTTGAGCCTTTTGAAACTCATCAAGTTCAGCTATTTTTTTGCCACGTCCCTCCTGATAGTGCTTAATATAATACCAACCCTGAACACCAATAAAAATACAAAAATAGCTCTTACAACATGTAATGCTTTAATTAAATGTTACATTTCAGTGAAACATCAATCAATCACCTTGATAAATATGCCACTGCGTCTTGTGGTGTCTTGTGGTATGCGCTGACAATTTATTCAAAAACTGAATTAAGTTTTTTCTTATGTGACTGCCCATAAATTGTGCTGCAACTGATCAAGTCATCATAAAGGTTTATAGTGTTACACTTCCCTCTAGTGGTTGCTAGCTATAAGTGTCTCATGAAAGCAGCCATAATGATTCTACTTATTACCATGAAAGCTGAGGTTCTAAACATTAGAAGCTGCTGTTACTATTGTCAGGTCAATTGGTTGTGTGTTGCAGGTGCTGGGGCTTTCACAGGGTAGTGTCAGTGACATGTTGTCCCGGCCCAAACCCTGGAGCAAGCTGACCCAGAAAGGCAGGGAGCCCTTCATCCGCATGCAGCTGTGGTTACTTGACCAACTAGGCCAGAGCCTCAACCAGGCCCCAAACCAGGGCCCCGCTCAGGGTGAGACTGCCGTTTACACTCAGGAACGCAGGTCACATATCACTGCAATGTCAAAATGTCAATCTGAAGGACCATGAAGGACTTCTGCAATGGTTTAATCCACAATTAAGTTTAACTGGTTGTTTGTGATGCCTCCCACCACCAGATAAAAGCCCAGTGACGGCCCAGTCCTCGCCATCCCCGCCCCTGAGCCCAGCCGAGAGCCATCCTAGTCCGCTGGTTGAATCCGTCAGCCTCTCACTGGAAAGCAGCAAGGAGAACCAACAGCCTGAGAGCCTGGTGCTGGGGCTGCCTCCTCACTCAGAGGGGGGCAAGTCCACCCCAAGCCTCATGGCCCTGCATCAGCCCACAAACCCGCTTGGCATCCAGGAGCTGGTGGCCATGTCTCCTGAGCTAGACACCTACACCATCACCAAGAAGGTTAAGGAGGTGCTCACCGACAACAACCTGGGTGAGCTGTTTGTCCTTTTACATATTCTCACAACTCCCTTGGTTTTGCACAGGTTCTTTTAATTTTTCGAAAAACAGATGGGAAAGACCTTAGATAAATAAATCCAGATGGAACGAACCTTAGAATTTATAGGAACTTGCATCTGCTAGAGGGACATGCAGAGATTTGATGGTGAGCTGAGAGTCATGAATATATAAATGCGAATGTGACAGGAGAAACTGCTGTTCATAATAACTGTAGATAGTCCTTGAACAAACTGATGAGGATTTGGCTCTCAGCGTGAATCTCTGTTAATTAAGATGCTTCTCTGCAAGCTTTGACATGGACTGAAAGAGGATTAGCACATCTGGCTCAGTAAGAGGGATGGAGACAGAAAGTTAGCGCTTTTGTTGATGAACCAACTCCAAATATTTGCCATAAAATCAGAAATTCAAATTTTCTTTTGTTGGTTAAAATATGCATGGATACCAGGCTGGACCTGTTTGTGCATTCAGACACAGGTCCTTTGGTCACTTACAATGCGTCTTTATCCACAGGCCAGCGTCTTTTTGGGGAGACCATCCTGGGTCTGACTCAAGGCTCAGTGTCTGACCTGCTGTCCCGGCCCAAACCCTGGCACAAGCTCAGCCTCAAAGGCAGGGAGCCCTTCGTCCGTATGCAACTGTGGCTCAACGACCCACATAATGTAGACAAGCTTCGGGCTATGAAGAAGATGGAGAAGAAAGGTGGGGACTGTTGCTTGTGAAATCGCCCAGCATGGCTTCAGCATTTCTTTATGTTTTCTAAGCCCTTTCCTCTGGGCTGTCTTCCCCACAGCGTACCTGAAGAGGAGGTATGGGCTGCTGAGCACCGGCTCGGATAGTGACTCGCCCAGCACTCGCTCTGAGTGTGTGAGTCCAGCCTTGGCCTCTCTGGACATGTGCCCCTACAGTCAGGTGAAAAAGCCAAGGGTCGTGCTGGGGGCAGAGGAGAAGGAAGCCCTGAGGAAGGCCTACCTTCTGGAGCCCTACCCATCCCAGAACACCATAGAGATGCTGGCCTCCCAGCTCCACCTCAAAACCAACACCGTTATTAACTGGTTCCATAACTACAGGCCAGTCTAATATGACCTTTATTCAATGTTGGATTTACTCTCAATATTTTTTACACTCACAATTGACTGTTTTCCTAACTAACAGGAGTGTGTGTATGTGTGTGTGTGTGTGTGTGTGTGCGCGCGCGTGCGCGGGCTTGTGCGTGCATGCGTGGGCACGCGTGTGTAGGTCCAGGATGCGGAGGGAGGTGCTGATGGAGGGTCTACCAGACAACGACACAGACGCTGAGCACAACAGCTACTCACCCTCAGTGACTCGCAGCCCCCCCTCTGATGGCGAGGACAGGAGGCTGCAGCAGCCCTCAGGACTCATTAACTCCGGCCATCCTCGCAGCACCAACTCCGCACCGCCACATGTCAAGCAGGAGGTACTCGACAGGGATGAGGAGGGGGAGGTGGGGAGAGAGGGCTCCACGAGACCCTCCAGAGCTCAGTGTTTCTCCACAGCAGTACAGTTCCCACAATTGAAAAGTGAGCGTGAGGACTCCGTGGCTGGCTGTTGCGAGCCCCACTTGTCCGGGCAGAGCCTGAGGCAGGAGGAGGGCGTGAGCAGCTACCCCAGCACAATGTCCATAGATGGCCCCCAGAGAGCCAACCAGTCCAGGCATGATGGGGAAGACTCTGGAAAGTCACCCATTGATCCAGTCAGCTTCAAGGCCTCATCGGAGCCCTGCCGCAGCAGCCTGGAGGTCTCCCTCAACTCACCCTCTGCTGCATCCTCACCTGGCCTCATGATGTCAGTCTCTCCCGTCCCCTCCTCCTCTGCTCCGATATCCCCTTCGCTGCCCAACCCACCCTCAATGAGCACCAATCACAGTCTGGAACCTAACCCACTCCCTCCTTTCCAAAGCCCCAAACTAAACAGAAGCACTCAGAGACGTAATGAGAAAATGGCCAACCTAAATAACATCATCCACAGGCTAGAGAGAGCAGCCAATCGAGAAGAAACACTGGAATGGGAGTTTTAGGGCCTCCCACCCCCTCACTTGTATCCAGTCCAGAGGACCCTTGCAGTACACAGTAGAGTCTCAAATAGAAGTCTCCTGAAGACTTGGAGTGGAGCCTGGCTCCTGAGAGCTGTCCTCACAGAGGGAACCTTTAGAGGAAACTAAAGCTAACGCTAATGTCCCCACAAGAACATAGAGCTGGAGGGGGTGGGGGGGTTATAGATGTGTATTTGTTTCTTTTTCCTTTTTTAATGCGTACTACTTTGAAATATATGTGACAGCACAAGCTGTTCTTTTACCTACTGGACTTGACATGAAGACTTTTGCAGCTATGGTGTCATAAAATGTACACTAAAATTCTGTAGATTGCCACTGGGTGAGATTAAAAAAGACCCCTGTCTTAAGCCATTAAAAGCACTATAACTATTTCAAAAGAGACATTGACCAAATTTGCTACTTTTTGAATAGCAATTTTTCAGATTTTGTCTGTGAGACTGGACAGTTTAAGTCAAGTAAAATGAAATCCTGTTACTGACTGAGGGATAGTCCTTTAAGACTCTAAATACTCAACATCTTGTATGTACTTAGTTTCTTGGTGATATGTTTTGAACTCTTTGTAACTCACACGTATAAAATGTGGTTGTACATGTTGTAGAATTGTCTGCAATAGCCTTCTCTAAACCTGATGTAGCATGGTACTCACCTGACCCTGTTATCCTCCGTAGTTAGTCACATGTGATTATACTTGAGTGAAAACAAGAGAAAAAAAGTTGAAAACCTGGCAAAAAAGATCAAAAAAGGAAACGTTAAATATGAGGAGTAGAGTGCTTTTACTATTTTTTTTTTGTTGTTGTTGTTGTTGTTGTTTTTTTTTAAGAAAATAATTCCTGAGGTTTACAGTTTAGGACCCGTGTGCTCCGTGGTGACCGTTACCACACACAAGCACAGTTTACAGTTTCTTTCAGACTTACCTCTCTGTCCCATGACAAGACACTGGTTCAAACACACGACACATCCAGGTTACCTCAGATGATGTTAATGCTCAACACGCTACCACCATCGATTCTTACACACAAACGTGATAATTTGAGTAAACGGAGGGACACCTTTCTGACATTCCTCAAATTAGTAGCAGGGGTGAGTTGAAACAGGTGAACGACACAGGAGTTTGAAGACAGGAACTAGCAATTCTCTGGTCGGTGGTCCTCAATGCTGACCCCTGACAGAGGTCGCTGTCTCTCCGTGGGTCTTTTATTGTTGCTAGATTAATACTTTATACTTGATGAAACACCTCGACCTCCCAGCATTGACATGGTGATGAAGGTAAAGCATGTGAATGACACTACAGTGCTCCAACTCTTTTAGGACAAAAGTTCACAGCATTTGAGCGCATGATACTTCCAGGATGACCTCCAGCCACATGAAAAATTCCTAAGTTCAATATATTCAAGGAAGCAAAATGCTGATTCCCCCCATATAATCTCTGACCACATGTGTATTGTGACCGTAGGAGTTTCTTTGTCATGCTTGCAAGATGTTCTTTATGTATTTTGCTTCAATTTTATAATCAGAAACTAGATATTCAATACCTCGTGTATGAACTACTTACAGCACTTAGATTTTGATAATTGTGAGGACTTGAGAAACATTCAAATATCAACATTAACCTAAACTTAGTGTCCACAAGTCTTTGCCTTTACTGTATCGTCGAAGTTGGTAGTAAACACTTGCACATGTCTACATAGTTCAGAGAACTTGGATTGTATTATGTAGAGATATATATTACACAGTTACTAAAATAATATCTTACATTCTTGGAACAAAATGTGCTGATTATATTAAAATAAAGTGTACAGATTTAATAAACCAAACCCATTCAAGCCAGTTCTGGTCTGGCAAGCTTGCCCACGTTTTAGACCTTCTCTCAGGGTAGTCTTGCTTTTTAAAGCTTTACTGAAACAGTTGCTCGCATCCGCAAAGGTGGTGACCTGGAAAAACAGGAAATATCCAGTGGACCTGTGGAAGTTGTAGTAATATGGGAATTACAGCTTTGCACAGGTGTATTAAAGTACACCTTAGAATTGACCTACCAGGATGAAGCTAATGGGTTTTTGAGATCAGTTGACCTTACTCTCTAAAATACTGTTGTTTCTTTCTCCTCTTGGAGCCACAGAAGATTTTCTCTGGTTTTCGTACCACCATCTTTTGTGCATAATATGCTGTATGATTAGAAGTGGCATTTCTTAAGTGGAAATTTCATCGTACTTCATGGTAACATGGGCATATGACTGAAAGAGAAAATTATTTTCCGAGACCATTATCTCTTCATGTGGAGCTCATCTCATTGTTTTGCATGCAAATCCATTCTGGTCACATGACAAGGGATAGACATGTTTTCGTGGTGTTCTTGCACACGGACATCGTGTCAGCAATTGAGCCTTTTCACAATATGTAAGTCCATGCATGGTGCAGCTGATGAAGCTTCTTGAACACAGTCTGACCAGAAGCCAATCACAACCCCATAAACATTGCTCCCAGGTAAATATTGAAAATCATTTTGTGCCATATCATATGTCAGTGCGTTGTCCTCACAGGAATAATGCCTCTTGGTAAAATGTGATTACGAACTTCAAAAAAGCGAAGCTTTTTGTGTCAAGGAACCTGCTCATTCTGTGCTTTTATTTTATAAATGACAGGAGTCACTAAAGCAAGAGATAATTGGTCAGCAAATGTGGAATGATTTAATCCAGTTATTTATATTGAAATATCATTCATAACTCTGACACTGAAGGTTTGTCATAATAAAACATTTGTAATTCAACTGTGAGTCCTTGAGGTGACACGTCAGGCTTTTCCATGTCAAAGAATGATCAGAGTATGCCAAGCGTCTTGGAACTGAAGTTGCATATGTAAGCCATTATTCAATACATACTTGTTAAGATTTTTGCTGTGTTGTGTTTTTATTTCTTAACGCTGTCGAACTGCAGGCCAAACTCCTTTAAACAATCGATCAAACGGCATGAAACCCCTAACTTGCCGCGGCACGAGTTCATTTCAATGCTGGTTCCAGCAGCCGTGGAACCGGAGCGACTGTTTACATGGTCGCCCCGCGTGGTGCGTGAGCCCGACGCCGCCCAGCGCGTAGCTCGGTCTGATTACGTCACACGCTTGTGTTGCTGGGCTGGAGACTTTGCGATGATGGCGACGATGGCTCCGTGCAGGAGAGGGACGCAGTGAAGCTGGCCTCGGCTCGGATATGATTACTGTTTATTCCATCGACGTGTATCTGCTCCTCGGAAGCTGCACGGGCTTCGGCTGAATCTGTGTCCTCTGACCCTCATCCCCCGGTTCCCCGGTGAGTCCGTCCGCCGGTTTTAGCCGTTCCTCGCTGTGTTTTGACAGAGGCCTCGGTTCAGGGGTCCGCCCTCCATCTCATAACAACAAAAACAGTTGTAGAGCTGCGCTAGCTACAGCGGCTAATGTTAGCTACAGTGGCTAATGCTAGCCAGCTAGCTGACCGCCGCTCGGGGCTCCGCGGCGTCCAACGACAAACGCCGACGGCGGTGATATTGCGACACAACAGCTTACGGCGTATTAGTTTCTTTTAATTATAGTTGTTTGTTGTCCGAACATCAAGATACGTGGGTGCAAACTTGGCCTGTCCGCAGTAGCTTGTTTAGGGACGTGCTACTCTTGGCTTTCTATTACTGTTGGTTAGCTGTGAAATCCTTCGCGGCGTCAAATGTACAGACGCTCAGAAAGGGTAACCCTAACCCGGTACCGCCTGCAGCTCGCCCGCTAGAGACGGTCCGGTAGCCCCTCACCGACCGGCTAGCACCGCCGCGGTAGCCGTTAAATGCCTCTCCTCTAAGCACTCACAACGTTCGCTTTTTCGGCGGAAATCTGAATTTTCTTCTGGGTGTTCGCTCCCGAGTCCACAGATTGAAGTGGTTGTGGAGGCGGTGTCGTTTATGCTCGGGAATGTTGCAGCCAGCAAGGCGTGATGGCCGGTCACGGGACAGGAGCAACGTTAAGGCTCTCAGGGGCTTAGCCGAAGCGGTGTGACTCACTGGAGCCAGACTAGACCAGCCCGAGTCACAGGTCAGGAGCCTCGGGTTTCGTGCGTGGTCCCCCCGCACGGCGACACGTAAACAGCGCGTGCGCGCGCGCGAGCGAGAGAGATATGCTTTATCAGGCAGCAGCAGCAGCGACTTGGGCACCCAACGTGACGTGATGACCTCCCCCGACTCCTAGAGGGACATGCGTGTGTCGTTGCTTCCCTTCCGACCTCAAATGTTCCCAGGGTTCGGGTGTATTGGTGCCCTGATATCCGGGGTCACTGGCCATCTCGGATCAGATTCCAGCCGCTTCTGTGGAAGCTGGCCTCTGGCTATTTGCGGATCTGCTTGGAGCTCTCCGGCCTACACTGGTGGCAAATTTGGTGACGTCACCGCCTGCATCATCTCTGTATAGGTTCTTGAGAATTTGTGGTTGGCCAGCCTTCTTGGCAAACTGCCAACCATTGATTGGTAGTTTGAGTTATTTATACTTGCACTTTACTTACAGTCACAGCTGCCATATATTCTATCAGCTAGTTAACCTCAGGACATGGTGGCAGGGCTCAGCTCTTCTCTATGTGGCTAAGTACAACACATAGATGGATACACACACACACACACACACACACACTACCAGTCAGAAGTGTGGACCCACCCTCTCATTCAATGTTTCCTCTTTGTTTCTGCTACTTGCTACATTCTAGTTTCATCCTGAAGACATCAAATCTCTGAAGCAGATCAATGGAATCATGGAGCAAAGACAGAATTGTTCAGAACTGTAAACCTGTTTTATATTCTAGCTCCTCAAAGTCGCCTCCCTCTGCTTCGCTGCAGCGCTGCAAACCCTCGTCCTTCTCTCAGGGAGCTTCATGATGTCATCACCTGAAATGGTTCCCCCTCTCAGGTTCACCTTGTCAGGGTTCAGTGGTGGAGTTTCCTGCCTTCTTCCTGGTTGGGAGCATCAGTTGAGCTGAGCAGAAGTTGCCTGATGATTGCTGAATGATGGAATGTTGACCCCATGACGAGAGTGAATGCGTCCCTACGTGCATTCCTTCACATTCAATGGTTCCTCTTTATTTTCATGACTGTTTACGTCAGATTCTCACTGAAGCCATCAAAACTATGAATGAACACATCTGGAATTCTGTAGTCATCAAATCATGAAATACCTCCAACAGGTTCTACGTTCTAGGTTCTTCTAAACAGCCTCCCTCTGACTCCTGCTCTGCTCACTCTTGGCGTTCTCTCCTTGAGCTTCATGAGGTCATCACCTGAAACGGTTCTCCAACAGTCTCGAAGGAGTTCCAGAGGTGCTGAGCACTTGTTGGCCCTTTGGCCTTCACTCTGCGCTCCATCTCATCCCAAACATCTGGACTGGGTTCAGGTCAGGTGACTGGAGGCCAGGTCACCTGGGCCGCCCTCCATCACTCTCCTTCTTGGTCAAGTAGCCCTCACACAGCCTGGAGGTGTGTTTGGGTCGTCGTCCTGCTGAAACATCATGACGGTCCAACTAAACGCAGACAGGATGGGATGGCGTGTTGCTGCAGGACGCTGTGGCAGCCATGTTGGTTCAGTGGGCCTTCAGGTTGAAAAAGTCATGGTTTCCTAGCAGCTGTTGGACCATCAAGGCCTGATTGGCGCCATCTCCTCTGAACCGTTGGTGCAGAGACGTGTCTGCTACCAGAACTCTGAGGAGCTGTTAACTGGTGGCTCCTGAGGCTGGGGACTGGGATGAACTCCTCCTCAGCAGCAGAGGAGACTCTTGGTCTTCCTCTCCTGGGCCGTCCTCATGTGAGCCGGTTTCATCGTGGCGCTTGATGGTTTTTACGACTGCACTCGGGGACGCATTCAAAGTTTTTCCAGTTTCCTGGACTGAGTGACCTTCAGGTCTTAGAGCACTGATGAACGGTGGCTCCTCTCTACTGAGCTGATGGTTCCTGCCATGACATGAATTCTAGCAGTGGTCAAACAGAGCTGTCAGCTGGGGAGCAGCCTGACTTCTGCTCAGCTCAACTGATGCTCCCAACCAGGAAGAAGGCAGGAAACTCCACCACTGAACCCTGACAAGGTGAACCTGAGAGGGGGAACCATTTCAGGTGATGACATCATGAAGCTCCCTGAGAGAAGGACGAGGGTTTGCAGCGCTGCAGCGAAGCAGAGGGAGGCGACTTTGAGGAGCTAGAATATAAAACAGGTTTACAGTTCTGAACAATTCTGTCTTTGCTCCATGATTCCATTGATCTGCTTCAGAGATTTGATGTCTTCAGGATGAAACTAGAATGTAGCAAGTAGCAGAAACAAAGAGGAAACATTGAATGAGAGGGTGGGTCCACACTTCTGACTGGTAGTGTGTGTGTGTGTGTGTGTATTTATATCTATATCCATCCATCGTCATCTTCCACTTATTCCTTCCTAGTAAGGGTCGTGGGGGGTGGAGCCTATCCCAGCATCTACAGGCGAGAGGCGGGGTTCACCCTGGACAGGTCACCAGTCCAATCGCAGGGCCAACACACAGAGACAAACAACCATTCACACTCACATTCACACCTACGGTCAATTTAGAGAATCCAATCAGCCTCGTCCCCAAATTGATGTCTTTGGACTGTGGAGGAAGCTGGAGTACCAGAGAGAACCCACGCAGGAACATGGTGAACATGCAAAATCCACCCAGAAAGATCCCACGCGCGAGCCGGGACTCGAACCCGGAACCTCCTTGCTGTGAGGCCACAGTGCTGACCACTGCACCACCGTGCAGCCCTTATGTCTATATATCTATCTATATATAGTTAGATAGATGATAGATAGATCTAGATAGATAGAGAGATACAGAGATATATATAGATAGATATAGATAAAGCGATAGATATAGAGAGATATATAGATGTAGACAAAGGGCTGGCGCCACAGTGAAGGTGCCCACGCTGAGCCCAGCTCTGTATCTCAGTGTCACATC
>NC_141325.1:31479040-31656540 GCF_037954235.1 Aulostomus chinensis | reverse complement strand
AGCTTGGCAGAAGAGATGGTCGTTTACCACCCAGCTTGTTCTTACTTTGTTCCACAGCTGAACCTCAGCCGCGTCTCTGGGCCCATGCATTCACCGCTCTGACCACCAGTGCTGCTATGTTTGCCGGGGAATAAAAAGGCTTCTGTAGCTTCAGTGTCTATGAGAAAAAGTCAGCTCATTGCAAAGTATTGACATTAATTTTGCAAGGGACCACATTTGCTCATGACTCGGTGTTGTGTTTGCCTTCTTTTCCACAGATTTCCATGTCTTATGTGTGAGCCTTCCCCAGGAGGACCACCAGCACAGCTCATCAGCCGTTACTGACAGTCTGTGGTGAGCCTGAGTGACTCCACATCTCTGGGTTGACAGCACCTTTTATCCCCCTGCTGTTCTGAACTGTCCCAAGCACAATTTAAGCCCCCATTAGGGTTTTGCTCTGAGCCCCTCCTCACCCCTCATCCCCTCCTCGGCCCTCATCCCCTCCTCGGCCCTCATCCCCTCCTCGCCCCTCATCCCCTCCTCGCCCTTCATCCCCTCCTCGCCCCTCATCCCCTCCTCGCCCCTCCTCAACCCTCATCCCCTCCTCGCCCCTCATCCCCTCCTCGCCCCTCCTCAACCCTCATCCCCTCCTCGCCCCTCATCCCCTCCTCGCCCCTCATCCCCTCCTCGCCCCTCATCCCCTTCTCGCCCCTCATCCCTTCCTCGCCCCTCCTCAACCCTCATCCCCTCCTCGCCCCTCATCCCCTCCTCGCCCCTCCTCAACCCTCATCCCCTCCTCGCCCCTCATCCCCTCCTCGCCCCTCATCCCCTCCTCGCCCCTCATCCCCACCTTGCCCATCATCCCCTCCTCGCCCCTCATCCCCTCATCACTTCCTCACTCTTCACGGCCTACTTCCTGTTCATGACCTACTTATAGTTCATTACTTGAGGGAGTGTTTCTGGAAGTGGATGATGCTTGTCCTCAAAATCAAAATGCAGTGGTGCCGGCTTCCACACCCACTCACCCAGTCCATAGTGTTGGTTGGTGTGATGATGTCCACTGTGCAGCAACAGAACATGCTTTTGTTGGGTATGGCTGCAGGGTACATATCACATCTGGACTGGATTAGGTACTTGACAGTAGCTTGAAGTGCTGCTCTCAGGTACGACACGGTATTCAATGGTTGTTGTTGTTGTGCTCCTCTTTAGCATTTAAAGCTAGCTCATTGTTCTGCTCTTGAGTTCTAGCTAGCTTATATGTCTCAGCACTGAGCAGTTTTGGAGGTTTATGAATCCTAAATAAACGGTCAGTGGCCAACACCCTGCTGACAAGACAGGAATATTCCAACTATATTACGCTCTGCGTCAGTCGTCTGCCCTGTCTGGCCCGGACTGGTGTTTTAAATCAGTTGTTTTATTTCAAATGATGTTATAATGCAATACTCCGGTAATTATAAAATTAATATATGAATGCACCAGTCTTGTATTTTCCTCATTGTACCAGCAGAGGCAGCTGCTGCTCAGGAATACCACAAACTGATGATGTGTGTGACAGAGGCCTGGCGCCACAGCGAAGGTGCCCACACTGAGTCCTGCTCTATATGTCAGCTGACTGTCACTTGTCCAGGGTGACCACACCTCTTGCTCAATGTTCGCGTTCCTGTATAAGCTCCATTGATGGATTTTATTGGCATCACATGGAAGATGAAGTAGTCATAACTTCATTTTAAAAACTTGGGCCAACTGACTAAAATGTGCTTTTTTATGTTTTATTGATTAATGAATCTCTTACGAAGAGCTAATTATCAACTTCATGTGTTCTTCTTAAACAGACGGGTCCAGGCCGGCGTCCCTTGTTGGGAGACCCACACTCCTTCACAGCCACAATGGTATAGTATCCTAACTTCATGCACGCTTTGGAACTGCTTTGTGTCCTGTGGTGTGGCTGCAGTCTACAGAATTGGAAACTCTCCATTGATTTTTCAGTTTTTATCAGCTACAGAAAGTTACGTCAGCTGCAACAGTGTCAGAGGTCACCCGAGGCTGCTGCCATAGCAGGGCAGCTTTCAGTCTTTCCTGATTATATTTGTTCTGTTGGTTGCATCATGACTCAATCACTGGAGTGGATGTGTTGCCTGTCAAAGTGTGCATATTGTGCGAGTTTTTTTTACATTCTTGGCTTGCGTCTGCTTCCCCATGGCTGGCCTCAGCTCCTCAAGCACACTCAAGCTGAGCCAGTAGCCCAGTGTGCCACCACCACTGTCTATTATCTGTCTCTCTTTCCACCACTTCAGTCTGTCTTTGCACAACACTCCCATCCTGACTAAACACACTGTAGGTTCACACAGATATGTGGAAGCAGACTTTTTTCCATGTGTTTGCCTGTGAGGAAATTCCCAGAATCTGCTTGTATACCACATTCTGCAGGGGACCACGTGCTAGCCAGCTGTGTTTGGTGGAGCCACGACAAGGCTGACAAGGATGACTCAGTGGATCTTTTTGGTCATTACCGGCTGGTTCACGTTCCCCTCCAGTATTTTTTCCACTGAAAAACCATTCTTAAGCTTTTTGGCTCTCCTCACTGACGAATCCCGTCATGGATGACGAGGTTGTCAAGGAACATTTGTGTGTGATAGCTGGGCATGTTGGAGGTGAAGCTTCCAGGTTCTGAATAAGAAAACTGATCTCAGACGGGGCGTGGGATGGGGGTGTCAAGACAGGCGTGGCGACCCCCAGGCGTGGCAGACCCATGCCTGTAATACCCTGGAGGAAACTATGAAATAACTTAGATATTTCAGGTTGAGAGCTGAGAGTTTCTGCTGATCCGTGCTTCGTCATTCGAGGGATAATTGTAATTAATCCACCCGGCATACACATTTCAGTGTGGGTGGAGCACACAGACACTGTCAACAAGGGTTGAGACAAATTAATCATTGTTAAATAATCTGATAGTCAAAACTTGGTACAGTGAAGTAGAGAAATAATCTTCCCCTTTCCACCAAAATTATTATCTATGTGTGTATCTATCCAAAGTCTTGAGCTAGAACTTAAACCTCCAACTAATCTTTGAAAGACTTTGAGTTGGCTGACAGCAGGGTGATAAATGGGTTGTTGCAGGAAACACTTCAAAGGCTGAATATACGGCAAAGAAACCCGTGTAGTTGCTGCTGAATCAGTATGGAGCTGACGTGTCTTTGGTCTGCAGGAGGAGGAGGAGGGGCAGCAGAGCCTGGAGTGTATCCAGGCCAATCAGATTTTCCCCAAGAAATCCCCAGTCCTGGAGGAGGAAAACATGCAGGTGAGGAGGCTGATGCCCATCCTGTGCTGTAAGACTGAGTGAGTACCTTCCTGTAATGGCTCCCACAACCTTGGGAGCCATGTGATCAACGGCAGGTAGACATTTGGTTGTTTGCCTTTTTGTTCACTGAATGCACAATTAAGAAATCTGACTTGGAAAGGTGCTGAAGTGGATTTAATAAAAGTAATGCTGCTGGATTATGGAAAAAGTTGTGATTATGATTTTTTTAACTGATATGAAAATTGCAATTGTTAAACACAATTATTCTCTTAAAACACCATATGCTTTTAATGTCAGACTAAATAAACAGGAAATTATCGCTGAGCTACTCTCTCTCTCTCTCAACGCCAACAGCTTGGTTTTACCTTCGATTGTTTAAGTTCACGCGTTGTAAGTTAATGGATGAATGGTGGCCATAATGATATGGCTCTACCATGTTTCATCAATGTGTGAATTCAGCAACATACACGTGTGTTGTTTGCAATAAATACATCATAGTGGTGTTCACTTACATCAGGGAAAGGAGATCAGATTACAAGAAAATGTTTTAAATGTGGTAGTCTGAACAATACCACATACTTTGTGTGTGAACTTCAGATGGTTAAACTAACCTATCTGGTACATCCGTCGCTGTTCACCCATGTCTTCGATGCTGCCCTGTGGTGTAGCTACAAGTACGTAGCGCACTATTTTAGTCAGTTCCGACATTTTTCCAAATGACTAAATCAGCAGGCACGCCGTCGTGTCTCCCTCCTCCCTCTCACTAGCAGACCAAACTGAAACTGTTTCTGGTCTTCAGAAGAAAGCTGGAGCGCCCCAATGGCTGCTTACAATGCCTGACAGAACACAACACTCGGCAGACATAACAATATTTTTATTTCAACTAGTCCGTCCAGGACTAAGAACCAGGGGACCTGTAGAGTCCTGACTCTGTCCTGGAGGGGTTGTAGGAGCTCTGAAGGCTTGGAGACCTTTACAAAGGTCTGTTGATGCTTTTGGAGTAAAAGAGTTAACATATTGTGTTGCAGCCAAACACAATTATAACACAACACATGAGTAAAGCAGTAAAAGTACTGCGTGATGACATCAGAACCAGTACTTGAGGATATAACGTGTACCAGGAGGACTCAGTGTATAAGACTTGAAGAAAATGAGTCTGGACTAGGGTTGCAAAATTCAGGGAATTTTCAAAGTTGGAAACTTTCCATGGGAATTAACGGGAATAAATCTGAAATTTACAAAACTGAAGGCTGACCCTTAACAGGGAACTTAAATATAGTTGGGGAAAATATATCTTAGCATAATCTTGGCTAAAACAACCAGATTTAATGCAAGTACACTTGAATATCTCTGCTATTCCTCAATCACATGCACACAGAACACTGCTTACTTCAGGGCTGTTGAGGCCACACCCCCTACATGCACTGTGCATTCCTCCATCACATGCACGGATGATTTCTTGGACCCTGGAGGCCACTCTTTTGAGCCCAAAGCACAAAACACACATTTGAGCCCACGGATTACATAAAGTCAAGTAAATTTTGATAATATTATGGGGTAAATATATTTGATCTATTATGGTATAATGTTTAACTTGCAAATATTAAATAAAAATGTATTCATACAGTAGCTAGCTAGCTGGTAAGTTAGGTGCTAAATGCGAGTTAGCGAGCACCATTTCATTGGCCATTTAAGAGGCTAGCTTATTATGGTGGTAGCTGCCGCAAATGTAATGCTGTTTCGTCTGACTCCTGCAAGACGGTTTTCTGCAACCACACAAGAATTTATAAATCAGTTGTCATATATTTTGAAGACCATTGTTTGTTTAGCTAACTATATTTCTGTTAAGCTTTTTTGTTATTTTATTCCACAGAAAAATGCCACGTTCGCCATCTGATTTGTGGAGGCATTTTACACAATCTAGTGTTAAAGGAAAGTCTTTGTATATGTGTAAATATTGTGGAAAGACATACGTGAAGAATGCTACAAAAATGCAGCAGCATATTGCAAAGGCTCAAGCCTCAAAACATTCAGCAGACAAAGAGTTTTACTCCAGGGGAAAATGAATCGGCTGTATCAGGGTCAGATACCCTCTCATCAGCACCTGGTCCCTCTGGGATCAGAGGATTCTTTGATTCAATGGATGAACATAGACAGAGAAATGCAGATGAGTGTTTCGCTCGTGTAGTCTATGTAACTGGCTCACCCCTGATGCTGCCATCCAGTGTGTGCTGGAAGAGATTTTTGAATGTTCTCCGGTCAGCATACACCCTCCCCAACCAGGCATGCGCTATCTACTCATTTGCTGGATGAGGAGTTCAACAGAGTGCAAACAAAGGTCAAGCTAACCATTGTCAAAGCAGACTGTATTTAAGTCATCTTTGACGGGTGGTCAAACTTTCAGGGACAAGGAATTATCGACTACATTGTCACCACCCCTCAGGCTTCTACATTGCCGATGAGCTGAAAGCGGTCATCAATGACCTTGGACCAGAGAACGTTTTTGCACTTGTCACTGGCAATGCAGCAAACATGAAGGTTGGCTAGGCTCACGTGGAGGAGACCTACCCTCATATAACAAGCATTGGCTGTGCTGCCCATACTCCTAATGTACTCCTGAAAGACATCATTGCACTGAAGACAATGGACACACTATACAAGAGAGTGAAGCGAGTTGTGAAGTATGTGAAGGGCAAACAAGTAGCTTCAGCAACCTACCTCTCAAAGCAAAAGGAAAAAAAACCAGTACCACACTGAAGCTCCCCAGCATCACACGATGGGGTGGCATTGTCATCATGTATGACAGTTTACTGGAGGGAAAGGAGTCTCTGCTAGAAATGGCCATATCCCAGACTGCAGACATCAAAAGTGACATCAAGAGAATCCTGTTAGATGATGTGTTCTGGGAAAGAGTGACTAGCAGCCTGAGAAGCCTCAAATCTTTTGCAGCAGCAATTGCCAAGATAGAGGGTGATGATGCCATCTTATCAGATGTCCAGTGTCTCTTTGCGGACCTCAAAGAAGAAATCCAGATGGTTCTGCCCACTTCCCTGCTACTCAAAGCAGAGGAAACTGTTGTGGTCAAGTCATTGGAGAAGTGCTGGGAGTTCTGCATGAAGCCAGTGCATGCAGCAGCGTACATGCTGGATCCAAAACATGACAGGGGCATACTCTCTGGAGAAGAGATTAACGGTGCTTATGCTGTCATTACAGCCATGTCTGACCACCTGGGCCTCGATAAAGGCAAAGTTCTGGGCAGTTTGGCGAAGTACCAATCCAAGCAAGGCCTTTGGGAAGGGGATGGAATCTGGCAGTCATGCCACTACATATCTGCATCCACCTGGTGGAAGGGACTTTGTAGATCTGAGGCCCTTGCACCTGTAGCCTCCATCATCCTCCAAATCCCACCATCATCAGCCGCCTCTGAGCGCAACTGGTCACTGTTCGGGAACACACACACAAAGGTTCCCAACAGGCTCACAAATGTGAGAGTGGAAAAACTGGTAGCCATTCAGGCAAACCTAAGGCTCTTTGAGCCTGACACAGAGCCATCCTCAACAAGGCTGGACAGTGACACTGAGGAGGAGAAGTCGGAGTCTGATGTTGAGGAGGTGAACATGGAGGATGTCGAGGCCCAGGAAGAGGCCATTGCCTGAGAAGCTTGAGGGAAGAGGCTTTTGTTTTACATTTTTAATGGGACTTTTTGGGGGGGGGGGGGGGGTGTCATTCTACTTTTTGATTGGTTGGGTGGGGGTGGGGGGTAATTTTACTCAACATTCATGCTTTTGTTGTTCAGTAAAAGAATTGATTGTTCATACAAGAATTAAAACATGATAAAGTTCTACTCAAACAAATATGTTGAAATGTCATGTTTTTTAATTGTATTATTTTGCATGGATGTCTGCTTATGACAAAACAAAATATTTACATTTATGTTTGGATGTGATACAATTTTGTTTAAATTAACCCCAATTTCCAGTAAATTCCCATAATTCCCATGGAAAGTTTCCAATTAGGAATATTTCCAAAATTCCCCAACTTAATTAACCATGGAAAGTTACTGGAAATTAACCAGAAATTTACCGGATATTTTCCACCCCTTTGCAACCCTAGTCTGGACCAATGAGTGTCTTACTTCTATGTTCCCGTGTTGAAACACGTGTGTGGTTGGCCTACTTGCCTGCTTCTGACACATCCATGTTACATGCTTGGGTGATGAAAAGAGTTTGTGTAGCGTTGTGGTTGCTATGTGACAACAACGTAGATGCGTAAGTGCTGTGGATTCATGTCACGTCACGTTAATGCAGATCAGTTCTACCTTCCTCCACAATAAGGGGCATGATGGCAGAGCGGCGCCGTCGGTGGACCCAATGGCCGCTCTAGTCTTGTTTATTATAAACTACTAATTTGATTAATGGTGTAGATTATTAGCCATGTTTCTCTCTGTGTGAGGTGATTCTCTGTGGTCATGTGAGACAATCTTGTTTCTGTGATCGTGGGAAACTGAAATTGTACGGTGATCGAAACTCAAATCACTCAGCCCCAATTAAATTGTGAGTCAGTAGTTATGAATTATGAACAGGGTGTTCCTGAAAATTAAAAGGGTGTCAGTGCTGGATCCACCTAGGTGTGTCTGCAATGCATTCTGACTTTGACGGACACGATTAAAAGGTGCCCCAGATGACACTCATCACTTGGCTCCACGAAAAATACAAAGTGTAAGAGCCAAAACCCGAGAACCAAGTTCTGTTCTCAGAAATTGTGACTTTGATGGTTCATTTTAACATTGTACCTGCTCCATCAGGCCGGAAGTCAACCAGAGGATTTTCAACCCTGATGACAAGAGGGTCATCAAATAAGATGCAATTCAGAAAATACAGCATAACTTCATCAACTTAGTCTGCATGCTGCAGCATCTCACAGTTTTAGATATCAATAACCAAAAACATTAAACTGATGACAAATAAATGTTTGAACTGAGTAGAGTTTTTATCAATGAGAAGCACAGAACCTCTGCATCTACAAGTCCGGGTAAAAAAATAACTCTTTTCTGCAACGCTTGTTGAGGGGTATGAATGCATTTGGACGATGGAATAAACCTATGTTGCAGCTGAATTGAGGTGCTGTCAACCCCAATACAGTGATCCACATTTCTGGTTCGATGATCTTCCAGAGCGGAAGACTGAATTTGATTTGTTGCTGTCAGAATGGAGATATGTGATGAAGAAATCATGGTGAGCACACCAAGTGAAAGCATCAGTCACAGCACTGCTGGGTGTGCTGCATGTTCACTTGTCCTCAAACTGGCTCTGCACTGTGTTTGAAGTGTTTTATTTCCTGCTGTTGCTAGGTGCCCTTTCCTGAGCTGCATGGGGAGTTTACGGAGTACGTGGGGAGAGCAGAGGACGCCATCATTGCAATGTCCAACTACCGCCTACACATCAAGTTTAAAGAGTCTGTTGTGAACGTAAGTACTGGACATAGAACTCAAGAATGTCTGTCACACAGCTCAAGTAACTGGCAGATGGCTCATGTTGTGTCCACATGATTCTTGGATGTTTTGTGAATTGGCCGAGTTGGCGTCATTGTGCCTCTGCAAGCTGGTCTGCTGTGGCAGTGGGATCACATGACTCTTCATCACCTCTGTTTCTACCCTCACTTGTCCGTTCTGCTCTCTCGCTGCATTTGCTGTTGCCATGGTTGCGTAGTTCCAGAGGGGATGTGTAACAGTCGCGTTCTTTCTCTCGGGCTCTTTTCAGCAGGTTAACAGAGAGGCCAGCCATGTTACCCAATACTGGCCACTCTCATTCACCACCACTGCCAGGGTCATCACTGCACTTAGTCGTCTTATTTCCTGTTTCATACTCCCGCGACACAAAAAACTTATTAGTACCTAGAAGTCTTAATGTGTCCGCTTCCAAATGAACTCTGATTCAGTTCAGTCGTGGTGAGACTGTGGTCAGACCTCAATCTGATCCAACTACCAGTGCACTCTGCAAAGTACACGTGGTTTCTGGAGCTAAAACCCTGTTTTTGAATAAACCCAGGACCTTCGTCCTGTATTTAGTCTCTTGCTCCCACCCCAGACACATGACCATTACACACTGTGAATGTTGTCACATTCATCTATTGGAGGTTGGCAAACCATCTTAGAGGTAAATTACTGCCACGTGCTGTGATTTACAGTGATGGGTTGGGGCTCACTTCGAATTTCTGTGTGAATACAAACTACAATGAGCATGGCTGTAGCACCTAGCTGGGAATTTTTGGAGTGCAGACAATCTTGAGGCTACATCCTAAATCTGCAACGCATATAAAATAATAAAGTATATTGGCAGTATTGAATGCCATGTTCATCTGCTGACTGGATGGAAGTGTTCTGTCAGTGAAATGACACAGGAAGAAGTAATGCAATTTCATATAGATGGATGGATGGGTAGATAGATGATAGATGGATGGATGGATGGGTAGATAGATAGATGGATGGATAGATGATAGATGGGTAGATAGATGATACATGGATGGATGGATGATGGATAGATGGTAGATAGATGATAGATGGGTAGATGGATGGATAGATGGTAGATAGATGATAGATGGATGGATGGATAGATGATGGATAGATGGATGGATGGATAGATGGATGGATGGATAGATGGGTAGATAGATATAGATGGATGGATGGATAGATGGGTAGATAGATGATAGATGGATGGATGATGGATGGATAGATGATACATAGATAGTTAGATATAGATGGATGGATAGATGGGTAGATAGATATAGATGGATGATAGATGGGTAGATAGATATAGATGGATGGATGGATAGATAGATGATAGATGGATAGATGGTAGATAGATGATGGATGGATGGATGGATAGGTGGATGGATAGATGGGTAGCTAGAAGATGGATGGATAGATGGATGGATGGATAGATGGGTAGATAGATGATGGATGGATAGATAGATGGGTAGATAGATGATGGATGGATGGATGGATAGATGGGTAGATAGATGATGTATGGATGGATGGATAGATGGTAGATAGATGATAGATGGGTAGATGGATGGATAGATGGTAGATAGATGATAGATGGATGGATGGATAGATGATGGATAGATGGATGGATGGATAGATGGATGGATGGATAGATGGGTAGATAGATATAGATGGATGGATGGATAGATGGGTAGATAGATGATAGATGGATGGATGATGGATGGATAGATGATACATAGATAGTTAGATATAGATGGATGGATAGATGGGTAGATAGATATAGATGGATGATAGATGGGTAGATAGATATAGATGGATGGATGGATAGATAGATGATAGATGGATAGATGGTAGATAGATGATGGATGGATGGATGGATAGGTGGATGGATAGATGGGTAGCTAGAAGATGGATGGATAGATGGATGGATGGATAGATGGGTAGATAGATGATGGATGGATGGATGGATGGATGGGTAGATGATGGATAGATGGGTAGATAGATGATAGATGGATAGATAGATGGGTAGATAGATGATGGATGGATGGATGGATAGATGGGTAGATAGATGATGTATGGATGGATGGATAGGTGGATGGATAGATGGGTAGATAGATGATGGATGGATGGATAGATGGTAGATAGATGATAGATGGGAAGATGGATAATAATATAATAATACATTTTAATTATAAGGCGCCTTTCAAGGCACTCAAGGTCGCCGTACAACAGTTTAAAATAGATAAATAAATAAAATAAAACATGCACGATTTAAAAGAACAACAACAGAGGTCCCTAGGAGAGCACAAGAGAGGGCATTCAGCCATATGCCTGTCTAAAAAGGTGAGTTTTGAGATGATTTTTGAAGGTGTCAATGGAGTCAGTGTTTCTGATGTCAGGAGGGAGGGAGTTCCAGAGGCGAGGGGCAGAGCAACTGAAGGCTCTAGCCCCCATGGAGGTTAGACGGAAGGAGGGGACATTGAGGCTGATGGAGGAGGAAGACCTGAGAGACCGGGTGGGAATGTTGGTGTGGAGAAGGTCTGACAGGTATGAAGGCGCGAGGTTATGGATGGTTTTGAATGTATGGAGGAGGATCTTGTAGTCGATGCGGTGTTTTATGGGAAGCCAGTGGAGTTGATGTAGAACGGGGGTGATGTGACTGATGACAGGGGTTCTGGTGATGATTCGGGCAGCTGCGTTCTGGACCAATTGAAGCTGATGGAGGAGTTTGTGTGGGAGACCAAAAAGAAGTGAGTTACAATAATCCAGACGGGAGGTGACGAGAGAGTGGACCAGGATTGCAGCGCTGTTGGGAGTGAGAGATGGGCGGAGACGGTTGATATTCCGGAGGTGGAAGTAGGCGGACCGGATGGTGTTGTTGATGTGGGTATGGAATGATAAGGTGGAGTCGAGGACGACACCCAGACTCTTAACCTGAGGGGAAGGGGAAACGGAGGTGTTGTCAATGGTGAGGGTGAAACTGGGATGCTTGTTGAGTGTGGATTTGGAGGAAATGAGGACTACTTCTGTTTTATCACTGTTAAGTTTGAGGAAGTTTGAGGTGAACCAGGATTTGATTTCCTGTAAACAGGCACAGAGGGAGGAGGGTGGGAGGGTGGAGGAGGGTTTGGAGGAAACGTAGAGCTGGGTGTCGTCCGCGTAACAGTGAAAGTAGATGTTATGTTACGGAATATCAGTCCAAGTGGGAGGAGGTATATGATGAAAAGGATAGGGCCAAGGACAGAGCCCTGGGGAACACCAGAGGAGAGGGGGGAGGGATCGGATGTGAAAGATTTTAACTGAATGAATTGAGTACGGCCAGAGCGATATGAGCGGAACCAGTCCAGGGGTATGTCTGATAGTCCAATGGAGGCAAGTCGGTCGAGGAGGATGGAGTGAGATATGGTGTCAAAAGCCGCGCTCAGATCGAGAAGGATGAGAATGGATAATAGTCCGGAGTCAGCTGCCAACAGAAGGTCATTGGTGATTTTAAATGGTAAATGGACTCAATTTTATATAGCGCTTTTCTACCTTAGCGGCACTCAAAGCGCTTTACAGTGTCATCTCATTCACCCATTCACACACACACTCACACACTGATGGTGGAGGCTGCCATGCAAGGCGCCAACCTACTTATCAGGAGCAATTATGGGTTCAGTATCTTGCTCAAGGACACTTTGACATGGTCACCGGGGTTGGGGATCGAACCAGCGACCCTTTGGTTGCTGGACGGCCACTCTACCCCTGAGCCATGCCGCCCAGTTTAAGTTTAAGGAGGGCTGTTTCTGTGCTATGATGAGGGCGAAAACCGGATTGGAACTGCTCGTAGAGGTTATTGTTGGAGAGGTGGGCCTGGATCTGTGACACTACTACTTTTTCCAGGATTTTAGAGAGAAATGGCAGGTTGGAGATGGGACGAAGGTTATTGAAGGTGTTGGGGTCTAAACCAGGTTTCTTCAGTGTTGGAGTAACAGCAGCGGATTTAAGAGATGATGGGACATAACCAAAGGTGAGGGAGGAATGGATGATGGCAGTTATCAGGGGCAGCAGAGATGGGAGGGAGGCTATAACCAGGGAGGATGGCAAGGGGTCAAGTTGGCAGGTGGATGGCTTGGATTTCCGGATAAGTCTGGATAAATCAGCGGCAGAGGGGAGTTGGAAGCAGGAGAGGAAGGGGGCTGGGGGCTGGGGGGTGGGGGACAAATGGAGGTGGACAGCTGGACGTAGGAGGGGTCAGTTGCTGGTGGATGGTGGCTATTTTTGTATTGAAGAAAGACATCAAGGAGTTGCAGTGGTCGGTGGAGTAGAAGTGAGGGGGGAAGGAGTCAGGGGGGCGGAGTGAATTGTTGACCAGTGAAAACAAGGCCCTGGTGTTCCCCGCACCAGCAGTGACTTGTTGTGTGAAATATTGGGATTTGGCGGAGGAGAGTGCGTTTTTATACTGAAGAATGTGGTCATGGAAAATCTGTTTGTGGATAGTGAGTCCAGTTTTTATAGAAAGCCGCTCCAGCTGACGTCCTTTGGCTTTCAGTTGACGTAGATGAGGAGAGAACCAGGGGGCGGAGTGGGGAAAGGAAACGGTCCGGGTCTTGAGGGGGGCGAGTGTGTTGAGCAGAGTCTGTAGACCATCATTGTAAAGAGAAACCAGTTGATCTGGGGTGGATGGGGGGGTGATGATGGAGAAACTGTCAATGCCTGATTTGAAGTCTGCTATATTAATGTTTTTAATGTGACGGAAGGATATGATATGTGACTGTTTGGTTTTGGAAAGTGTCAGGCTCAGGGTGAATGAGATAAGCATGTGGTCAGACATGCTAGAGCCTAAGGCAACACCAGAGCAGCACACTAGATCTAAAATATGGCCTTTACTATGGGTGGGAAAATCAATGTATTGTTGAAGTCCAAAACTGTCCAGGCAAGAAGTGAAATCTTTAGTGAGAGGGTGATCTGTGTTGTCCATGTGAATATTTAAATCACCTCACAGAATTATGTTGGGTGAGAGTGAACAGATTTGGGTGAGGAATGTAGTGAACTCATCAATGAAGACCTTATTTGGTTTAGGTGGGCGGTAGATGTTCACAAGCACAACGGGAGTGGGTCCATTCAGCTGTAGTGCCACAGACTCGAATGACTGAGAGACAGGCACTGAAACAGACGAGACTTTCCAAGTCTCGCGGTGTATTATCGCGAGACCTCCACCTCTGCCGGTGAGACGGGGTTGACAGGTGTAAACAAACCCATGAGGAGTAGACTCGTTCAGCTGAGAGAAGTCATCAGGATGTTGCCACGTCTCCGTCAGACAAAGAAAGTCATACTTGCGGTCGAGGAGGAGGTCTTGCAATAGTTGTCCCTTGCCAGTGAGGGAACGGATGTTGAATAATCCCAGTTTGACGTCGCAGAGCTGGTTGGAGAAGGCGACGTTAGCCGACCTGGCTAGGCTGGCTAACGCGCTGTGGTCCACCTTCCTACGGGTGTATCTCGGAGGATGGCGGCGGGTGGAGGACCAGATGGAGTTTATGGCGCTGGAGTCATCAACGCGATAGCTCCGTCTGGCTCCGCGGTAGATGTACCTTCGGTGAGGACGGCGATAGATGTCCGGGAAGTGATGCAGTACAGGTGGAGGAGCAGTTCGGTGGTGTCGGAGTTGGAGGAGCTCCGCGCTCATGTATTGGATCAGGGTTGAAGCTGGGGATATCACGATGGACAGGACAGTCCACCAGAACACAAAGCTCATAGCCAGATTGTAGATCCACATGATGCACGGGCAGATGTAGACAACGTTCACCGAACCACAGTAGCAGAGACCAGGTGAGTGTAGCACCACACGCTACAGGTGACACGTGGACATCCTAAACACGGTATGAACAAGCCGATTGAATTGACAGTGGGCCCAGTGTAGAGACCAACAGTACCGCGTTCGCCCAGATTATGCGATCTGCTACAAACAGTGTAGAAAATCATAACAAATATTAAGAAACAACAACCGGAGAGCAGCGGCAGCTAATCGCGCCAGCGTTCACTCTAACATCCGGGTCATCTCCAATGGGCGCCTTTTGCTCGCATCATGGATGGATGGATGGATGGATAGATAGATAGATAGATGATAGATGGGTAGGTAGATGGGTATACAGATGATAGGCGGATAGATGGGTAGATAGATATACATGGATGATGGATGGATAGATGGGTAGATTGATGATAGATGGGTAGATAGATGATGGATGGATGGATAGATAGATGATAGATGGGTAGATAGATATAAATGGATGGATGGATAGATAGATGGGTAGAGAGATGATAGATGGATGGATGATAGATGGATGGATGGATAGATAGATGGATGGA
Organism: Aulostomus chinensis; assembly: GCF_037954235.1. Lineage (NCBI taxonomy): Eukaryota > Metazoa > Chordata > Actinopteri > Syngnathiformes > Aulostomidae > Aulostomus > Aulostomus chinensis. The sequence continues at coordinate 31,641,415 of NC_141325.1, read as the reverse complement.
TAGATGGGTAGATAGATGATAGATGGATGAATGGATAGATATAGATGGATGGATAGATATAGATGGATAGATAGATGGATTGATGGGTAGATAGATGATAGATGGATAGATGATGGATGGATGGATGGATAGATGGGTAGATAGATGATAGATGGATGGATGGATAGATGGGTAATAGATGGACAGATGGGTAGATCAATGATTGATGGATGGATAGATGGGTAGATAGACGATAGATGGATGGATGGGTAGATGGATGGATGGATGATAGATGGGTAGATAGATAATAGATGGGTAGATAGATGATGGATGGATAGATGGGTAGATAGATGATGGATGGATGGATGGATGGATGATAGATGTGTAGATAGATGATAAATGGATGGGTAGATGGGTGGATGGATGGATGGATAGTTGGATGGATGGATAGATGGGTAGATAGATGATAGATGGATGGATTGATTGATAGATGGATGGATGATAGATGGATCATGGACAGATTGGTAGATAGATGATGGATAGATGGGTAGATAGATGATGGATGGATGGATAGATAGATGATTGATGGATAGATGATGGATGGATGGGTAGATGGATGATAGATGGATGGATGGATAGATGGGTAGATGATAGATGGATAGATGATGGATGGATGGATAGATGGGTAGATAGATGATGGATGTATGGATGGATGGATAGATAGATGATGGATGGGTAGACATGATAGGTGGATAGATGAGTAGATAGATGATAGATGGATGGATAGATGGGTACATAGATGATGGATGGATGTATAGACGGATGGATGGATACATGGGTAGATAGATGATAGATGGATGGATGGATAGATGGTACATAGATGATGGATGGATGTATAGACGGATGGATGGATACATGGGTAGATAGATGATAGATGGATGGATGGATAGATGGATGATAGATGGATGGATGATAGATGATAGATGGGTAGATAGATATAAATGGATGGATGGATAGATGGGTAGAGAGATGATAGATGGATGGATAGATGATAGATGGGTAGATAGATATAAATGGATGGATGGATAGATGGGTAGATAGATGATAGATGGAAGGGTAGAAATCACTCATTGGGCCTGGTGCCTGTTCATCCTGCCCCTTTTCCTCCTGAATTCCATTGAAAATGTCCAGGAACAAATGCCATTCACTTAGCATCCTTCTCCTCTCTTCTTTTGGTTCACCTTCATCTGGTTGTCGCTGATGCTGACATCTTGTCCACTTCTTTCTCTTGCTTGATTTGTTCCACTTGCTTGAGGTCTGCGTCAAAGAGCGATTTTTGTATCTGAGGTCCAGGATTGTTGCCAAGTTGTAGAGTTGCTCAGACAAAGTAGTTTCGAATCTCTCGTTCACAGCTTCAAGCTGGGCAGACTTGGTTGTTTTCAGTCAACTGTCCGTTTCGGCTGTCTTGTTGAGAAAATGTTTGAGTACAACAACAGACAGGATCATGTCAGCAGCAGTAGCTGCATGCTAGCTTATCTCTCTCGTCTCGACACGGGCAGATACATGAGCAGATAACAGGCAGATAAACAGGCAGATACACAAGCAGATAAACAGACAGATGCACGAGCAGATAACAGGCAGATAAACAAGCAGATACACGAGCAGATAAACAGACAGATGCACGAGCAGATAAAGGGCAGATAAACAGGCAGATACACAAGCAGATAAACAGGCAGAAAAAAAGGCAGATACAGGAGCAGAAAAACAGGCAGATGCACGAGCAGATAACAGGCAGATAAACAAGCAGATACACAAGCAGATAACAGGCAGATAAACAGGCAGATAAACAGGCAGATACAGGAGCAGATACACGGGCAGATAAACAGGCAGATACACGGGCACATAAACAGGCAGATAAACAGGCAGATACACGGGCAGATACACGAGCAGATAAACAGGCAGATACAGGGGCAGATAAACAGGCAGATACACGAGTGATAAACAGGCAGATACACGGGCAGATAAACAGGCAGATAAACGGGCAGATAAAAAGACAGATAAACGGGCAGATACACGAGCAGATAAACAGGCAGATACAGGGGCAGATAAACAGGCAGATACACGAGTGATAAACAGGCAGATACATGGGCACATAAATAGGCAGATACACGGGCACATAAATAGGCAGATACACGGGCAGATACATAAGTGATAAACAGGCAGATACATAAGTGATAAACAGGCAGATACACGAGCAGATAAACAGGCGGACACGAGTGATAAACAGGGAGATACACGGGCAGATAGACAGGCAGATTAACAGGCAGATACACGGGCAGATAAACAGGCAGATACACAGGCAGATAAACAGGCATTTAAACAGGGAGATACACGGGCAGATAAACAGGCAGATACACAAGTGATAAACAGGCAGATACACGAGCAGATACATGGGCAGATAAACAGGCAGATACACGGGCACATAAACAGGCAGATAAACAGGCAGATACACCAGTGGTAAACAGGCAGATACACCAGTGATAAACAGGCAGATACACGAGTGATAAACAGGCAGTGAAACAGGGAGATACACGGGCAGATAAACAGGCAGATAAACAGGCAGATACACAGGCAGATAAACAAGCAGATAAACAGGCAGATAAACGGGCAGATACACGGGCAGATAAACAGGCAGATACACGGGCAGATAAACAGGCAGATAAACGGGCAGATACACGAGCAGATACACGGGCAGATACACTGGCACATAAACAGGCAGACAAACAGGCAGATACACGAGTAGATAAACAGGCAGATACACGGGCACATAAACAGGCAGATACACGAGTGATAAAGAGGCAGATACACGAGCAGATAATCAGGCTGATACACGGGCACATAAACAGGCAGATACACGGGCAGATACACGAGTGATAAACAGGCAGATACACAAGTGATAAACAGGCAGATACACGAGCAGATAAACAGGCAGTTAAACAGGCAGATACACGAGCAGATAAACAGGCAGATAAAATAGCAGATAAACAGGCAGATACACGGGCAGATAAACAGGCAGATACACGGGCACATAAAAAGTCGGATACACGGGCAAATAATCAGGCAGATAAACAGGCAGATACAAGGGCAAACAAACAGTCGGATAAACGGGCAGATACACTAGCAGATAAACAGGCAGGTACACAAGCAGATAAACAGGCAGATACAGGAGCAGATAAACAGCCAGAAAAACAGGCAGATACACGAGCAGATAGGCAGATAAACAAGCAGATACACGAGCAGATAACAGGCAGATAAACAGGCAGATACACGAGCAGATAACAGACGGATACACGAGCAGATAACAGGCAGATAAACAAGCAGATACACGAGCAGATAACAGGCAGATAAACAGGCAGATACACGAGCAGATAACAGGCAGATAAACAAGCAGATACACGAGCAGATAACAGGCAGATAAACAGGCAGATACACGAGCAGATAACAGACGGATACACGAGCAGATAACAGGCAGATAAACAGGCAAATACATGAGCAGATAAACAGGCAGATACACAAGCAGATAAACAGGCAGTTAAACAGGGAGATACACGGGCAGATAAACAGGCAGATACACAGGCACATAAACAATCAGATAAACAGGCAGATACACGAGCAGATAAACAGGCAGTTAAACAGGCAGATACACGAGCAGATAAACAGGCAGATAAACGGGCAGATAAAAAGACAGATAAACGGGCAGATACACGTGCACATAAACAGGCAGATACACGGCAAATAAACAGGCAGATACACAAGCAGATACACAAGCAGATAAACGGGCAGATACACGAGCAGATACACGGGCAGATAAACAGGCAGATACACGGGCACATGAACAGGCAGATAAACGGGCAGATACACGAGCAGATAAACAGGCAGATACACGGGCAGATAAACAGGCAGATAAACAGGCAGATACACGGGCAGATAAACGGGCAGATACACGAGCAGATACACGGGCAGATAAACAGGCAGATACACTGGCACATAAACAGGCAGACAAACAGGCAGATACACGAGCAGATAAACAGGCAGATACAGGGGCAGATAAACAGGCAGATACACGAGTGATAAACAGGCAGATACACGAGTGATAAACAGGGAGATACATGGGCAGATACACGGGCAGATAAACAGGCAGATACACGGGCAGATAAACAGGCAGATACACGAGCAGATAAACAGGCAGATTCACGGGCACTTAAACAGGCAGATAAACAGGCAGATACACGAGTGATAAACAGGCAGATACACGAGCAGATACACGGGCAGATAAACAGGCAGATACACGGGCACATAAACAGGCAGATACACGGGCAGATACACGAGTGATAAACAGGCAGATACACGAGCAGATAAACAGGCAGATACACGAGTGATAAACAGCGAGATACACGGGCAGATAAACAGGCAGATACACAAGCAGATAAACAGGCAGTTAAACAGGCAGATACACGAGCAGATAAACAGGCAGATACACAGGGAGTCTGTGGTCAGCCTCATACATAACCAGTGCATGCTTCTGTTCCAGGAGAGTTGTCATCATGAATGCTGTTTTCCAGTGCGTCGGGATGTTCTTTTGTAGCATCTTGGTCTTCATTCCCGTCTCCTTCTGGATGTCTCTCAGCTGAGAGGTACCAACGGGGGAGCTTTTAAAATGTCCGACTGTTTTTCTCGCTGTAACCAAAGAGTCAACAAGGCTTTGCTGGTTTCCTACTGCCTCGTGCACTGATAACTGCCCCAGATGAGCCATGCAGCCCCGGCTGTTACCACACTCCTTCATCGCCTTCACCACAATTCCACACCACATGCACATTTTCTTTCCTGATTCTCCATTCAGGAAATATGCTGTCAAACACGCTGATACACTGGCGCTACCTGGAATAAAAAAAAAAAAAGTTTAATCAAAGACACATTGGCTAGCTGGCACATGATATGATAGACATAGGCTCGAAATGGCTAAAAATAGCCAGGCCTACCTGAACGCGAGCCAGGGAACGTTCAGGCTCTTCATCGATCCACTGAGCCGAGGCTCAGTGTGCTTGTTTGGTTTAGGTCGGAACTCCAGATATCGGTTGTAAAACAGATGTCATTGACATTGCTGTCGAGTAACTTATAGACGTGGGTGGCCACAATATCATATAAGGCAGGTATGGCAACTTCCACAAAGTAACGACCATTTGGCTTGTCATTACTGAGCTCTGCGACCTCCAGCACCTCGCTGAATCCGTCGTCTTCCACTACTGAAAATGGTTGGTCATCATCAGTGGTCATCTTTGTTATTGCCATGGTTTATGCCTTTTGCTTTGGGTGGTTCTTGTGGAATTTCTTGGTCTTTTCCAGTGCTGGTTCTATGGGGCAACCGTCTGGTGCAGCTACCCGAGCATTAACAGCAGGTTTCTTCCATTGCTTGTTAGCATTCGCTAGTTTCTCATTCTTTGTATTCTACCATTCTTCTTTTTTAGTGGGTGATCAAATTAGTTGTATTGAACGATTTGACTCTTAACTCCACTCGCATCACCCGGCCCTCACAATCACTGCTTACAACACAGTGAGAATCCTCTTCAGACGCTCCGAAGAGGGACCGGACAGATGACATAATGGCTCTCTCACCAGAGGCAGAGCCAAACTCAGCATCCAGCATCTGATGTGTAAATTTATGCACTCATGCTAAAACACATCCCCGCCCCCACACTCACGACAAATACACAGGAATGATTATTGGCCGGTTCACATTGGCCCTACTTTGACATCTGAACAATCGGCAGCCAATATATTGTGCACCACTAGTAAATTTTTTTTTAACACTATAGGAGAATTTGTGTGTCCTGACAGCCGATCGGTGTTGATATTCTCCCAACATCACACATGAGCATCCTGGTGTCTGATCCCTCAACCAGATATGGCAGTCTAGCCAGTGTTGTTTGGATCCTCTGTGCTCCTATAACAGGATTCTAGACATCAGGGGATCTTGTGATCACGGACACAGCGTTGTTCAGTTTTACAACCCTTCTAGAACTTCCTAAGCTGGTATGGAGCAGAAAGATGATTATAAACGTAGATAATGATTGAGGAAATGGCGATTCTCCCTCCCCCTCATGCTCACGTTACTAGCTAATGCTGGTGTCTAAACTGTGGCTGGGTGTACTTTAACAGACTCTTTAACCTGGACTCACGTCGTTAAGTTTCCAGCCTGTTGAGGATCCACAACTACTACTGCTGACTCTAATGCTAAGGTAGCATCAGTGGACTCAACATGGACTCATCCATGATGGTTTCAACTGTTCAACTGGACTATGTTGTGAGAGTGGAGAGAAGAAAGTGCCCATGTTTGCTGTTTAGTTTGTGTGTGTATTTATGGAATAAATGGACTGTTCATTTTACCATTGTTGACTGAGCTGTGATGTGAGAGATGGGGTGATAGCAAGGCCCACTGATGAGTGTAGTTGACCTGACCCTGCGATTTAGTCACTCACAGATCCTCCCTGTCACACATGGGCCAACACCAGTGGCTCTTTCGCACCTCATTTTCAACACTGAAAAGAGCTAGGAAAATTTGCAAATCACACAAATATGAGTAGCTGTAAAAATGAATTATTGTTGTCTCAATATTTGGTCAGAAATTGTGACTGTTGAAAGCAGTCTGGAGCCCTGCTGATGGACTCATCACCAGTAGGTGTGAAAGCACTCTTCGCCATGCTGTCTTCAAAAATCATTACCAAGATTACTGATGACTCTTCTGGTAACTGGATGGTAAACACTCATCTCGACAAGGGTTTGCTGGGAGACAGCGAGAGGCTGTTAACTAGCTGCCCAGGAATTTTGATGGTGTCCTGATTGTCGATGGATAAAAGAGAGCAGGAATGAAGTTGTGGCAGCAGGATACACAAACATCTGGGATATGCAGCCCTGTTTGAATTGAAAATAGTCTCCAATGAATGAACAAGCACCACATGATTGTTTTTGTGTTCTGTTCTGTTTTGGATAGCAGAGTTGTTGTTGTGAAGTGTCAGTAAGTACCCTGCAGAGTTGCACGGCGTGGAGTGGGTTTACTGATTGATTAATTTGCGTGTGCTTGTCTAATTACTGGCTGGTGTTTGGGTGAGTAAACTAGACTTGATGAGGTATATATAGCAAAATCTCTCCACACACAGGCTTCAATCTTTTAATGTCAGATTGAAATGAACAAAGCCTCGGTCAGGCAGTAGCACTGTCACCATACGCTGATGACTGACTGTGGCTCGTGCACGGCTTCCACTGGAGACACACCCCACTGTGCTGCTTCTGCTGCTCTTAACTAATTAACCCAGCTTAGTCTGAGGCAGGAGTGGTATTTCCCAGCAGTATTTAAAGTATGTTTTGAAGTCATAAGCACATGACAGTTTGCTTCCTTGGTTTGTATTTGCCTAAAAGATAAGATGTAACTCCAGGCTAAAAGGGAATGCACATGCAAGCTCTTCGGGATCTTATATTTAAGTGCTTCCAGACCCCTGGGAGAAGTGATATGAAATATTAATGGAAATGCACCTGGATAACTAATCTGTTTGACTTATTTTTACAACGCTCAAAAAAAATGAAGGGAGCCCTCAAATCACACATCCCATATCTTAATTAATGAAATATTCCAGTTGGTGAGCTTATTGTTCACATGGTGTAAGTGGTTACAAACAAATTAATGCAAGGACCATCAGTGGAAACCGCAATCATGAACCCAGTTAGGACTGGATCCAGGATCCTGTTCAGAATCAAAGGAGATAAATGAGATCACAGGCTGATCCAAGTCTGTGATCTTCCTCCAGTCAGCTGATCATGTGTCTCAGTAGTGTGTTGGACCTCCACGGGCCAGTATGACCTCCCCATCACGTCTTGGCCTACTCCAAAGGGGGGGTCTCCTGCCAGACCTGGATCAGGGCTCAGTCAGCGGTGGATGCATCAGTACAGGATGTTCCAGAGGGGCTCCATGGGATCCAGGACTGTGGACCAGAGGGCCAGTCAGCAGCATCAGTGCCCTCATTATCCAGAATGAGGGAATCTTATCCTGGTACCTGAGAGCAGTCCGGGTCTCTCCTGCTAGTGCTTGGAGAGGTCTGTGCAGCCCCCGAAGAACCCCCCCCCCCCCCAACCATCAGGAATATGCACACAAGTCACCTGCTGTAGGTCATCTTGTAGGGTTCTGGCAGTGCTGCCCCTGTGCTGCAGATAGTGGATAGTCCTGTTGCTGAGCTGTTGCTCCCCTGCGGCCTCCCTTCTCCTCTCCTGGGGAACTGGCCTGTCCCCTGGTCTCACCTCCCTGCCATTAGTGTGACAATGGAACTGGGATGCTCAACTAGCCACGAATCAGCCAGAGAGGACAAGGGGAGCAAAACGTTCTGAGGCCCCACCTGCAGAACCATTCCTTTGGGTTAAAACCTGAAAATTATTCTATGTTTGATCATTTTGATCAGAGCTGAAATTGATTTGGGGATTCAGACAAAAAAAATAAAATAAATGTTCACAAATGAGGATTTTTTTGCAGATTTTGTGCATGTACATTTTTGCCACAGAGGTACCCAGAGGTTGCCTAATTTTAAATCTGACACCTTAAAAAAATTTAATCAATCTAATCAATGTTGTTGCAAGACTCTAATAACCCCCTACTATTGGTTATATGGGAAACAGTTATTTTGGTTTTTTTTGTAACAAATAATGAAATAATTCAAATAAGTAAACTGGCATTTAAAAGGTTAAAATCCTCCTGAAAATGATGCGCAGGTTTTAAGGTGTTTAAGAGATTAGTGTGGTGAAAAAAGCAAAAAATAATGAAGTGTGATGATTTAATGGCATTTTTTGTGCGTCCAGAAAGCAGTAAAGGGTTAATAGAGGTCATCCTGTGAGTGTCACCTCCTGTCCACCTGCTGTCTGTCCCATGTACACAACAGCAGGTGAAACTGATTCAGTGTCAATTATTGATAACAGGTTGATATCTGGGAAGTGCGACTGACTTGGAATCACTCTGGGATGATCATGTGATCCCTTTTTTCCAAAGCAGTGAATTACTAGTGCCAGTGTTGAATTCATACATTGAAAAAAGAATTGTTGCATCAAATGTATATGATTCTTTGCATGACGATGAAGCACTGGTTTGCTGTCCATCACACATCATCCTCTTCCAACTGCATGTTTGGGTATTTTTCCATCAGTGTTGGTGTTGGGCTAACTTTCCCTCTCTGGTGTTGCACAGGTCCCCCTGCAACTCGTCGAGAACGTGGAGTGTCGTGATATGTTCCAACTGCATGTCACCTGTAAGGACTGCAAAGTGGTCAGGTAATTATGAATGAGTGGTTAAATATTTTGTCAGTTAACACCAGACCGGTGGATGGTGGAGGTTCAGCTCTACATCAGATCCACCAGTAAACACCAGACTGGTGGATGTTGGAGTGGTGGAGTCTTAAAAACCTGGGTTGCTGACAAGAGTCTAGAGGAGCCTACAGAGGTCATGGAGGTCATTAAAGGTCATCAGGGGGAAACTCAAGAAGCCTGAAGCTTAGTGGTGGTGACCTTGAAGTCATGTGACCCTGGTGTAGCTCCTCCCTAGGCTAACATTAGCTTAGCACTGCTAACCATTGCATTCTGGCTTCCAGCATCATCAGAGGGTTCATTAGTGAAGATGATCTTGATGAACTAAACCTGGAAGATCATCAAAAATTGCTCACCTTAGTTCAGTTGGATTTTGTAAATCTTTGTCCCAAGAGGGCAGATCTGGTGCTGTGAGGAAAGCACTACAGTAGCAGTGAGTACACATAACTAGGAAACTACAAGTACAGGTACACATCTGATTATAATCCAAAACCCAAGGCAACAATCATGTTGGTTTTTGGTCAAGGAGACCCAACTTGGGACAGCGTCAACTTGGACCAACAACTGTTTGGACCACAAAAAACAACTCATCCCTTAACCTTCTTATTGCTTTGCAGGTGCTGCAGAATTTGCCAGGCTTCCTGTTTCAATTCTTGATGCTAAATCCAAAGGAGCTACTGGCTCTTGATTAGTACAGATAGAAGACTGGTGTTACTCTTTGTATTGCACATATGAGAAAGACAACCAGCCTTTTCTTAGTTTCCATGTAATATTTTACTCTTTGGTTTAAAAAAAACAAAAAACATTATTTTGCTGTCTGTGGTCCCCAGGTGTCAGTTCCCCACATTTGAGCAGTGTCAGGAATGGTTGAAACGCCTCAATGCGGTACTGCGCCCTCCGTCACGCCTGGAAGATCTCTTCTCCTTTGCCTTCCATGCCTGGTGCATGGACGTGTATGCTGGTGAGAAGGAGCAGCATGGCGAGCTGTGCAGACCAGGTAACCTGCCGCCTCTCACATTTCCTCTCAGTGTCTCAACAGCGCATGTCCTCACTCTGGCCTCGTCTCTGCACTGTAGGTGAACATGTGACCTCCTGGTTCAAGAATGAGATGGAGAGGATGGGCTTCGACACCCAGAACGCCTGGAGGATATCTGACATCAACAGCAAGTTCAGGTAAAGGAAGAGGAGAGGGGCGTGTGTGTGTGTGTGTGTGTGTGTGTGTGTGTGTGTGTGTGTGTGTGTGTGTGTGTGTGTGTGTGTGTGTGTGTGTGTGTGTGTGTGTGTGTGTGTGTGTGTGTGTGTGTGTGTGTGTGTGTGTGTGTCCCATCAGATGTCTGCAGAACGGCGCTCTGGTGATCCCTGTTAACTGTCACGTCCCCTCTGTTCTGGTCGGTGCTGCAGGCTTTGTCCCAGCTACCCTCAGCAGCTCCTGGTGCCGGCCTGGATCACTGATAAGGAGCTGGAAAATGTGGCAGCCTTTCGCTCCTGGAAGAGGTTTCCTTCGGTTGTTTATAGGTTAGTTTCTCCAAGAGTGAAGACTGTGAAGGGTTACCTGTTGGTTAATTGGCCCCTTGTTTGTCAAGGACATCTTTAGTTTACTGTTGCTCACCCTGAGGTTTCTCAGATTTTACCCTGTTCAAGGTTTTCTATGGAGTTTCTCCTCAGCCGATGTGAGGCTCTGAGGGCAGAGGATGTTGTTATGATGCCATGAAGCCTGGAGACAAACTGGTGGTGGAAACAGGCTACAAATAAAATTGCCTTGCCTAGTGTGTCTACACTAAGGGTCAGTGCCACTGAACTGGGGTTGCTGTATTGAATAGCCTCTGATGACCTGTCATGTGAACCGCTGTGCCTAAAATAGATGTAAATCAAGACTTCAATTTAGTGGCTGTAAAATAACTTAAAGATTTTAAGGTGATTGTCACTGAAAATGTATTGAAGCCAACATAGGTTCTGTCACTGGTGGGAGAACAGATGGGTTGTGTGTAGTTCAAGCAAAAAAAAAGTTAAATTGTCAGGTTTTGTAGTTCACATTGTGTACATACTTTATTATTATTGTTGTTATTATTATTATCGTTATCATAAGATAATTACATTTTTATAATATGAAGAAACATCTCCAGATTTTTAACTCTTTCCCTGACAGTTCCACTTTTTACATTTTTAGGCATTTTCACTTGTAGGATTGATAATACTTTTTTGCTGTGAATGACGGTTGGTTTCATCAGAAACTGTCATTATCAGACAAAAAGCTGAGAAAAAAACATTTTAGTGAAAGAGGTGATTTTTCAAGCATTAAACCGATTTAATATTTGTATTTATACATTTGGGGTTTTTCTGACTCCCACGTGCTTACTTGGATTGTGTACTACAAACTACAGTAGTGGTCCTGGTCCTTAGACCACCAGCCCCACTGCAGGGCTCCTAAGTGGGTCTGGTGCAGCACCACGGGCCCCACAGGGGAGAACCATCCATCCATCTGCTGCATCTTCTGGTTCCTGGAGCTTCTTGTTCACTTGTTTTTCGACGTAGACGTGCAGTCACAGCGCCTTCTACCACATGACACTGATGACCCAATGATACACAATCTTATCGATGGCTGGAAAGACTTAAATTGGTGTTAATTACAGATCTTATTAGCAGAAAACCCTTTGACTTTGAGACTTACCTCTGGATTTGAGAACTCATCCGATGCTTCTTTATTGTATTGCATAATTAAGAGTTGACATAATAAACAGCACATTTTGGCTAATGTCCTCCTCGTCAACTCCATCCCATTCATAGGCACCAGAGTACGGGGGCTGTGATTGCCCGCTGTGGCCAGCCAGAAGTCAGCTGGTGGGGCTGGAGGAATGCTGATGACGAGCACCTGGTCCAATCCATTGCCAAGGCCTGTGCTGTGGACAGCAGCTCCCATAAACACCTCCCCAACGGCAGCTACACCAACGGCTCAGACCTGCCAGATACTGACTTTGGTTAGAACTGATTCAGCTTCATTCATCCTCTCACTGACATAATGACACACCATCAAATGTGTATTTGTGGTCTTTTTAACTGAAACCTGTAACTGAATTTGCTGCAGGCAGGTTTGTGCAATCCAACCTGTCCAAGCTCCTGCAGACAGACACAGCAACTCCGAATGTCATATAGAAGTTCTCCAGTAAATTCTCGTCTAATTTTTATTCATTTTGTATGATTTTGACTGAGATTTAACTTTATGTGCTGTCTGAATTAGAATCCTCCATGACCAACAGTTCTGAGGTAGAGACATTGGCCATCCAGCCACACAAGTTGCTGATCCTGGATGCTAGGTCCTATGCTGCTGCTGTAGCTAACAGAGCCAAGGGGGGAGGCTGTGAATGTCCTGGTAGGTCCCTGGGCTCCAGTGAAATGTCTCCTCCTGTTTTGTTTCCTTATTTTTCACGTTAGTGTTTCCTCCCTGATGCAGAGTATTATCCCAACTGTGAGGTGGTGTTCATGGGTATGGCCAACATCCACTCCATCCGTAAAAGCTTCCAGTCTTTGCGTTTTCTCTGCACTCAGATGCCTGATCCAGCCAAGTAAGTTTTTGGATTGCTTCCCCAGTCAGAACTCCATAGCTCTGCAGAAAAAAGCTCTTAAATGCAAAGGTGTCAAGAGTTGTTCTTGTCAAGTAGCTGTAGGTGAGTAGAAATCACAGCTGTGTCCTGGCCTCGGCTGGACATCTGTGTCTGATCTAGAAGACCGAGCTGGACTCCAAGTGAAGGACTCCTTCCTTCGGCACTCAGACTCAACGCACCAATGATGTGGAATTAAGTCATGCACATGGATGTGGTTAAAGAGCGAAATCCGAAGGATTAACATCTACCTGAAAAATGCTGATGGGGTCCTACTTCATCTGTCTTGACTTGTCAATGTGAAAGCACAGATTCAAACTAACTGGCTAGTATGAAAAACACTAGTTCAATTAACCAAATGTCTAATCTTTTTTTTTAATTAATCTGTTTACAGCTAAACTCATGTTGTAACTCTAGCAACTACGCCTGCTGTTAGTCTTCCCTTCGTGGTTCCAGAGGAGCAGGCAGTTTTTACTGGTATAATGAGTTTCTTAGATATATTTCCTGACATCCATGTTGTAAAGCTGCTTAAACACAAGTATCTACTATCAGAATCAGAATCAGAATACTTTATTAATCCCGGGGGGAAATTCTGTTGTTACAGTCATTAAGCTCTTGAAGTACTATAAAGTAAAGGTGCAGTAAAACATGTAGAAAAATAACAATCCATCCAACCAATGGCTCATAATGCTTTTTTGGCTAGTTTGGTTGTTTTGGCATTTGTTTGCATTCGCAACTGGCAGATTGGTCACAAATGTTAGAGTCATATTTGTGGGCAGCTGACATAGTTGAACATAGGGCTGGGTGATATGGCCTTAAGATGCTATTGCGGTGTAATTTGAACCATAGACGGTATATATCGCGGTATATGTTTTTGTGTGTACATGTCAATATAACCTTATCTGAATGTGCCCATTGAAAAGCAATCCAGCAGGAAGTTTTTCTCTAAATACACAATAATCAAGGTTGCTATTATTGTGCAAAACTTCAATTCTAGAAAATATACAGAAAACTTCTCCTGTGTCAGTCTTTTTAACGAGCTGCTCCTCCTCGAGGCGCTCACTGCTCTCTGCCATTTTGCCAAATAAATCCGCAGTTCGATTACGTCATAAACTTTCTTGGTAGGTCGCTATAAAGAGAATCTCTTCCGTTGGCCAAATTTATTTGGCATACCGCTGATACCGTTCATACCGCCCACCCCTAGTTGAACATTATGTTCATATCAATGATGAAGCAAATTTTACATGACACTCTCAAAAACATGCCTTTGGTGTGAGGATAACTGCCTATTAGTGTTTTACTCTCCCACCAGCATGGAGGCCCCCCCTCCTTCACCATCCAGCTGCTAATTTGTCATGTGATTCTGGGCGGATAATATCTACTGTCCTGGGTGAGGGATCCTCCTCCCCTCCTCACCCTGAGGTTTCTCCCATTTTTCCCTGTAAAGGTTTTCTCTGGAGTTTCTCCTCAGTCGATGTGAGGCTCTGAGGGCAGAGGATGTTGTTATGATGCCATGAAGCCTGGAGACAAACTGGTGGGGAAAACAGGCTACAAAGAAAACTGCCTTGCCTTGGGCAGCATGGCTCGGAGGTAGAGTGGCCGTCTAGTAACCGAAGGGCTGCTGGTTCCACACTTCCCCCGGTGACCATGTCGAAGTGTCTTAGAGCAAGATGCTGAACCATTGATGGCTTCTTATGGTTCCTCATGGTTCCTTGCATCCAGCTCCACCATCAGTGTGTGTGTGTGTGTGTGTGTGTGTGTGTGTGTGTGTGTGTGTGTGTGTGAATAAGAAGATACTGTAAAGCACTTTGAGGTAGAAAGGCACTATGTAAAAATGAGCCCATTTATTTTGCTTCAAAACTCTCATAACATCTGGAAGAAAAGTCTTTGAAATCACTTTCTAGACTGTACATCTCATGCTATACATCAAAGGTAACATCAAGCACATTTATTGATGTTTTGCAGTGTTGGATCCAAATGTGATCTTCATGTGTTCACCACTTGTTTTCTGTTTAAATCAGTTAGGTGTGTGTGCTTGTTGCTGGTAGCATGTCAGAGAGGTCAGTTATGTAGCTGTGGCTATACATGTGTTATACATGTCACATGATGTTGTCTGATATGACGGTCCATGTGTTTGCAGCTGGCTCTCTGCACTGGAGGGCACCAAGTGGCTGCAGCACCTTTCGCTGCTGCTGAAGGCGGCGCTGTTGGTGGTCAATGCCGTGGACCGGGACCACCGGCCTGTCCTGGTTCACTGCTCTGACGGCTGGGACCGCACACCACAAATTGTTGCTTTGTCCAAGCTCCTGCTGGACCCGTACTACCGCACTATTGAGGTATAACTGGACACTATTGACACATTCTCTTAGAGTTCACGCAGAAGAGTCTCGCCAAATCAGTGTTTTGTCATTTTTACTTAAATGTATTTTGTTTTTTGCAGGGCTTCCAGGTTTTGGTAGAGACTGAATGGCTAGACTTTGGGCACAAGTTTGCCGACCGCTGTGGTCATGGGGAAAACTCTGAGGACCTGAATGAGCGCTGCCCCGTCTTCCTGCAGTGGCTGGATTGTGTGCACCAGCTGCAGAGGCAGTTCCCGTGTTCCTTTGAGTTTAACGAGGCGTTTCTGGTTTGTAGTTCCATCAAACATGGCTGCTGCACTCACTCAGATTCATGCTTTCATAGTGGTTCAAGTGTATTCATGTTCAGTTTCCCAGACTGAGCCACTTGTGTGCAGTCTCGATGGATCAGGTCTCTTGAGGGAGCTTCTGCCACCAGCCCCTACTACACATTTGCTTGTGTCTTTGTGCAGGTGAAACTGGTGCAACACACCTACTCCTGTCTGTTCGGCACCTTTCTGTGTAACAGCGGCAAAGAGAGGGAGGACCGCCACGTTCAGGAGAGGACCTGCTCAGTCTGGTCCCTGCTGAGACCCGCCAACCGCTCACTGAGGAACATGCTGTACTCCTCACAATCCGAGACAGTATGTTCATTAACCTAACTATGACATCATTGTGTTCAGCAACAGAAAGCAGTCAGGCTGTGACTTAATAGGAGTTCTGCACCCTGCAGGTCTACATGTCAATCTTGATTTCAGGATCTTATTTACTGTCTCATTTATACTGATTTATCAGCCTATCACAAATATGTTGTCCTGGTGTATGTTTTCTTACATGTGCCAATATTTAACAACTTTTTTTTAACAACACAAAAAATGGTGACAACAATGCCTATGGTGATTTCAAAACGGTGCTACATATTGTGTCCAGCAGGGAGCAGAGCAGCACCTTGCTTAGAATTGCAGCAATGTCTACAGACAGCGCACGCCGCTGTACCGCCATGCCGCCATGCCACTAGCATAGTGCCATGCTAGGAGTTTGACATCATGGCGCTAGCTTAGCAGCACAGTGAATCCATTTTGTTCTTTGTCAGCAGGTGACAAGAAGTGAACATACTCATGTTTATTTTATTACTTTATTTGGGTCTTTATTTCAATGATCATGTATGACAATATTAAATGTTAAAGCAAGTTTTCTGTTTCAGAAATTAGCCTTCTACCTAAAGTGGTGGCCAGTGAACATAGAGAGAGTACAACTACATGAAGTTCACTTTATCTGCTGCAACTACCTGGAATCTCTAACCATTTTCTGCTCTACATTCCTATTGGGCTCAAAAATCCCATGTTGGTGGGGTGCCTTTGTTTACACCCTACATGAATTAGTGTGTGATTGTTTTTGTGACTTATTGGAGATCTTTTCCTGTAAACACACTCACTTTAGGGGGTGTGTGTGTGTGTGTGTGTGTGTGTGTGTGTGTGTGTGTGTGTGTGTCCTGTTCTTAGAGCCTGGAAATCATTTCCTCTGTTAATTTCTTGTCAGGGGCTGCACGGTGGTGCAGTGGTTAGCACTGTGGCCTCACAGCAAGAAGGTTCCGGGTTCGAGTCCCGGCTCGGGCGCGGGATCTTTCTGTGTGAGTCTCCATGTTCTCCCTGTTCCTGCTGGGTTCTCTCTGGTACTCCAGCTTCCTCCACAGTCCAAAGACATCAATTTGGGGACGAGGCTGATTGATTCTCTAAATTGACCGTAGGTATGAATGTGAGTGTGAATGGTTGTTCGTCTCTGTGTGTTGGCCCTGCGATGGACTGGCGACCTGTCCAGGGTGAACCCCACCTCTCGATGCTAGATGCTGGGATAGGCTCCAGCCCCCCCCCCCCCCCCCCCCCGCGACCCTTACTAGTAAGGAATAAGCGGAAGATGACGATGGATGGAATTTCTTGTCAGACCAAACTCATCTCCAATGCTCCAGACATTGACCGTTTGTTTATTGACGGTTATTTGTTGGCCTTATTCATCTTTATTAATGTTATGTCACAACTGTCACTGCAGGTTCTCCACCCGGTGTGTCATGTGCGCAACCTGATGCTGTGGACAGCAGTTTACCTGCCGAGCTCCTCCCCTACCACCCCATCTGATGACTCCTGTGCTCCCTACCCTCTACCTGGTGGCACCCCCGAGGACACGCCCCTGGGCAGGTGAGCCTGGCACCCTGGTACTGAACCCGCCCAATGTAAGATAAAAACAGGTAGACGGGTTCCTACAGCTGACAGGATGATCACTACACATGTAATATGATGCTGACATGTTTAATTGGACAGTAAACCACAATGTGTGTGTGTGTGTGTGTGTGTGTGTGTGTGTGTGTGTGTGTGTGTGTGTGTGTGTGTGTGTCCAGATGGAATCAAACTATTGTTGTCATTGGAAGTTTTTCTTTGTTTTCCTTCTGTAGACGTACAAAGACTCGCTCTTTCGACAACTTGCCCAGTGCTTGTGAGATTGGAAGCTCATTGGCTCCAAACCGCCGCTCCAGTGATCCTAGCCTCAACGAGAAGTGGCAGGACCACCGGCGCTCTCTGGAGCTTAACATGGGGGTGGGGCCTGAGGGAGGGGGCAACCAGGATCAGGACGTGCACATGAACGGAGTGGGCCCTTACACAGATGGAGGAGACTCTGAGCTGGATGAAAGCCCGCTGCTCCGTGGCTCACACCAGGGAGCCTGTGTGAGGACAGCAACAACAGGAGACGACACAGAGGAGGCAGAGCTCTCTGTGGCAGTGGGTGTGGCTGAGGGACAGATGGAGAACATTCTTCAGGAAGCCACAAAGGAGGAGGTGGGAGCTGAGGGTCAGAGACTTGGCAGTACCACTGCCACTCATGTACTCAGCACTGCTGTGGCTGAGGCAGGGTCTGTGGAGGATGATCTTTCCACTGAAGCCAACGGGACTGAGGTCCAGGAAGCAGTTGCTAATGGCTTTTATTCAGAGAATGGCATAGTGGAGGTCAAGGAGGATGGTGAGTCTCCTGCTTGGCCTCCACAAACAGTAGAGGACCTGAAGCAGCTGGTAGAAAAGGGGACTCTATCACCAGACAACCTGGAGAAGCAGGTTGTAGAGAACAGTTGTGAACTGGGGTTGCTCACACTCGGACCTAGGCAGGGTAGCTCGGGTGAGCCAGGGCTGCCTGCCACCCACAGAACTTTAACCAATGGCTTTGGAAACAGGTCATCTGAGGAGCTTGATGCGGATCAGGAGATCCAGCTGGATTCTAAATCTGACTGTGGCATGTTGGAGTCAGAGGAGCAGACCCACAAGAGGGTCTCCCTGATGGAGAGCTCCACAGAAACTCTGACTGAAGAGGCCTGCAGCAGGTTTGAGCTTTCAGAACAGACACCAGTTGGTCCGAGCCATCAGCACCGCAGCGACAGCAGGAGCCAGCCTCCCTGCTCCAGGAAAGATAAGGTGCTGGAGACAGGCGAGCAGGGCTCTCCCAGAACTTTTAATGGGGTTAGTAAGCGACCCCCTGTCAGTGCCTTTCAGGCTGTGAGTGCTGACCTCAACAGGGATGGGCTTTGTAACAGTGACAGTTCTGACGGTGAGCCGTGTGGAGGACCTCACTGGGCCAAAGGGAACTTAGAGCGGGCCCCACTGAGCCGACAGGTGTCCCTGGTAAGCTGCAACTCCTTGATCCTGCACCACCGAGGCAGCTGCTCACTGCATCGCTGGTGCCACACCCTGCAAGGGCGGGCTGCTCTGAGCCCTGAGCAGCCGCCACGCAGTCACCTGGATGACGACGGACTGATGCTGCACACAGACGCTATCCAGCAGAGGCTGAGACAGATTGAGGCAGGACATCAGATGGAAGTGGAGACCTTGAAGAAGCAGGTGCAAGAACTGTGGAGCCGCCTGGAGAATCAGCAGCATGCCGGCTCCCACCGGATCAATGGAGACTTGGGAGATGAGGTGGTAAGGTCTATCAGGAAAGACTCGCTCAACTGTTCAATAACTTGTTCTGACTGTGTTGCTGTCTTGTACAGACCTCCATGACGGACTCTGAGTACAACTTGGACCCCAACTGTCTGTCCCGCTGCAGCACGGAGCTGTTCTCAGAGGCCAGTTGGGAGCAGGTGGACAAGCAGGACACAGAGGTGAGATATCTGCTCTTGGTCAAGGTCCAGTCCAACCGATGTCCTCCGACGATGTTAGACTTTATGACTCTTCGGCTGCTATGTAGAGGGTTGTGTATCATTGGGTCATCAGTGTCATGTGGTAGAAGGCGCTGTGACTGCACGTCTACGTCGAAAAACAAGTGAACAAGAAGCTCCAGGAACCAGAAGATGCAGCAGATGGATGGATGGTTCTCCCCTGTGGGGCCCGTGGTGCTGCACCAGACCCACTTAGGAGCCCTGCAGTGGTGCTGGTGGTCTAAGGACCAGGACCACTACTGTAGTTTGTAGTACACAATCCAAGTAAGCACGTGGGAGTCAGAAAAACCCCAAATGTATAAATACAAATATTAAATCGGTTTAATGCTTGAAAAATCACCTCTTTCACTAAAATGTTTTTTTCTCAGCTTTTTGTCTGATAATGACAGTTTCTGATGAAACCAACCGTCATTCACAGCAAAAAAGTATTATCAATCCTACAAGTGAAAATGCCTAAAAATGTAAAAAGTGGAACTGTCAGGGAAAGAGTTAAAAATCTGGAGATGTTTCTTCATATTTCTTCTGAGATGAAAATTTGATTGTTGGACTGTTGTTGTCAGGTGACCCGCTGGTACCCAGACCATTTGGCAGCACAGTGTTACGGCTGTGAGAGCAGGTTCTGGCTCGCCGCCAGGAAGCATCACTGCAGGTAAACACACCTTCAATGCTCCAGCCGTCATGTCTGTCCTTGTTGTCCTTCTGAAATTCATAGAGACGTTTCCTCTGTCCTGGTCAGACCCAGTGGTGTGTGTCCACACACATCCAGACTGAGACTAGCTGACTTTCCCATAAACTTTGTCCTGTCGTCTGCAACATGATGTAATTCTTTGATGAATTTGGTCTCGTCACGAACGAAACCAGAACTATTTGTGATTGGACCGGTTGGTCTCAGTCTGACAGCTGATGGTCTCTCCTGGTGTGGTCGTGTCCTCCTGTCGCTGTTGTCTACTCTGTCCCGTCCTTATGTCTCTGGGGCGGTGGACCACCTGCAGGTGTCCTCACTATTCAGGCAGGTCTTATGCATTGTGTCCCCCTCTCCTCTACAGTGGCAGGGAGCCTGTCCAGGAGGTCTGGTGAGATCCGGCTCCTCTGTCTCCCACCACGCCCCCCTAACCTGTCACTGTTGCACCTTCCTCCCCCTCATCATAACCCCCCCCACCCCATCCTCACCCTCTGCATCTGCATCCTCCCCCATATTCTAGTCGTACACACCCTGATGATGTTTCATTGGCACGTTGCGCTCTGATTGGTTGAGAGCTCTACTGCATCAACAGTGGGACCCCCCACCCCCCAAAAAGGCACAGCATGGAGGCCATCCGCTGAGATGGGAGAGTGTATTAGGAAGTTAGTCTGAGGGGGAGGTGGGGGGCCGACCCCTGTGTGAGGAGCATGTCCATCTGGATCAGAGCATGGCGATCTGACACCTTCACCTCAGTGTGGTTCTGGTAGCGTGTTTGAATGGGCTGAACACATCGGCTAACCTGGCATGTGGTTTGTTTCCTCCCGTGTGGACCCTGGTAGCTGTCAGACATCCTCTCCTGTGTCTCTGCTGGGGACATTCACATTCACGTCAGCGTCCTGTTCTACTGCTCCAATCGTCTAGCGCGAGAACTTCCTGTGTCAGGTCTGATGGGGATGTTTTCAGGGATCCAAACATATTCTTCCATGTAAGGAGAACAGGATCTGGTGCAAATGTGTAAACGGCATAAAGACACATGGGTGGTTGCAGGTGAGACAGGACTTTTCACCAGAGTCCAGCAGTAACACACCTTTATCCTCTTGCAGGAACTGCGGTAACGTCTTCTGCGCCAGCTGTTGCGACCAGAAGATCCCCGTGCCAAGCCAACAGCTGTTTGAGCCCAGCCGGGTCTGCAAGAGCTGCTACGACAGCCTGCAGCTCAGTCCGGCGCCCAGGGACCTGGACAAACCCATCACAGCCAGCTCCAACTAAGCCTCAGAGGACCCGGGGGGGGGGGGGGGCTGCTGACACAAAAGCACTGCTAAAGAGGAGCACGGAATGTCACATGTACTTAACGTGTATGCTGCAGATACGGACTCCAACATGCACAGAGGCAGCGGCGTGTGTGTGTGTGTGTGTGTGTGTGTGTGTGTGTGTGTGTGTGTGTGTGTGTGGCAGTCACACGAGTGAGGTCAGAGGGCTGAGAACGACATCCTGGTGCCGTGGCCCGGGAGAGTGGGTGGTCTCACCACGGCGGAAGGTGGTCAGGCACTGAAACCACTTAGCATGTGGAGTGTGGTCCTGGTCGCGAGCGGATGAGGTGACACATCACCCAAACAACACCAGCACTTCCTGTCCCAGGATAGTACCGGTTCTACCAGGTATCCTGGCAGGTAGTACCGGTACTATCATGAACTGGCTGGTTGTGTGTGAGGTTAGCAACCTGACTGACCCAAGAGGACACGAGCGCACCTGCACCAAGGTGGACAAGCCTAATCTAGCAGATTAAAGATGGTTATCAAGGTTAATGAAAGGTCATTTTGGATTGAACGGCACTGTTTCGGCCAACGTGGATTTGGGTGAACTGGCCCTTTAAGAGCTGCAAGTTGAACCTCAACAGGGCCACATTTGTGTGTGAGAGGCTGTGTGTGTTTGTGTGAGAGGCCGTGTGTTTGTGTGTGTTGGTGTATGTTGAGACTCAGCAGCAGCTGGACTCCTCTCCCCCAGTGGACTTCATGTGGTCTCAGGACCGTCCCACTTCATGAGCGCATCACATGTGGCAACGCCCATTCCAACAGTCCTCGTGTGCCACCAGAGTGAAATGATGTGAGCTGAGGTGGCGTTGTCAGTTAGCAGCAGGTGGCGTGTGACTGACAGACTGAATCAGCTGGTCCTGTTAGCCCCGTCTCCATGCCTGTCACTCCTGACTGCCTCTCTTCCTACTTTTACCCAGCCGGCACTTGGAGCCTCACGTTCAGTCGGCTGTGGGAATCAGACGTGAAGATGCTGCTGTAAATTCTTTTGATCTGTTCAAAATTGTGATGACGCTGGCGATTGACATCATCGATATTTCCTCTGTGATTGGCTAAAAGGTTTTTTTGGTCAGCGATGCTTCACTGAGACATCCAGATGCCATTTGATGACAAACACACACACACACACACACACACACTCTTTCATTTGTAAAATAAATGAATAAAATAATATATTCTGATACCTATATAGCATCTAAGCAAAATGTATAGAAATCTTGAATAGTGGCTCACTAAATTAGTCACCAAAAAGTTTATTTTAAACTTTCTTTTAATTGCAGAATGTTCCTATATTTTGCAACCAGTTAAAGTTGTTTGTGTGTGTGTGGAATGAGTGAGAGAACGAAGGAGCAGGCGCTGTGTTCTCATGCTGAAGGGTTTATTTCTCCCTTTTAAAAGCATCTTGATAGCAATTTTATTTATTCGTGTTTTTGTGATGAACTTTGCCACTTGAGAATTGAGACAATGGAATCGCTGCGTGATAATCAGTGGTTGGTTTTTTTTTTGGGGGGGGGGGGGTAGTCATCCAAAACTAAGCCAACTGAATCCAAACTGAAAGCCTCCAGTGTACACACACACAAGCTCTTGACTGCACTACTTCTACACACACACACACATTCTGGCTTCCATGTTTCTCTGCTTGACGGCCTCTGAACGTTCAAGCCACTCGCCTCCACCGTGACGCTACCAAGTGGTGTCATTTTCGTGTCTCACCACCACGTGGCAGGCCAGGCCATAGACAGGAAGCGAAACATTTCACTGTGCGATTGGAGTCTCAATGCTGTTTGAAATTGACGGCTGTTGGACTGAAATGTTTTCAGATCAGCAGAAGAGAAAAGTTGCAGGTGGCGGTGGGCGTTCCTGTGGGTGGCAACTTCCAAACCCTCCAGTTCATCCCTTCTGCCACACTAAAATCCTCTTTACACAAGTTGATTCAATCTTCGATTCATGTAACACTCCATTCACTCTGAGAATCACGTCCAGCTGTTCACAGCCGCTCGATGCCACCGCCACAGACACGAGGACGCCCGCGCGTCTCGATCAACAAGCCAGGAATGTGAATCCTCAAAAGAAAAACAATTGGCAACATTTTGCACAAACTGAAGTAGACACTGCCTCCAAGTACATCCAAGCACAGCTGGACGAGCGTGACTCAGTATTTTAAGTGATGGAGTATGACGGGAGTTGACATGTTGGATGTCACACGTTGCCATGGTGACCTGGGTTATGCTTCTTTATCACCCAAGAACTTCTTGGACTGCTTCTGTTGTATTTTTTCCTCACTCGTGCTGACATAGGCATCGCTGCAACGGCCCAGTTGTCACATGATGTGTGTTTGTGCGTGCGTGCGTGCGTGCGTGCGTGGACTGGTGCCAAGCCGTTTCATTACGGGTCTCTCACAAAGGGATCACTCGTGCTTTTGTCGGATTTTCCTCCTTTTTCTTCCTTTTGTTTGATAAGCACTTTGAAGCTCCTGGCGTGTGGGAGGAGAGTAGCTGTAAATAGCCATTTCCTGTAACAACAAGTGCTCCTTGTTCAGTCTGAATATTTTGTTTTGTTGGATTTACTTTCAAGAGCATTACATTGTTGTAGATTTCAAGGAGAAATAAACTAGACCAACCAAGCTGGTGTGTGGTGGAGTATCTTCAGCCGCAACACAAAGACCACAGCAGTCACGCACTTCAATCATGTTTAATGCGTGTAGGGTCAGGGGTTACAGGTGTACAGAAATGGAAATCAGGAGAAGCTTAAGTCACTGGAACATCAACTACTGAATGCAAATTCAAGTGAACACGTAACCAAAGAAAACAACCAAGAGAAAGAATCAAGAGTGAGAAGCGGCGAGTGCCGCTCTAAGTTAGTCATGCTCACCGATGGACGAGTGGACGCCATCTTACTGGCTCTAAAGAAACGACTAGAAAGTGACGACCCCGGACATTTACTAGACTTCATATCACTGCACAGACACCAGACACATCTGGATCGTAATCAGCGGCGGCGGACAAACAGCGAGCTGAGGCGGTGGCCAGCCGCTGTCATAGAGGCAGAGCTGCATGTTTCTTTACCTTAGATTTGCTGGAAACAACACAAGGAGCGAAACGTTATAAAGAATGGCCGACGGTCAGGAAAGCAAGATTTCATGTATATCCATATTTATATAGATCTCATCTATATAGATATATGATCTATCAAGTGTCTGCTCAGGAGAACCAAAGGAACACGACATTGTTCAAATCTAATTTCATGATAAAGAGTCACCTCGTCCCACCGCCTTCCCTCTCCCTCCCTACTGTCTCTGCCGCTCTCCTTATCACTCCCTATTCTCCCCCCTTCCTCTTTGTCTCTCTCTCCCTCCTCTTTCGGTGTCTGTCTCTCCATATTAAGTCACTTTTTTAATGAAATGTTAATTTTAGATTTCTCTGTTAACCAACATTCTCAGTCTCCCTGCAACAGCTTTAGAAACTCTTTAAAAAAAATAGACCTGGCTTCACCAGCCGACTATCCCTTTATCTATAAAAACTCCCCCAGCTGTATTTACACCCCCCACCGGCCCCTGCCAGAGCAGAGTCAGAAAAGACAAGACTGTCTCAGGAAAGTCCCACTGGAGGTTGGTGTGTGGTCAAAGAAGGAACAGAGACTGCAGCTTTATGCGGAGCTGACAGTCCACCTGTGTGGGTGTGGGTGTGGGTGTGTGCACTCGGAGTGGATTGTGGGCCCCCCTGCCAAGAGGAATGCCGAATATTCTTCACACAGACGACTGATCCCACACCTGCAAGATAAGAAAAGGGGTAAAGGAGGTCTGAGGTCTTGTTCACACTTTGTCTTGTGCCGCCCCCCAAAACACACACATTCAGAGCAGGGTACAACTGATGTCTGGACTTTGACCCTCCTTGGACTAGTTTACATATGCAGGATATGAGGGTGGTGTGTGGTCAGTTCGGCCCTCCAGTACCTTGTTGACAGGGGCCAGCTGTGTCCGCACAGAACCGGCGTGGAGTCGGCTGCTGTCCCCAAATCTCCCCGGGGACCTCTCCCTGCGACTGTCCAGCACCCTGCCGGGCGACTTCTCTCGGTCCAGTGGCCGGGCTGGAGACTTATCGCGCCGGAACTCAGTGCGGCCCTCCCTGTAGCGGTGGGGGGTGCTGGGCTCTCGATGCAGGCCATCATGGCTTCCTGGGCCAGAGGTCAAACGCTTGGAGATGTGCTCTGTGTAGGTGGGCGGGCCTCGCTTACTGGGACTCCTGAAAACACAGCAGAGACCAGTGTCCTTTGATGCATCTTCCAACAATGTTCATAGTGGACTAAACATGGTTTTTAATTCCTGCAGCTGCATTTTATAGCATACTTTTTAATCCCAGTGAGGGGATTAGGGTTAAAATTGGAAAGAGGAGCAACCCAAGCACATTCTGCTGTTGCTGTTTTATACTGGAGCAGCAGATGGCACTGTTGGCTTCTCAAATTCCATCCATCCATCCATCCCTCCATCATCCCTCCATGTTCCCCCTCTTCTCCTGTTCAGGGTGGTGGGGGTGGAGCCTATCCCAACAGCCTTCCCCCTGGACAGGTCACCACTCCATGGCAGGGCCAACACATAGAGACAGACAACCATTGGCTCTCCCAGCCACGCCTACGGTCAATTTAGAGTCTGGATTAACCTGGTCCCCTCTTGATGTCTTTGGACTGTGGAGGAAGCTGGAGTACCAGAGAGAACCCAGCAGGAACAGGGAGAACATGGAGACTCACCCAGAAAGACCCCGTGCTGCAGCCGGGGCTCCACTCACAACCTTCTTACAGTGAAACCCTTCAATTCCTCCAGCCTTTATGTCATATAAGCCATCAGGCGGCTGCCTCCCCAAACATTTCAGCCATTGATGTATACTCTGCACCTGTGCAATATTTAAGAGCTCAAATGAGTAAAGAGGTGATGGAGGTGCTGACCCTCGGCTGGAGCCGGTCCTCTGTAGGTCTCCAGATTCTCGGATAAGACTTCCCTTACAGCAGATGACCCGTAGTTTGTTCTGGTAGGAGGAGGCCAAGTAGATGGCACCAGAGGAAATGGCCGGGCCCAGATAGCGAGGGTTGGGGATGTCCAGGTGAGCCAGCATGGATGGCCTGCAGGAATAAACACAGATAAGTGAAAGAAAACTCAGAACTGTTTTAAAAATACATCAAGGAGTCTGAGACGTCTCACCCCAGAGCGGCGTGTCCCTGAACCTCAATAACATCCAGCGAGTTGAAGTAGGTGACGAACAGGTACGGCTCTCTGTAAGCTAACCACACATGACACCATCATTCACATGTGCCTGTCTCCACTCAAGAACCTGACCAGATTAGAGGAGGGACAGCAGGTTTACCAAAGGACAACGGCAGGCGGCTCCACTTGATGTCCTCAGTGCGGCTCCGCCGTCCATATGTGTCCACAAACACTCCAAACTCTGAGACAGAAAGACATCACATGCTGCTTCATCAGTGGCTGTTCAAGCACCTGGATTTTCTTTGCTTTTGCTGAGCGCCTCCATACCGTGGAAACACAGCAGGTACTCGTCCTTCTGCATACTGCTGGCCACCTGCATGATGGCGATGGGGAAGCTGTGGGACGAGGCAGCAATCGCTGCCGACGACAGCGACACGTCGTTCTTGTCCAGGAACTCTGCAGTGGGCCGAAGGGACCACGCGGCTCAAACATTCTGAATATTAAACACATGCTGCTGCTGGTCCCAGGGACCACCATATCACCATGTGACAACCAGGAAATACAAGACTCAGACACCAGGGTTCCAGTCAGTACAGATTCATGTTTCCCCAAAGACAACCAAAGTACCAGTGAATTTTAAAACCCTGATCTTTAAATAAACAAGCTGATAAACTGACAAAAGTCTGATGGCCTCTTAGGCTGCAAGACACATGAAATAGAACCTGAAATTGACTTCCATTTGCCCTCCTAATTATTTAATATTCTTCTAAAAAAATCAAACACCTAAAATGACATTTACATCACATCAGGTCCTAAGAGGTTCAAGAGCAAAGGACCTTTAATCTCTAAACGTTAGTGGATCTCTGATCATCCATCTGGATTAAGGAGACCTGGATTTTATACCAGCCAATTTGGACAGTTTAGCTGTTGTTAGCCGTCAGTCTCTGTTAGCTCCAAGTTATATATACGTGGCTGGTTCTTCCTGCATTCCGGAGTCACTAAGAAGTGATGGAGGACGGACAAACATCTGAGTGAGCTCAGTACTCCTGGTAGAGAGTACTTGGAGGGTAAAATAAGGAAGTACTGTGTAAAGACACACCCTCAAGTACAAACTGCTTCATCTCGATCTCGTAGAACTTGTTGGTCCCGATGATGATGCTGTAGCTTGTCAGGTGAATGCAGCTGCAGGGCTCCAAGGTCTCGATCTCCTGTCACATGACCCAAAGGAAGCGTTTCATTTCACCTGACACAGCTTCACATATCACACAGCACACAGAACTCAGTGAGATTGTCGGAATATATCTTAGTGTATTGTGGCCTAACAGGTCCCGTCACCTTACGAATACAGTATTTGCTGAGATTGTCGTTGTAGCGGAGGATGGTTATCTTGTTGGGCATCGCCGCACATATACAGGGTCCGTTGTCTATCTGCGAGGAGGAGGCGGATCCAGTTACGTGTTGGATTGAGACACATATGACCTGCTACATGTGAAGAGGAGGAGACCTACTCTCCCAGCAGCAAACAGATGACATCCCTTCACTGTCTCAAAGATGTAGGGGGCCAGCTCCGACTGGCTGGGCAGGTGGGCCTGGGCCAGGGACTGCTTCACCCTCTTAATCTCCACCAGACACAGGGCCCTCTCGTCCCCTACCCCACACACACACACACACACACACACACACACACACACACACACACACACACACACACACACACCCTGTGAGACTGTGTTTGCAATTCTTGCAAGCTGAGATGGGCCTCAGGATGTCTCTTTATCCAACCCAGAATCAAAGAACTGACAAGAACTTTTTATACAGAGATACTGAATAAGACCTCAGAAGATCTGATCTTCAGGGGGAACAAATCCAGTTCCATGAAGGAACCTGAAAGCATCCAGTTTGCCTCTGTGATGCTGCATCTTAGAGGCTGAAGTAAAGATTGACTACGAATCATGAGCTGCTGCTCGTTCATCAGTTTCACCTGTTGTATTGTAGTCCTGTCAAACCATTTCTGTCCTTCTTTCCTGTAGAGTCTATTTCCTGGTGATGTAGACTCTACAGTCAATTTCTTGTCCGTCTCTCTTGTTTGAGGGTACCCCAGGAAGACCTGGACTACTGGAGATGCCCACAACAATAAACACACCCCAAGAAAACCAGGACTCACCAACAATCATTAGCAGCTTCTCCTGCTCTTTGATGATGTGGATCTGGAAGACGGAGCCCAGACCCGGAACGTGAGTCAGAGAGTTCTTGATGACATTCAGGGCGTACAAACCCTCCTCAGAGCCCACCAGAACTATCTGCAGCCACAATGAGAGCACATAGTCAGAGTGAAGCTGGGGTTCATGGGGGTCTGCAAGGGTTTACAGGGGTCTCCGTTGGTCCACAGGGATCTTTGGTGGTCTAAGAGGGTCTATGGGGTCTGCTGCATTCTATGCGGGTCTCTGTGGGTGTACGAGAGTCTCAGGGGTCTGTTGGGTCTATGGGGTCTACATGGATCTACAGGGTCTATTGAGGTCTATGTTAGTCTTTGGGGGTCTACAGGGTACCTGATCGGTGAGAGGATGCGTGCAGTTAATGTCCAGCCTGTCGTCTCCCTCCAGCTTCAGCAGAGAGTTTCCTAGGAGCTTCTACAAGAGCAGACAGAGGTGAAAGGTCAGCGGGTCCCAACCTCTACGAGCTCAGGAAGAAGGAGCGAGGGGCGGGACATCTTAGGTCAGGAGTGTCAGAGGCGGTACCAAGTCACGGGTCACAGTCCCCAGGTGACTACTAGAGTTCGTGTTGAGGCTGAGACTACATCGATTGTTAAACATGTACTTTGGAATGTGTGAAAAAGAAATAAAATCACCAGGATGTTCCTACAGGTCTTTGTGCCACTTGAACAGAGGAACCTTTGCAAAACAGCCACACACACATGATTGGCCAGTGAGTTCAATTTCCTTCATGACAGACATGTGGCACCGTCAAGGTGTTAACTGGGACTCAGTTCAAGTCACACTTGGGACCTTTGATTTACTTCGAGGAAACAAAGACATGTAACAGTGTCCTCAACACTCGTGATGCCTCCTTCCAACTTCCATGGGTCCAACAAAGGACTAAGTGAAGACACTGAGTGAGTCAGCAGATGTTCATCAGCCAAATGTCTCACAGACACGTGACCTATGACCTGTGACCTGTGACCTGGGTAGCCATCTCTAACAAGGGTGCACGAGGGACAGCAGGTCCCAACCCAGAGATGATCAGATATCCTGAACATTTAGGGTCTTGTCCCATGAAAGTGAGGGGTGGGCACCAGAGTAGTGGGGGGGCAAACAACCAACACAATGACAGACACGTGCACAACTGCATGCCCGTGTGTGTGTGTGTGTGTGTGTGTGTGTGTGTGTCAGTAAGACTCGTGTCTGGATCTTTCACTCTTTACCTGGACCACAGGAGACACAACCATTTGTCCTTTGGACACAGCAGCCTATGTGTGCAATGACACCCGAAGGGATGGGTGGAGTCGAGCAAATCAAACATGCCCATATATGGGACATACAGTGTGGCGAGATGAAAAAGCAACGAACAGGAATGAGAATGATAACAGAGAGAAAGAGAGAGAGAGAGGGAGAGGAGGCAACAATTAATGACACATATTGAAATGGCGGGGGTGGGGGTGGGTGCATCAGACTAGCCTGCCCCCCCCACAGTTAAACGACCACACAAACACACACACAAGACCCCCCTAGATACTCACTGCGTCGGCTTCAGCCTTCTCCCGAGAGGTTCGCCCCCCCGCCACTACAGACTCCATAACGGCCACCCAGCGCTGTTTGTCTGGGAAACTGGGAGCCATGAAGTACACCGACTGTCCCGGCCAGCAGGGGGCGTGACATCGGGACTCCAGCTTCAAGACGTAGGGGACATCTGACACGAGACAGAGGGGACCTAAAATTCTGAGACTCACCATTTAAAAGGACGATAAAACTTGAAGTTTGTTTCAAGTCAGAGAGTTTCACGAGTACCTGACTTTGCAGTGTTGGGAAGTTCAGATGCCCCCACTGCTCCGTGGACCTCCACCTCCCCGTCTGACAGGCACAGGTCAAACTCCTCCAGCGGCTTCACCGTGTCTGAGGGACATGCAAACATCAAGCAGGTCAGTCACCAGCAGCCTAGTTTCCAACACGTCATCATTCTGACGCTCTGTTGGTGTTAGCAACCTTCTCTGGGCTCGCTCTCGTAAATGGACACTTTGGTCCCATCCAGAACCACGTACTTCCTCTCCCAGCCTTGGCCTCGCTTCCCATTCCTGCAAACACACGCTGTCTTACTGTAAACTCCCACTAAGAAACAGGAATATCAACTAACAGCTTGCAGAAGTTCAGAACTGCAGGAGGAGCAGATGATGAAAAATACACGATGACACGTCACAGCTTCAGAGACGGATTCCTAGCAGGTAATACCACCTGAATAACTAGTGTTTGGTTCAGTCAATGTTCTGCTCTGTTTTTATCACACGAATATCAGTTTCTCACTCTCTGCTCAACAACAGCGGCACCCTAACGAACCTCAGGAGGACACAACTCTGTCCCCATGATCTCCAGGGACGTCAGACCCCTGCGATGTGGTTGCTAATGCTGGTTACCCATTCTGTGTCATGAGAAGTTTAACAACCCAAATTTGAGAAATGAAGGTTCAGATGGGTTCTCCTTCATACCCAGACACGAACTAGAGAGGGTGGCAGCCTGCAGCCTCACCAGCAGATGTCACTAGATTCTACTGTGGATGTTTAAGGAAAGGAAATTCAAGAAAAACCCCATTGGTCAGGCTGTTTGAGAGGTCACAGCCGTCCTGAGACCCCTTTGATGGGAGTGGAGTCAGTGTCAGTAGTCCCAGCAGGCCTGCAGGTGGATGTTAAAAACACACTGTGATATTTGGAGGCCAAAATAGCCCATTATTTCTATCATGTACTCTGATGCTCATGAAGGGTATGTGAGGTGTCCATGATCTTTAGATACACCCTGAAGGCTGAAGAAGAATCCCTATGCTGCCCCCTAGTAGTTGGTGGTGGGTTTGACCTGGGCTGCTTCATCCAGCCCTCCAAGTGCATGTGTCCGCTGGCCTCCTTCAGCTGCTGGCCCGGTGAGCTGCCTTTGTCACGACACAAGCCTTCTGCCAGATGCAGCGAGCAGTCACTGGACATCCCACAGGTGGCTGGAAGGCAGGGGGAGCATTTTGGGTGGCACAGAGCGTGACATTCTGAAGGAGGAAAGCACAGGTCAACACTCCAACCACAACCTTTAATATGACGCCCAGGAAATGGATGGAAAATTTTGCATTTGTTTGTCTTTCTGGTGAATGGTAGTAAACAAAAACAAAAAAAAATTCATGTTTAGCAGAAAAAGTTCTGTAAATCCACATTGTTTTTGTGAAATTAAGAGGTTCAAATTATAGCGTTAACAATTTGATGTTATAGTCAGGTAGTGAATGAGGTGCAGCCTCAGCACCAGGACTGACAAATACTGATGATGACTCTCATTTGACATCCCTCATCATATTTAAACTCAACTTTGAGGAGATTACTTCTACAATGGCTGCACCAGCTCGAATAAACCTTTCTGAACTCACCCAGACAGGTGGCGGCCTGCCGGCCAAAGTGCACCGTGTCCAAGCACACCGTGCACTTTGCAGCTCTCATGTTGAGCCCCACGGTGAAGCGATGAGGGGTGTTGTGGTGGACCCTGTCCCTGTCCCTGTCCCTGTCCCTCTGACTGTCCTTTAGACGGCGGCTGTATTCTGAACATAGTCAGGGAACAAAATCAGTGCTCCATCCAGAAACACCAGCCATGAAACCAGCTCAAGTCAGGTTTAAAAGATGTTTAGCAAAATGCATCAGCAAGTCAAATCTGAAGACAAAAACATGTGTGAAAAAAATATTGATTCCGTCCATGTCTTTGCCCAGTCACTGATGCTTCTAAAGGCATTATCCAGTCAGTATGCAGCGTGTCGTCTGAGCTGATGCCTGAGTTATGTTTAGAAGTAAATGAACCCTAACCCATCATTGGCATTCTATCCATCACTGAATCTTTCTTGTGTCACAGTGATCAAGTTAAAATGACATAAAACAAAGGTGGAGTCATCAGATCTGAGCCTGGACTCAGTTCTACAGCAGTGACTGAATAATGCCTTTATGTTTGAGCTCGTGAGCACTTGTGCGTTTCTGTTAGTGTATGATGTGAAGGTCGGGGGGGGTCGCACAGGGTTAATGAGCATCGCTGACTTCTGCTAAGCTACAGCAACCAAGATCAAATGCTTCAGATTTCTAAAGCTGTGCACGGAGGCCTCACCTGACCAGACATTCTATAAAGTGCAGAGCTTTTAAAATCTGGCCTTTTTGTTGAAAATGGATGAAACAAAAGGAGAATAGAGATAGGAGACCAAACTGCAGAGACCAGAGTTTGGACCACTTACTTTCAAAAGTCACCCTCCTTCTTTCTGAAAGGTGTGTGAAAGACAAAGTAGAGTAAGAGATCTCCACGAAAAGATCCTTTGGTGTGTGTGTGTGTGTGTGTGTGTGTGTGTGTGTGTGTGTGTGTGTGTGTGTGTGTGTGTGTGTGTGTGTGCGTGTGTCTGTGTGTCTGTGTGTGTCAGGGCCAGTAGTTCAGTGTAAAGTACATGTCTGCATGAATGAAGTTCATCACTTTCATACTGTCACTCACTCACCCTCAGGTGTGGCTGCGTCTTTCCTGCGTCCAGAGTTGGACGGAGCCAGGCCGGTCGGGCCCTGCTGGTGTTCTGGAGACTTGACCATGGCTGACATGATCATCTGTTGCCGGGCGGTGGTCGGGTTAGCCGAGCTGCTGTGATCTTTGTACTGCAGAGCTGGAGATGGAACCACTGATCAAGTTTGACTTCAGCTTAATTTGTCCCATACACAATCATACACATACAATGATGTTGAAATGTGTGTGTTCCTGCGTCTGTTATTGACATCACAAACAATAATGACAGACTTTGTTGATGAAGAGCCATTGAGCAGAAGTGGTTGCTCATCCTCTCTGTGTTAGCCTCCTTATCTGTTGTCAGGGTGACCTGGACCCCTGTGATCCTCGTGGTTCTCATTGTGAATCATTTGATGTAGATTTCATTCAAGTTTGGAAGGGCGGTCCAGATGGTTGGCCAAGCTGACACACCACCTGCCTTGGAGGCAAGAGGTCCAACTTGGTGCTGCTACACATCCAGGTGGTGATGCTCCCACACAGGATGCTCTCTGTCATGCAGGTGGAGAAGCTCCTGAGCTGAAAGTCCCTCGGGCATCTGAGAAAGTAGAGAAGCTGACGGGTTTCCTCCACTTTGGTTTTAGTGTGGCAGGACCACGACAGGTCCTGGGTGATTAGGGAGCAGAGATATTTGAAACTGTCTACCCTCTCCACCTGGGCCCCTTGCAGGCTGTACTGGTGGAACCCGCTTTGTTACTTCCTGTTGAAGTCTACTATCAGCTCCTTGGTCTTATTAAAGTTCTGCTTGACATTGTTGTCATGGCACTGATCCACTAGGAGGTTGACATCTGACCTTTCCGCTGTCTCATCATTGTTGACAATCAGACCCTCTATTGCTGTGGTGTTATTGACCTGGACTGAGATGCTGGAGAAAGTGGCCATGTGATATGTTACTGAAGACACAACATACTTGTCTTGAGGTTTGCTTGGCTGAAATCACCGGCCACGATTAGGGCTGTATCCTGGAGGTCAGCTCGATCGCCTGCAAGAGTCTTGCGTAACTCAGGCAAGGCAATGTCTGTGTTCATCAGCGGTGGAATGTAAATGTCACTAAAAGTAGTAGATGAGAACTCACGGGGGAAGCTAGAATGGAGAACATTTGATTGTCAAGAACTCCAGGCTGGGTGAGCAGGAAGAAGTGAGAGAAATAACATTCCTGCTATCACACCAGCTGTTCTTCACCATCAGTCAGTCGCCCTTACCTCGGCTTGCTGGAGTTGTCTGTTTCGTTCTTGTAGCAGATTGAGAAGAACTCTGATGGTTGAATGGCATAGTCAGATATTGTCGGTTAAGTCATGTCTCCGTGAAACATTGGATGTTACTGTCTTGTATGTCTGGCTCGTATTTGATTCTGGCTCCAAGTTCATCCAGCTGGTTCTCCAAGGATTGGATGTTGCCTAACAGGACACAAAGCAGCTTCTCAGTCTATCCTTGAAACCAGCCTGTTTCCCTCTGGGCCACCCCTGCGGTCTGGACCTAGTGCCTTGTTGTGGACCTTGTAGTTCTCAGTATCTCATGGGCCTGAGTGGCACTGGTTGCTGGGCCAGGTGGTACTAATAGGCATAGTGTTTCAGTCACTGTGTCGTCTGTGCAGGCTGAGACAATAAAATTATAGACAAGACAAACAAATGACCAGAGCTGATCATCAGTCTGAACTCTCACCTTCCTCCCTCAGAGATCGCAGCTCTGCTCTCATTTTCTGTAGTGCGTCCTCGAGCTCCGAGCACCGATTCCGTTCTTTGTCCAGAGCAGCCTTCATGTCACTGTATTGTAGTGGCACTGGCTGGATGGGAGGCACAGAGGAAACCTGGCCCTGGTTCTGACCTTGGGCTTGAGCCTGAGCAGCCATGGCGGCCAGCAGATCCTCTCGCCGACGTCCAAACAAACCCTGAGACAAACCCAGACATGAGAGGTGGGTAGATTCTGACTGCAGTAGAATGATTTTGATTGCAGGCTGGTGGAGGTTGGTCACAACCCAGTAAATTGACTTGGTTAACAGGGTCTGGCCACTTGGCACTGACACCACCAACCGTCAGCGGCACCAGCTGCAGTCGGTGACAGTAAAGAACCCAGATCTTTACTTTCAGTTAGTTAGTAGTCTGAGGCCCTTTTCTTGTTTAGCCTTTAACATTCATAAATTTGATAAAGTTCAAGCAACGACTTGCATTGCTCCGTCTGCCTCTAGCACGGCCGCCACGAGTGAACCACCGAAAACAAGCAATTGTACCTTTATTTCATCATCTCAACCACACCCACTGGTCACTGATTGCTGCAGCCTTTTTATATATAGATCCATCCATCCATCCATTGTCTTCCGCTTATTCCTGTTAAGGGTCACGGGGGGGGGGGTGGAGCCTATCCCAGTAGCTACGGGCGAGAGGCGGGGTTCACCCTGGACAAGTCACCAGTCCATGGCAGGGCCAACACATAGAGACAGACAACCATTGGCTCTCCCAGCCACGCCTACGGTCAATTTAGAGTCTGGATTAACCTGGTCCCTCTTGATGTCTTTGGACTGTGGAGGAAGCTGGAGTACCAGAGAGAACCCAGCAGGAACAGGGAGAACATGGAGACTCACACAGAAAGACCCCGTGCTGCAGCCGGGGCTCCACCCACAACCTTCTTGCTGGGGGCCACAGTGAGGACCACTGCTCCACCCACAACCTTCTTGTTGGGGGGCC
This sequence comes from Aulostomus chinensis, assembly GCF_037954235.1. Classification (NCBI taxonomy): domain Eukaryota; kingdom Metazoa; phylum Chordata; class Actinopteri; order Syngnathiformes; family Aulostomidae; genus Aulostomus; species Aulostomus chinensis. The sequence goes on along the minus strand of NC_141325.1, from coordinate 31,605,285 downwards.
ACAGTGAGGACCACTGCTCCACCCACAACCTTCTTGTTGGGGGGCCACAGTGAGGACCACTGCTCCACCAGGCCGCCTTCATATATAGATATTAATACTAATAAATAATTATTATGTAAAAATGTGCTTTTGTACCATCATAATGACTTTTTAATAAAATGTTTTACCTGTATTTTATAGTGTGTGTGTGTGTGTGTGAGAGAGAGCGAGAGAGAGAACCTTCTTCTTCTTGGAGCCTCCGTGGGCCTGGGCCTGGAGGAAGTCGATCAGTTTGGTCTGCTGGGTGATGGTTCCCTCCATTTTCACCTTCTCATGAGAGTATACAGCCTGCAGGTGGAGCTAAGTGAACATCACTACTGCCATGAATTTCTCCTCAAGTACTTCACGTCACACAAACGCTGACAGATAGACAGAGAGTGTTGGGGGACAGAACATTTGGAAAGAAACAGCACTGAAAATGACAGAATGATTTGTTTCCACTCTTGCTGGAACATGAGATGTGACACAAATCTCTGGCTGAAGGTGCTTCTACTCACCCATGTGTTTATGTACATGTGTGTGTGTGTGTGTGTGTGTGTGTGTGTGTGTGTGTGTGTGTGTGTGTGTGTGTGTGTGTGTGTAGCAGCACCTGGATATTCTCCAACTGGTACTCCAGGTCAGTTCTCTCAGTTTTCAGCAGGTCGGTCTGGTCCAGAGCATCCTGCAGACCCTGGGTCAGACGGAAGATGTGGGTCTTCTGAGCATCCATCTGCTGCTGAAGCTTCTCTTGCTGTAGAACACAAGCAGCTGTTGCCATTCACACTTGCTCTCCTGACTCTTATTTTTTTGCAAATTTGGACATTTGTCCACACAATGACTTTACACAATCACATTTATTGGTTTGCAGCAGAAATACAGAGGTAGGTACCTGTCATGTCTGCATCTACACTGATCAGCCATAACATTATGACCACCTGCCTAGTATTGAGTAGGTCCCCCTTTTCCTGCCAAAACAGCCACGCATGTGGAGGACTCCAGTAGACCTGTGCTGTGGAATGTGGCACCTAGAGGTTAGCAGCAGATCCGTCTAGCCCTGATGATGTTCCACAGGTGATCGCTGACCTGGAGGGATGCTGGATTGGATCCAGATCTGGAGACTTTGGAGGCCAAGGCAACACCAGGATCTGGTCCTGAATCATTGCTTCCCTGAAGGGGGATCACCACCCCTGACAGTGGCCATATAGTGAAGCAATCAAATTCTGTCAGTGGTCATGATGTTATGGCCAGCTGGTGTATAATCTGTATGCTGCAGAAGGTGAACAGCTCAGCTGAATGGAATCTATCACCTCATCCAGCAGCCTCTGCTTCAGATCTCTCTCACTCTCCAGTTTTTGCTGCAAACTGCGGGCATTCATCTCCAGCATGGCGTGTTTCTTCTCCAGATCATTTAGCTGAGAACAGAAAGACTTTGCTGACACACTGACCAGCTAAAGAGGTTCAAAGACTTGTTCAGTTACGCAGACATGCTCACAGTGTCAGCGAGGCTCTCGGCTTTGAGTTTCTGGTCTTTGAGGACCTGCTGAAGGGTCAGGATTTCAGCTTTGTGCTCCTTAACGGCCTGTTCCACAGCCTGGCGAGACTCGGAGCTGCGCTGCTCTGCACGAAGTCTAGAGAATACAGCAAACCTCACTTTATACTTAAAACTGCTTCCAGATCAGCTGTGCTTTCACTATTGGTGCTAAGTGGTGAACAGAGATTTGTGTAGAGGAATCTTAGACCGACGGTAGCCTGCAGGCTCAGTGACCTAGATGCACCGTTACTTCCCTTCATCATCAGTGGCTACTAAGAATGTTGCTGCTGTTGCAGATTGATGAAGGTGGTGCCGTAAACGCCACAACACAGGGACACCTCAACGGAGGAGGAAAGAGGACACAACCGGAACGAGCTGGGAGCAGGTTTGCTCTGTAATGTGTAGCATTCACGATCATCATGTCAGCATCGCGTCCATTGACTTTGTACACTGCTGCAGAGACGTTAAGTGTTTAAACTGCAATAATAACAAGGGTGAACATTTTAATGAGCCTTTATCTCAAACAGGCTAGAGGCTGGCAAGGACTGAGAGCTCTCACCAACATTTGAGGTTACACGTTAGTGACAGTTACACTAACATCTGATTTACTGATCAAACAACTCAATATTCTCTAGGAATCTTTTCATCACCAGAATCCGTTTAAGTTCTTGCACATCCACCCCAGAGAAAAATAGAGAGAACTGTTACAGGTCAGTTTCCAGTAAAAGCTGAAACTGTTCTATATTTGCCTGCAGTCTTAGCATTATTGTGTGACACTGTTGTGCTTTCTTAACCCAATTGACCTGCCTTGCCTACATGAACTTTCATATATTTTTTAGAACATTTTTCGAACCCTTGAGAATAAGCCAAAACCTGCACTGAGTGTGTGTAGGCAGGAGCCTCAACTGATAGCAACATTAGCAAGAGGCTTTACCATCATAACTGTTCCTCAAAATGTAAGAGGTCTTCCGGGTAAATTATATAATGGGCTATTGAGCCACTATGGGCAACAAAAGCAATGCAAATCTGAGCTGCACTGAGCCTGTTAGCCCAGTTTGACCTCCAAACTAACCCACAATCAGGTTACTGACAATCATGTCTGCATGTGACTTTAACCTGTTCTGTTTCTCAGTATCCAGCATTCTTTGGATCTCCCTGGTTCTCCTCTCAGCCTGGTTCTTCTCCTCCTCCAGTGTTGCCCTCCAGGCATCCCACTGTCGCTCCTTCTCTAGTAGCTCATCATTCAGGGTCTCCAATTCCAGCACTTGCTCCTCCAACATGGTGCATGTGGTCTTTAGGGTCTCAAGGTTCTAGTACAGAAGAGGAATCAAGTGGTATTCAGACTAAACCTCATGCTGTCACCCATCTTGACCAAAGCAACAATAAAAAAGAGGGAAGCAGCTGTTAAAATGCTCAGTTATGAGCAGTTATATTATACAAAATGGCATATAATGGAGGTGTTCAGGTAAATTACAAATCACTAAATGTTGCACAATTCGCATGAGCCAATACCAATGTTGAACCAATAAATGGGTGCAAATTAAGGACTGCCCTCGTTGGGAAAACAGCTGAATTGTCACTAAAAGCAGGACATCAGCTTAAGTCACAAACAGTCAGATCCTTAGATTTTTAATATTCAATGAATATTCTAATATTTGGAAATTTTGACCAGTTGCCATTGTATAGCAGGCAAAAAGAACAATGAAGCCCAATAAAGTTTATGAAAAGTTTAATACAGTGCAAAAGTACTTTTCTTCCTCGTTTTTTTTTTACATTGGCCTTTACAGGAACCTGTGTAGAGAAACTACAGGGCTTCAGTGGAAGTGCCCAGTGCAGTTGCCCTCTTCGGCCACTGAGGTCCAGGGGTCTGCTGGAAGCCCCAGGATTCCTGGTGTCACTATCTTAAAATTCACTTCTTTATTAACAACGCAGACATGGATTTCAGCCGTAGCATCAGAAGGTACGGACACACAGGAACACAATAATGGTCCCACTGCAATGAGAGACGGGGAGCTTGGACACAGAACACTTTATTTTGTTCATCGCACAGCCCACACAAAGAGCTGTGTTTCATGTCTTGTAACACAGTGCGTTAGACAAAGCATGGAAAGACGAATATAGCCTGAGCCGGTGCTGCAGCATCACCACGGCCCTCTGAAGTCCAACGCTTCCACAGCTGACACGACCTGGGAGTGATGAGATGACACATCCCTCCCACACAGCACCCATCCCTCGTCTATGACTTCCATCTCTGGTTACACAACCAGCAGGAGCTAGCGAGAGTGCTGCTGGACACCCACACACTCATCCGCCCACAGGGCCAGTGCACACATCGCACAGCCTCCTCACAGCTCCGTACAGAACACAGCTATCCTGGAATATTCAGAGGGTTTAACGCTGTCGGAGCTAGGAGAGATGTCTAGGTCACCTGTCACAGGTTGTGCAGGCATCACATGGTGTGACTTAGTGAGAGCGCCTGACTGGCTGCAATCAGAAGCCTAAACCAGAGGAGGAATCTAACGCTTTAAGAAAAGTAAGGGCAGCTGATGTCTTGTGGCTCAGTGAGCTTGAGAGACAGTTGGAATGATCAAGAATGAGTGTCTCCAGTCAATTCTATGGAAAGTAAAAGTACTACTGACGGCAGCAGTACTACTATCAATAAAACATGACTTGATGCCACTAATTGTAACACTCACAACTTTCGTTGAAGTCGATTCAGCTGAGACATGAATCAATGATCCCAAAGCAAAAGCTCACCTGTTTCTGGTTGTTGAGGTGCATCTCCCGGTCGGCCACCTCCCGCCGCAGCCGGTCCACATCCTGGCTGAGCTGCAGCCGGTCCTCTCTCTCATCAGACGCTTCATCCAGCTGCTTGGACAGGTAGAAGTTCTGGCGGTTCAGCTCAGCATTCTCCTGGGTTAGTGTGGTCAGCTGCTCCTCCAGGTCAGTGATCACCTGTGGAACATCATCAGAAACAAAGACATCATCATGGTCCTCTTCCTCCTTCTCTGAGGAGGTCTGAACTACCACCAAGGGGTCGTAGTTACTGAATTAGGCATAAAGGACAAGCGAGTCTGAGATTCTAAATGTTAGTTTTCAGCCACCAAAATTATAATCTTAATTCAGGAAAAATAATATCTTATTAATTTTATTTTGACTGATATTTCTATTGTGGTATGATTCACAATATTTACTCTTGTGTCATTATACAATAAATATATAAATACTATTCAAAAAAACTGAAGGATGATGGTGTGAAGTTTTCTTCTGACTGTAGAGTAGCAGGTGCATGCTGGGAAATCTCCACAGTGCCACAATACTGCATCTGCATGGTGGTTTCACAGAGGCTCCATTGTGATTTATATAGAGACCATTCAATTAAAGGTAATTTCTACTACTCACTCTACTTTTATTAATGAACAATTAATTGTCCAGTTCAAATATAAATATATAAATACATAAGACATATTCAATGGCAGAACAAGTAAATACTAAGCAAATCTGTTCTTTACAACAGCATTTGGCTCTTAAAACTGCGACTGAAACTTTTTACATTGTACTCTTACAATTCAAACCTTTTAAAGGAACCAAAAATAACAATCACTGAGCCATAATCTTCATATGTGAATGTTTTGTATGAATTCCACTGTTTAAAACAAAACCAACAGAACTCCTGTATGTCAACTGTGACGATACACCAGAGGACAAGCAAATATGATGACAGGTCCATTTCATGTCACACTGATTGAGTTGCTGGAACACCAGATTTTGTTTGAACATTTTAAGGAGAAAAGAATTTAGAATCTTGCTTTGCAGACTTTGTATTGATGCTACAATTTACCAAATGCTGCATATTCTGGTCTCATCTCATCATGGTTTCTAAGCAGCCGTCTTCAGAACTAATCATGTCATCAGCGTCGCCGTTGCTGTAATCAGCCAAGCCCACTGCGTCTGGCTGTGGAGGGAGGAAGCTGCACTCTCTGACCTCATGGTTGCGTGTACCACGCAGATCCACAAGGTGGCAGGCCAAGAGGCACAGCCTGAGTGCATCACCTCGTACTGACTCAGTGCTTCCAGGGCACAGACGACAGCAGCTACATACTCTGAACAGTCAAGGTCAAAATAATGCCGCGGTGATCACACATCGTAGAGCAGCGATATCACAACCGGCCCTTTGCTTCCTCAACACGGCCGATAACGGATCACTCGACCGTGTTTGTGAAGGGAGTTGAGATTAAAAGGTCGGTTGATGAGGAAGAAGAGGCGGGTGAAGATCCACAGGACAGGAGAAATGAAGGTTGAGCCATGTTTCCTAAAATGTGACCATAAATCTAGACAGGGCTGAGTGATATGCATAAAACTACTACTAATAACTAACCTGTAGTAACTAACTAACCAACCAACTAACTAATACCAGTACATGAAAGGTTTCTGGTTATTTAATTGAGAAAAGAAAGAGCAGCATGGTTCAGTCAGATGACCTTCTTTGAAGGCTGTCTGACAGTCTAACACTGCTGCGTCAAGCTCATGTGACTGGGTCTCAACCCTCACACACACACATGCACACACACACGCACTCACACACACCAAAGGATCATTTCATGGAGATCTCTTACTCTACTTTGTCTTTCACACACCTTTCACACACACACGCGCGCACACACACACGCACGCGCACACGCACGCACACGTGCACACACGCACGCACACGCAAACACACACACACGCAAACACACAAAAGTTGTCTGAAAATGCACATTTATGTCAAGAACCTGTTAACAAAGACATGTGTCTCTGCGAAGTGACAGCCTGACAGGAGAAAATGTCATGTGACCACCAGACACATGCTGAGTGAGTTTCCCTGGGAAGTCCTAACACTGCCGGCAAGGCCAGGTACCTCTGACCTCACCTGTTCAGTAAGAGGGTATATCCCTGATGACCTGACTGTGCCACGAGCCTTGTTGAGGCTTCTTGGGTTGGGGAGAACATTTTGATTGATGTCATTTGAATTTTCTCTGTCGGACTCATTGCCACCTCAGTGTGAGGCTTTATCTCTTTCACTTATCTAATGAGTTGCAGCTGCCCGTGTCACTATTGGAGTCCTTTCAATGCTGAGCAATCACTCAGTCAACCGATGCGCAAACAATGGAGGCCTCAGTAGACGCAGCTAGGAAGAAAACCTTGGCAACTTGTATCTGAAGGGGGGCCAGCAGAATCTTCCTGAACAGTCTGTGAGTGGCAGATCTCAGGTTTAGGCTCCTGGGATAAAGCAGGACCGCGGTGGTGTTGGTGTTGATGTGGTTTCTGTTCTAAATGTGGTGGTGGGTCAGCACGGCGCAGCACTCAAACCACTGTAATTCGGTAAAACCTATCATCATTATGACATTACAAGCAGTTATGGAAATGTTGTAGCTGTAACAGTGTGGTAATAACTCATCTATATATAGATGTAGTGAGGACTTTAAAGGGGCATGAGACAACAATCTCAGGAAAAAAGTGACAGTGCAGATACAATACACGTTGCAGAGCTTTCAGAAGGGTGCGGAATAAAGGCCTGTTTACTGCTATGACTGCGATTATTGAACATTTTCTCCAGATCCAACATGTTGCTAATATATAGACCCCAAGTGGATGAGGATCTCTGGGCCACCAGAGTGAGTAGACTGGCATCAGGTGTGTCAGCTGCTTTTCCATTGCAGTTTTTCACAAAATAAAAGCGGTATTTCTAAAATTTTGACCAAGTACAGCTGCGATTTGCAGGGTTTTCAATTGAATGGTATGTAGCGCATGAGCCGTAATTCTCGTAAAATCTCGTCCTGCGAGACTCCACTGTGAGGAGGAGGATGGAGGTACACAACATTTTGCATTTTGGAGCAGGTGCTTTGGCTGTCACTACTGCTGTTGCTGCTGTTCCCATCAGCAGACGAAGGCAGCGAGTGACGGTTCAAAGGCGAAGTCTGTATGTCTGGGAGACACGGATAAGGGATTAATAAGGGATTTAGTGTAACTCCCTACGTCACGTCCAGTGACATGAGAATGAGAAAAAAGTGTTTCTGCTGCACATTTACGTAATTCTTCTATCTCGACATGTCTGGAAAACCACCTCATGAGAGGATAAAAACTTTTTAGCGATGTCTCCATTACCACGTTTTTATTGCGATATTTAGGTTTTGCGCAATTCTAGGGTTAATGGAAACACAGCTTGTGTGTCACCAACCAGGAGCTCAGTGTTTCCACATCAAGTCAAATACACAGAGAGCACATTCGTATGCCATTACACACCATGACTGAGGGCGGGACTAAGACAGTCAACGTCTATTCATGTAAAATTTGGGATCTGCTTGTGTCAGCTGTTGTAACTTTGACTATGGACACACACTGACTTACACGCAAACACATGGACACGTGTACGCACTCAAAAGCATGCACTCTCGCAAAAAAACTGAGTCACATGGACAAAATATCAATAAACATGAATATAATGAAGAGGAGGCTTTTGATGTCACAGGGATGCCATTTCTGATTGGCTGAGGATGATATGTTCTGTGGATGTTAGTTAAATGTGATGTTTCCGAGAAAATATCTTTTCCTGGAAAAAGTTACGAGACAGAAACAAGCAGCTTACCGCACAGCTGTCTCTCAGGGCATCAAACTTGCGCTGAATCTCGTCTCTGTGTGCCTGAGACAGACAGATTTCTGCATTACAGAACAACAAAGACAGCATCGTCCAGCGCCCTGCGGTTGGTTCAGGCCGTCTCACCCGGAGGACAGTGATCTCCTCCTCAGCCTCGGCGGTGGTCTCCTCCAGCTCGGTCTTGGCCTGCTGCAGCTGGCTCTCCAGAGCGTGGCGAGCTGCCTGCAGGTTGCTGATCTGGGATTCACGCTCCTGCAGTGACAGGGTCAGCTCCGTCACCTGACGCTTGATCTCCAGCTTCTGTTCTTCGTGCTCCAGTCCAATCTAAAACAGTGGGGGCCAAGGAGGCAGGGAGGAGGATGCTCACATGACACATTCCTTCCAAGAGGAAGAGTTGTGATGCTCATGTCTGTTTCCCTGGAATTAAAATTCTGACCAAAATCGACTGACACCATTGTCACATACACACAACTGACGGACCTTTTTCCCTCTGTGAGCTGGTGAAGAGTTGCATTGGTTTATTTTTCCTGGTGTTTCAAATTCGCTGTCTCAAACAGAATCAACACACCAGGAAACAAAGTAAACAAACAGTGGAGTAGAAAGGAGCATGGAGGGCACAGAATGTGTTTCCATGGTTACCACCACGCGAACTCAGGCAGATGACGAAAAGTGACTGAAGTAACCAGCGACGAGCTCCCATGCCTGCACGTGATGTGTTGTTTAGGAAGGCGATCCTCCAGGTGTTACATTAATGTGGATATACAGCCATGTGTACCGCACCAGCACATCGCCACTGACAATACGGTGGTTGGTTGACACCAGAAACTCAAAACGTGGAGTTCCCTCATCTACAAACCTACTTTTGAATCCACAGCAAGATCTTCCTCACACAAGATTCGGATCCGTTTAATCGAGCATGGCCTCTTATGAGGGAATGAGGCAAAGACAAGATAGAATGAAACTGAAAGCTGACAGAAGCCAGCTGATCGCAGGAGATCCTGGCGTGATACCAACCTCTCGGAGCCTGGTTTCCAGCTCCAGCACACGACTCTTATTGCTTTGCTCCTGCTGACTCATCTTCTCCAGATGCTCCTCCAGTTTAGCATTCTGGGCTTCCAACTTCCCAGCCTGAGACTCCAGGTAGAACTTCTGCTGGCGAAGCTCTGAGATCATCTCCTCCTGTGCTTTCCTGCCATGACCCACATATACAAGAGCAGAAATTTCAGGACCAGGTTACACATGAGGAACCATCAGGCTTATGTGAGAGTATGTGAGGGGGTACAGGCATGTTGGCCAGGATTGCTACTTTGACAGAACAGCAAAGAACATCCTGAAGGCTTTAGTCCATGAAAGCATGTGTTCACTCTTCTACTGGCTGGCAGGAGTCAGTCAGAGGAGTTGGCATGGAGGAGGAACAGGACGGCTGAAATCCTTCTGCTTGCACCAGCACCTACATGTTTTTCTGGGTGTAGATGCTGCTGTTAGCTGCCAGCTTGTTGGCCTCAGACAGCTCAGCGATTCTCTGCTCCAGGCTGTTCATCTTGGAGTCCATTGCATTTATTGTCTGAAAGGAAATGATGGACAGAAGAACATGAACTCTTGTGAAGTTCTTCAATTTAACATTCAGTCAGATCCTAAATTGGGATCAGGTTACAGCTTGTTGTTTGTGTTCTACAAGAATATTGCTAACAGGAAATCTATGTCAGTGTGATAAATGTTCAAATATGCCTGAAATAGTGTCACTGGCGAGCTGGTCAGCTCTTACCGCCTTCTGTTCACTGATGACGCTGCACTTCTCCCGCACCTCCTCCTCATATTTGCTCTGACTGGACTCCAGCATTTCCTTATCAGCCATGTCCGCCTTCATCTGGGCCTCCAACACCTGCTCAGTGTCAGGCAGCCCACAGAACCAGAACCAGGATATCACTTAGCAGGACAGAGAATAGTCCACCCACAGCTCTACTGGCTACAGAGCATCACAGTCATTGTACTTAACCTTAATCTTGTCTTCATAGAGCTTCTCCTTCTGCTTCAGGTGCGTTTCCAACCGTTGCGCTGTGGCTTGAGTCTCTCTAAGACTTTCCTCCAGCTCCTACACAAAATTACAAATATGTCACGCAGTTTATGTGGCAGGTCATATTCACAATAGCTGACTACATGCATTTAACAGTCAAGAGGTGCCTCAGAGGTGACTCTTAGACCTTTATTATTATCTATCAGCAGTAACTTTTGAATATTCTCATTGGTGTTCTGCTGGTTGTGGATCCAGCACAACATGATGTCACAGTTAAAGGTGCACCAGACAACATTTTGAATGAAACAAATTATTATGAAAAGATTCATAAAAACAGCCACAGAACTTTTAAAGAGGAGAAGAGAGGAATGAAATTGTAAGTTTAATCCCCAAAAATTGGAGTGGTTAAATAACTATCAAAAGATTTTTCATCAGGTCCAAGATGTTGCAAATATTTAGTTTCCAGACGGTTGAGGGTCTCTGAGCCAGAAGCGGAAGCAGGCTAGTATCAGGTGTATCAGGTGTATCAGGTGTACCAGGTGTATCAGGTGTATCAGGTGTACCAGGTGTATCAGGTGTATCAGGTGTACCAGGTGTATCAGGTGTACCAGGTGTATCTGGTGTATCAGGTGTATCAGGTGTACCAGGTGTATCAGGTGTATCAGGTGTACCAGGTGTATCAGGTGTATCAGGTGTACCAGGTGTACCAGGTGTATCTGGTGTATCAGGTGTACCAGGTGTATCAGGTGTACCAGGTGTATCAGGTTTACCAGGTGTATCAGGTGTATCAGGTTGACCAGGTGTATCAGGTGTACCAGGTGTACCAGGTGTATCAGGTTTACCAGGTGTATCAGGTGTACCAGGTGTACCAGGTGTATCAGGTGTATCAGGTGTATCAGGTGTACCAGGTGTATCAGGTGTATCAGGTGTACCAGGTGTACCTGGTGTATCAGGTGTACCAGGTGTATCAGGTGTACCAGGTGTATCAGGTTTACCAGGTGTATCAGGTGTATCAGGTTGACCAGGTGTATCAGGTGTACCAGGTGTACCAGGTGTATCAGGTTTACCAGGTGTATCAGGTGTACCAGGTGTACCAGGTGTGTCACCGACCAGGAGCTCATCAAGTACTGTTGGACCAACAAACCAGTGAGACGAGGGTCAGTACTGGTTCAGCAGGTCTAAGCTGGTCTGAGCTGGAGGACCAGAAGGGCTGAACAGCCATGCTGAGGGGGCCACTTCCTGATGAACGGCTGGGCTAACGGTCGCTAACAAACTGTAGCAAAAGCTCAAGTGAGCAACTTTAGCTTCTGACAGGTTCGTGCTGTTATTGTTAATGTGTGACATCATCACCATGGTGACCAGATTGACCACATGACTTGTCTGTCACATTCCTGCCATTCCACCTCTGACCACATCTGGTTAGTCGAGTCAACCTGGTAACCAGGAGACTAGATTCGTGCAGCAGGACGGCTATTATGTAAAATACCACTTCCTCTGCAGTGATGACAATGAGCTCTGTTTATCTCACACCTCTGATTATTTCAGCTCCACGCATGGGATGAAAGGTGAGTTACCAGAATTTTATCAGCCATCTGCTGAATCTGCTGGCCTTTGCTCTGGAGCTCCTCCTTCAGTTTAGTCTCACGGCGTTCAACAATCTCCAGCCTTTTCACCTGGTTCTCCAGAGTCTTCCTGCCATCCTGCACATGTAATGTTATAAAAGATTTGTTTGAATGATGTTAAAACTTAAGTGAATATGCTAAAAACAGAAAGCAAAAGAATGTTTTGATTCATGAGCACATGGTAAAAAACATCACAAGCCATTATAAAGGTCAAAATTGATTCAGGCGAAATCCATCGTGAGCTGTTGATCAGGTGATCTGGAATCTGCTACACTGGTCTTCTAGACAAACAAGCATAAAGTGATAAGCTAAAAAGGATCATCGTGTTTAAAACATAACTAATTCCTGATGTTATTTTGGAAAAGCTCTCTGACTGCTGTTTCATGTTGTCTCCTACAGTGCTCCCTTTTCAACAAAATGTATTTATTGAAAGTTGTCTCAGTAATCACTGATCAGTTCTTGATTGCTTGTGTCTGAGCCGGTGCGGTACAGGGGAATACACTGGTCCGTTACAGCACTGGAGGTGACTGAAGCAACATCGTGTCTGTGTTATTCATTTATTGTTCCCCTTTGTAACACACGCACAGCACGTGCTGGCATGAAAACACCTCAAACTTACTAGACTTTAGGTTTTTGGCTTTTCTAATACATGTCAGAGAATGTTAGTGTGGACATGGTAATATATTATGGACACACAGCGAATAGGCCAAAGAGTTCCACCTGAAGACAAGAAGTGCTGCTTAACTGCAGCAACTGGAGCCACCTGGCTTGTTAGAGGTGCACCCGTGCAGTGCTCCTGTCTCATTGTTCCATCATCAGTGCTCCTCTGCATTCAGGCCTCGTCAGCTCAGCTGCAAATCTGCTTGCTTCCCCAATGACAATTAAGACATTGACATTTCCAGTTCATGGTGCAAAGAAATGTCAGAAAAGGTGACTTCTTGGTAGATATGGATATGCATGTATTTATGTGTGCATTCAGCAAATTTGTACAACAGCTGATAAAAAGTGAAAAAGTAAATTGTAGTGTATAAGGAGGATATTGTGGTGCAGCTGTGGATTCTGGGATTAACGATTATACTGACCTACTGTGATGGATCGTCCTGAGAGACTGTGAACATGTGATACAGCAAGTCCTGCAGACTAACTGACTGACTGACTGACTTTCATAATGCCTGACTACTGAACCACTCCAGAAAACTCAAGAACAGAGAACTTCCAGGAACACACACTCTGACACAACTACACACTCATGTTGTCACCGTTCAGGTTCTCTGACCAGCACCCAGCCTGGAACCAGTAAGAAGTTGACTTTGACCATTTTACCCCTCTGGATCCTCTTTTCCTGACTAACTTCCTTTGAATTTGACGATCAGAGAGATACAGCAGACAACAAAGATAATATAAACCCACTTTAATGCGACTTTCTTTTCAGTTTCACCCTTAAAAAATGGGTTGTTGAGGCAGTTCCACACACACCAGGAAATGCAGAAATCACTGAACCCTTTTAACGAAGAGGTTCTTGAGACTGACATGATGAAGAGAACAGTGAGAGGAAGCCAGGCTGGAGGCCAGAACACATGTGTATTGGTGTGTGTTGTGGCTCTGATGAGAGTATACCTCCGTCTCCCGGAGGCGTCGACGCAGACTGTCACTGGAGTCTTCCTTGTTCTGGAGCCGCTCCAGATCTCGCTCCATGCGCTCTTTGGCAAGTTTCATGGTCTGAAGGTGGTCAGTAGCTTCAGCGCTGGCCTTCAATGACTTAAAAACATGGCAATTAAATAGAGCACATCCCTCCACCAAGTTCCTTGAAACATTCGTGAAAATAGCTAAAGTTTTCACATGCTTAATATGGCGATCACAATGTTCTCAGTGACATCAGCTGCAGCTAGGATCCATCACTAGTAGTCAGCCTCAAGACCGGCTGTGCATCCTGAGACCCAAACACTGAAACCCCATTCAGAGGTGGTCTGGCCCACATGTGACCACATTCCTTAAGTAGTGTGGACGCAAACATGTCCTGGGTCACACTTCATCAGTTTCATCAAATGATGTCAGTTGTTTTAATGGAAATGCCACCGCTGAGCACACAGATGGCGGCATATGGTTACAACTCAGATTCAGATTCAGAAAACTTCAATTATCCCCATGGGGGGCAATTAAAGCAATCAACATCTAGAAGCCTGAATTTGTCCCACGTACTTTGTAGAGCGAAATTCTTTCTCTGCATCAAAGCTGTCCCCTGCGGAGCAGGGAGCAGCCTCGTGCAGCGCTCAGGGACCAACTCCAGGTCTTCTGCCAGCAACTTGGTCACAAACCATTATCCAAAGCTACATGTTTATTATGGTGGAGGAAACCCATGCTGACATAGGAGAACATGCAAACTCCACACGTAGAGGGTCAAACCTGAGGCCTCCTTGCTGTGAAGCAACAGTACGAATCACTATGTCCCTGTCCCACTCTGTCTGGTCATGAGACCAGCCCACAAACGAGATTATCATAATTATCAGAGCTGCAACAAACATCATTGGTTCCATGTTAGATCCAGATTCCTGATTCCAGAACCGGTCTGAATCAGTGTGATTCCTGTCTCACCTGCTTTTAATTTCCACTGTTCTCTCTGTTTAGCTCTACAATTAAGAACCTAACATCTCTCACCCATTAGCTCCCCTCCCTCCCTCTCTCTCTCTCTCTCTCTCTCTCACTCTCTCTCTCACACACACACACACACACACACACACACACACACACACACACACACACACACACACATAATCACACACCAGGTATCAACCAAAACAAGATGGTATTAAAATGTCAGTGACAGACAGAGTGATTGATCCACAGCAACTTATAATTGTTTTATCTTCAAATCAAAATCCATCTATCATCCATCCATCTATCCATCTATCATCCATCCATCTATCCATCTATCCATTCATCCATCCATCCATCTATCCATCTATCATCCATCCATCTATCCATCTATCCATTCATCCATCCATCCATCTATCCATCCATCCATCTATCATCCATACATCCATCCATCATCCATCCATCTATCATCCATCCATCATCCATCCATGGATGTGGTTGATCCACAGCAACTTATAATTGTTTTATATTAAATTCAAAATCCATCTATCATCCATCCATCTATCATCCATCTATCTATCCATCCATCTATCCATTCATCCATCTATCATCCATCCATCATCTATCAATCCATCCATCTATCTATCCATCCATCTATGCATCCATCATCCATCCATCCATCAATCATCTATTCATCCATTTTTCATCCATCCATCCATCGAACATCCATCCCTCCATCATCCATCTATCATCTATCCATCCATCCATCTATCATCCATCCATCCATCTATCATCCATCCATCCATCCATCATCCATACATACATCCATCATCCATCCATCCATCATCCATCCATCAATCATCTATCCATCCATCATCCATCTATCATCCATCCATCCATTCATCCATCTACCCATCCATTCATCTATCATCCATCCATCCATCTTCCATCCATCCATCTAACATCCATCCATCCATTCATCCATCTATCCATCCATCTATCTATCATCCATCCATCTATCATCCATCCATCCATCCATTTATCCATCCATCTTTCATCCATCTATCCATCCATCCATCTATCATCTATCCATCCATCCATCTATCCATCCATCCATCTATCTCTCTATCATCCATCCATCATCCATCCATCCATCCATCAATCATCTATCCATCCATCATCCATCCATCCATCTATCATCCATCTATCATCTATCATCCAACCATCCATCTATCATCCATCCATCTATCATCCATCCATCCATCCATCTATCATCCATCCATCCATCTATCATCCATCCATCCATCTATCATCCATCCATCCATCATCCATCCATCCATCCATCCATCATCCATCCATTCATGGATGTGGTTGATCCACAGCAACTTATAATTGTTTTATATTAAATTAAAATCCATCCATCCATCTATCATCCATCCATTCATGGATGTGGTTGATCCATGGCAACTTATAATTGTTTTATATTAAATTAAAATCCATCCATCCATCCATCATCCATCCATCCATCATCCATCCATCCATCCATCCATCATCCATCCATTCATGGATGGATGATGGATCAACCACATCCATTCATGGATGTGGTTGATCCACGGCAACATCTATCATCCATCCATCCATACATCTATCATCCATCCATCCATCCATCTATCCATCCATCTATCATCCATCCATCCATCTATGCATCCATCCATCCATCCATCCAACATCTATCCATCCATCCATCTATCATCCATCCATCCATCCTATCATCCATCTATCATCCATCCATCCATCTATCATCCATCCATCCATCATCCATCCATCAATCATCTATCCATCCATTTTTCATCCATCCATCTATCCATCCATCTATCATCCATCCATCCATCTATCATCCATCCATCCATCTCTCATCCATCCATCCATCAATCATCTAACCATCCATCCATCATCCATCCATCCATCTATCATCCATCTATTCATCCATTCATCCATCTACCCATCCATTCATCCATCCATCCATCATCCATCCATCCATCTACCATCCATCCATCCATCTATCATCCATCCATTCATCCATCTATCCATCCATCTATCAATCATCCATCCATCTATCATCCATCCATCCATCATCTATCCATCCATCATCCATCCATCCATCATCCATCCATCCATCCATCTACCATCCATCCATCCATCTATCATCCATCCATTCATCCATCTATTCATCCATCTATCAATCATCCATCCATCTATCATCCATCCATCCATCAATCATCTATCCATCCATCATCCATCCATCCATCTATCATCCAACCATCCATCTATCATCCATCCATCCATCTATCATCCATCCATCCATCCATCCATCCATCCATCTATCATCCATCCATCCATCTATCATCCATCCATTTATCCATCGATCCATCCATCCATCATCCATCCATCCATCATCCATCCATCCATCCATGGATGTGGTTGATCCACAGCAATTTATAATTGTTTTATAGTAAATTAAAATCCATCCATCCATCCATCATCCATCAATCCATCATCCATCCATCCATCCATCTATCATCCATCCATTCATGGATGTGGTTGATCCACGGCAACTTATAATTGTTTTATATTAAATTCAAAATCCATCGATCCATCTATCATCTATCCATCCATACATCTATCATCCATCCATTTATCCATCGATCCATCCATCCATCCATCCATCCATCTATCATCCATCCATCCATCTATGCATCCATCTATCATCCATCCATCCATCTATCATCCATCCATCCATCAATCATCTATCCATCCATTTTTCATCCATCCATCATCCATCCATCCATCTATCCATCCATCTATCATCCATCCATCCATCTATCCATCTATCATCCATCCATCCATCTATCATCCATCCATCCATCAATCATCTAACCATCCATCATCCCTCCATCCATCTATCATCCATCTATTCATCCATTCATCCATCTACCATCCATCCATCATCCATCCATTCATCCATCTATCCATCCATCCGTCTATCTATCATCCATCCATCTATCATCCATCATCCATCCATCAATCCATCATCCATCCATCCATCTATCATCCATCCATTCATGGATGTGGTTGATCCACGGCAACTTATAATTGTTTTATATTAAATTCAAAATCCATCCATCCATCTATCATCTATCCATCCATACATCTATCATCCATCTGTCTATCTATCATCCATCCATCTATCATCCATCCATCAATCCATCATCTATCATCCATCAATCATCTATCCATCCATCATCCATCCATCAATCATCCATCTATCATCCATCCATCCATCCATCATCCATCCATCATCCATCCATCCATCTATCATCCATCTATCATCCATCTATCATCCATCCCTCTATCTATCCATCCATCCATTTATCATCCATCCATCCATCATCCATCAATCATCAATCCATCCATCCATCCATCCATCATCCATCCATCCATCTATCATCTATCTATCCATACATCCGTCATCCATCCATCCATCTATCATCTATCCATCCATACATCTATCATCCATCCATCCATCCATCTATCCATCCATACATCTATCATCCATCCATCCATTCATCTATGCATCCATCCATCCATCCATCCATCATCCCTCCCTCCCTCCATCTTCCCCCTCTCCTCCTGTTGAGGGTGGTGGGGGTGGAGCCTATCCCAGCAGCCTTCCCCCTGGACAGGTCACCAGTCCATGGCAGGGCCAACACATAGAGACAGACAACCATTGGCTCTCCCAGCCACGCCTACGGTCAATTTAGAGTCTGGATTAACCTGGTCCCTCTTGATGTCTTTGGACTGTGGAGGAAGCTGGAGTACCAGAGAGAACCCAGCAGGAACAGGGAGAACATGGAGACTCACCCAGAAAGACCCCGTGCTGCAGCCGGGGCTCCACCCGCAACCTTCTTGATGGGGGGCCACAGGGAGGACCACTGCTCCACCGTGCAGCCCCACACTGTATGTGGTTAGCGTAATTTATTTGCATGGGGGAGGGGGGATCTGATCCCAGGACATGCATGTTAAAGATATTATTAGCAGGTGTGGACGGGACCTGAGAGAAACATTCATTACTGCAATTGCCAAAATAATTCACGGGGAAACAATGAGCTTCAATATTGGCAGGAGTTCAACAGAAATGTCAATCAAGTGTCTAATCAGCTGATCTGAATCAGCTGGGAGGCTCAACTGCAGTTCGATGGTGCCGTGTTGAGACTAATCATTTGTTTCCACTGAATGAGATGAGAATTCAGGTGTCTTATTGCTGTTATCATTAGAGATGCGCAGCAGTAGCAATTATTTGTATGTGGTGTCAACGATACGGGAAATGCAGCTGTTTAATTCTCCTGTTGAGTTTCTCTCCTGAAAATTGTGGTTTTATGTAACAGTAGAGGCCAATGGAGATGATTCACTTGGAGGGTTATGCAGCCAAATGTGAGTCTTTTTGATTAGACAGTTACACTGTGTGAGAGAAGCCAAATTTACTTACAGTATATTCTGGCAAACAAGCCATGTGTGAAAAGTAAAAATTATGGCAGTGAGAGGTTTTAAACAGCGCCCCCTCTACCAGTCCAGATCTGCCCTTTGCTCTGTTAAAAATGTGCTCTTGCAACCTGTGAGGTGAAGGGTTCTGCCTTCTGTTTGCCGACTACCAGTGCTGTAGTTATAGCCTAGTATTGTTAAGTGATAGTTCCTATCTGTATTTTTTATGAGGTTACACATACTGAGAGTAAAAGTAATTTGCAGAGAGGATGTCTAATCTTTTGGGTTTATAGAAATGAATCTAGTACATTTAGCAGTACAATATTAGTACATTAAACAGACACACCAATAACATAAGTCGCTTAGAGCAATGATGCAGGGCTGGATCTAAGATATAAACTTCAAGTGCATAAAAATTAACAGTACTGTGCATCCTGGTAAGCAACTACAGAACCGTAACGTCCTGAGATGCAATCCTCACACACACTCACACACACTCACACACACACACACACACACACTAGCATGAGTTTATATCAATTATTAATTCTTTGGTTTTTTTTTTTTACCTTGGCAAGCTTCTCTTGAAGGTCTTGGATCTTTGTCTGTTGCTCAGCATTGGTCTAAACAACAAAAGTACAACCATTGGGATATCTGGACACTGACATGACATACAGACGCAAAAATGTTGCCAGCATCAATTTGATATAAATATGAACTAATATGAACTACCTTCTCTAACTTGGTGATCAGCTCCTCTGCCTCTGATTTGCCTTGCTCTTTGGCCTAGGAATAAATGGGGATATCAGGAAGATTCCTGCTGGTAATTAGCATGGCAAGTTGCATCCATCTGACTACTGCCTGTTTATCACATGGTGAGTTGCAACTCAAAGACAGTTTATGTGATAAAAATAAAAATACAACTGTAAAGAAACATTCTGGGCTGTTAATAGTTGGCATGTCAACCTTCTGCATTCGGTGCTGGTACTCTGCAGCCCTCCTCTTCAGTTCCTCACTGCTCTGGCGAGACTCCTTCAGCTCTGTCTCGTACAGGTCGCTACGGCGACGAGCAGCAGACAGGTCTTCCTCCAGTTGTCTGATGGAAACTCTCATCTCTTCCAGCTGGGCATGATATTCCTGCACAAAGATTAGAGACACTGCTGATGAACATCGCAGTTACACCAAGAAATATGATAAAACAGTGTTTTTTGTCAGCAGAGCGCATACAGTACAGCGTCCCTGCAAGGCAGTAAAGTAGAGTGGTATTTTCTGGCCACCCACAAGCACTGTATCTAATTAGCATGAACTAACAGCAATTAAGGGTGCACTACACCACTGCAGTTAATTTAGGAAAGCTTGGCAGTTTTTCTTCTTGGGTATCTTGAGCTTTCAGGTGGCCTGGTGTTGCTTGAACAGAACCCATCAAGAAATGTACTTGTTCAAACCCATTGCATCATTCTTAAGATATTTATTCAGAAATGCTGTTAGCACAGTCAAACTGAGCTGGATGAAAACAGTTCAGTCAGTGGAGGCATATGATACAAGTATGTGATGTCAGGTATTTGTCATGAGAGACATGGACACTTAGACTATAGCAATATGGTGGCAAGTCTAACCACACCAATAGAGTACATTGTTGAGAAACTGAAGACAACTGTGATCAGCCAGAGTCATTTAGTACATGTCTGGTGAGACGGAAATGAGTCACAGCCGAGCAGATCTAATGTCAACCCTCCTCATCAGGTTACATGGCACATCAATATGTCTGCCACATTAAAACAGAGAAGCATCATCCTGCATAGAGAGAGATGGACACAAGTGGAGTAGACAGCAGCAGACATGGTGCCAACAATGCTGAAATAGCTTAGCTGAAGTGGAATGAAAGGTTACTTGCAGTATTCAACGATGAATCTCTGAGTGAACAGCATCATGGGCGATATTATACACTTTCACCATGTACCAGGAATCACTGACTTAAAATCCTAGTCTTTTATTACACAGAAGAATATGGACAATAGTATTTTGTCCTCATATCATTCAGGTATCTGTTGTGTCAGTGCACCTATGAAAAATTTCATGGAGACAGTCAAACCCCACAATCTGAAAAGCAGTCACTGACTCAACATTAAAAATTCATACTGCACCGAATCCATCCTGGAGACAAGGACCTTCAGTTCAGTAACTGTCTGTCAGATATCATGTTGAATCACCGTCTTTGTCAAGACAACAAAAGTACCTTCCCCACTGAGTTGTGAAAGACACACAGTACTAGTTCCAGAGGAAGTTCTACACTGTGCTGTGTGGAGTCCAGGTATCAATTTGTCATAGTCACAATAATACCATGGGTAACCATTATATTGCTTTATAGTATCTTTATTGTGAAAAGTATTTTCATTATGACAGTGTTATTATTTTTAATAGTACTGCCACATTAACAATTATTGCAATGGTGTTGCCACAAAAACAACACAATAGAGATAAAAAATATTCTTGCATGATGATTTTACAATAACTATACTATCAGGTAACAAATTATCACAAAACTAATCGTATAACTATAACTGTCACCATAACAACATGACCATGGCAAAAATCACAATAACAATACGATCACGTTAACAATAAAAGTATCATTATAGCTGTCACCAGAACAATGTCACAGTAATGATACGAGCATGTCAAAATGCTGTCACAATAATGACACTAGCATATCACAATACTGTAACAGTAATGATACTAGATTGTCAAAATACTGTAAAAGTAATGATACTAGCATGTCACAATACTGTAACAGTAATGTTACTAGCATGTCACAATACTGTAACAGTAATGATACAAGCTTCTCACAATGCTGTCAAAGTAGTGATAGTAGCAAGTCAAATTACTGTCACAATAATGATACAAGCATGTCATAAAGCAGTCATAATAATGATACTAGCATGTCACAATACAATCACAAAATTATACTAGCATGTCATAGTAAAGTCAATATAATTATACGAGCAAGTCACAATAATGTCACAATAATGATAATAGCATGTCACAATGCTGTCTGAGTAATGATATTCGCAAGTCACAATACTGTCACAAAAATGATACTAGCATGTCACAATACTGTCATAATGATGATACCAGCATTTTACAACTCTGTCACAATAATGGTACTAGCATGTCACAATACTGTCAAAATAATGACAATATAATGTCAAAATTCTGTCACAATAATGATACTAGCATGTCACAATACTGTCACAATAATTAAACCAGTATTTCACAATACTGTCACAATGCTGTCACATTAATGACACTAACAGGACACAATGCTGTGCCATGAGCAACATTGTCACAATAACAATACTAGCATGTTACTGTATGGTGACAAAATTGATCCTAGCATGTAGCAACATTGTCAAAATATTGATACTAGCATGTAACAATACTGTCACCATAACAATACTTGCATGTCAAAAAATGGATACTCGTGTGTAGTTATATTGTCATGTCACAATGCTGTATCATTTACAAGAATGTCACATAAATGATACCAGCATGTCACAATACTGTCACAATAATGATACGAGCATGTCACAACATTGTCACAATGATGATACTAGCATGGTACAATACTGACACAATAACAACACTGGCATTTTAAATTACTGTCACAACAATGATACGAGCATGTCACAGTAATGATAGTAGCATGTCAATGTACTGGCACAATAATGATACTAGCATGTCAAAATGCTGCCACAGTCATGACACTAACATGTCACAATTCTGGCACAATAATGATACTATCATGTCACAATACTGTCACAATAATGATTCTAGCATGTCACAATACTGTCACAATGATTATACCAGTATGACACAATGCTGTCATAATGCTGTCACAGTAATGATACTTGCAAGTCCCAATACTTTCAAAATACAGATACTAGAATGTCACATTACTGTCACATAATTATACGAGCACGTCACAATACTGTCACAGTAATGATAAAAGCATGTCAAATTGCTGTCACAGTAATGATAAAAGCATGTCAAATTGCTGTCACAGTAATGATACTTGCATGTCACAATACTGTCACATTAATGATACTATCATGTCACAATACTGTCACAAAAACAAAACTGGCATTTTAAAATACTGTCACAACAATGATAAGAGCATGTCACAGTAATGATAGTAGCATGTCAAAGTACTGGCACAATAATGATACTAGCATGTCAAAATGCTGCCACAATCATGACACTCGTATGTCACAATTCTTTCACAGTCATGATACTATCATGTCACAATTCTGGCACAATAATGATACTATCATGTCACATTACTGTCACATAATTATACGAGCATGTCACAATACTGTCACAGTAATGATACCAGCATGTCAAATTGCTGTCACAGTCATGATACTTGCTTGTCACAATACTGTCACATTAATGATACTATCATGTCACAATACTGTCACTATAATGGAAGCATGTCACAATACTAACACAAATATGATACTACCATGTCAAAAAACTGTCACAGTCATGATATTAGCATGTCACAATATTGTCACAATGATGATACCAGCATGGTACAATACTGTCACAAAAACAATACTGGCATTTTAAAATACTGTCACCACAATGATACGAGCATGTCACAGTAATGATAGTAGCATGTCAATGTACTGGCACAATAATGAAACTAGCATGTCAAAATGCTGCCACAGTCATGACACTAACATATCACAATTCTGGCACAATAATGATACTATCATGTCACAATACTGTCACAATAATGATACTACCATGTCAAAATGCAGCCACAATCATGACACTCGCATGTCACAATTCTTTCACAGTCATGACACTAGCATGTCAGAATCCTGTCAAAATAATGATACTAGCATGTCACAATACGGTACAGTAATGATAATAGCATGCCACTATACTGTCACAATAATTATACTAGCATGTCAAAATACTGTCACAAAAATAATACTTGCATGTCACCACATTGACACCAGCATTTCTCAATATCATCACAGTAATGATACCAGCATGTCCCAATGCTGTCAAAATAATGATACGAGCATGTCAAAATCTTGGCAGTCAAAATACTGTCACAGTGATGATACTAGCCTTTCACAATGCTATCACAGTAATTATGCAAGCATGTCATAGTAATGATACAACCATTTCACAACACTGTCACAGTGATGATACTAGCATGTCACAGTACTGGCACAATAATGATACTCGCATGTCAGAATACTTTCACAATAATGACACTAGCATGTCAAAATGCTGGCACAGTCATGACACGAGCTTGTCACAATTCTTTCAGAGTCATGATACTAGCATGTGACAATACTGTCACAATAATGATACTAGCATGTCACAATGCATTCACAGTCAGAACACTAGCATTCCACCATACAATCAAAATAATGATACTAGCGTGTCACAGTACGGTACAGTTATGATACTAGCATGTGACAATACTGTCACAATAATGATATTAGCATATCAAAATACTGGCACAATAATGACACTAGCATGTCCGAATACTGTCACAGTAATGATACTAGCATGTCAAAATACTGTGGCAATTATAATACTTGCATGTCACCATAATGACACTAGCATGTCACAATATTTTCACAGCATGATAATGATACTAGCATGTCCCAATGCTGTCAAAATAATGATACTAGCATGTCAAAGTAGTGGCACAATAATGATAGGAGCATGTCAAAATACTGTCAAAGTAATGATACTAACATGTCATATTAATGATACTATCATGTCACAATACTGTCACAGTAATGTTACTAGTATGTCACTACACTGCCAAAATATTGATACTAGCATGTCCCAATGCTGTGAAAGTAATGATAATTGCATTTTACAATGCGGTTATGGTAATGATACTATCATGTCACAATACTGTCACAGTTATTATACTAGCATTCCACCAAACTATCAAAATAATGATACTAGCGTTTCACAATACGGTACAGTAATGATAATACCATATCAAAATACTGGCACAATAATGATACCAGCATGTCACAATACTGTGACAATAATGATACAAGCATGTCCCAATGCAGTCATAGTAATGATACTAGCATGTCAAAGTACTGGAACAATAACAATACGAGCACGTCACAGTAGTGGCACAATAATGATACTAGCATGTCAAAATACTGTCACAGTAATGATACGAGCATGTCCCAATGCTGTCAATATAATGATACTGGCATGTCCAAATGCTGTCATAATAATGATACTAGCATGTTACAATAAATTCACAGTCATGATACTAGCATGTCACAATACTGTTAAAATAATGACACTAGCATGTCACAATACGTTAAAGTAATGATAATAGCATGTCACTATATTGCCACAATAATGATACTAGCATGTCCCAATGCTGTCAAAATAATGATACTAGCATTTCACAGTGCTGTTATAGTAATGATACTATCATGTGACAATACTGTCACAGTGATGATACGAGCATTCCACCATACTATCAAAATAATGATACTGGCATGTCACAATACAGTACAGTAATGATAACAGCATGTCACAATAATGTCACAATAATGATACTAGCATGTCAAAATACTGTCACAATAATGACACGAGCGTGTCAAAATTCTGTCACATTAATGACACTAGCATGTCACAATACTGTCACAATAATGATACGAGAGTGTCAAAATACTGTCACAATAATAATACTTGCATGTCACCATAATGACACTAGCATGTCACAATTCTGCCACAGTAATGATACTAGCATGTCAAAATACTGTGGCAATTATAATACTTGCATGTCACCATAATGACACTAGCATGTCACAATTCTGCCACAGTAATGACACTAGCATGTCCCAATGCTGTCAAAATAATGATACAAGCATGTCAAAGTAGTGGCACAATAATGATACTAGCATGTCAAAAAACTGTCACAGAAATGATTCTAACATGTTATATTAATTATACTATTGTGTCACAATACTGTCAAAGTAATGATACTAGCCTTTCACAATGCTGTCAAAGTAATTATACAAGTATGTCATAGTAATGATACTCGCATGTCACAATACTGTCACAATGATGATACTAGCATGTCAAAATACTGTTACAGTAATGATACTAGCCTTTCACAATGCTGTCAAAGTAATTATACAAGCATGTCATAGTAATGATACTCGCATGTCACAATACTGTCACAGTGATGATACTAGCTTGTCAAAATTCTGTCACAGTCATAATACTAGCATGTGACAATACTGTCACAATAATGATATGAGCATGTCACAATACTGTCACAATAATAATACTAGCATTTCCCAATGCTGTCAAAATAATGATACTAGCATGTCACAATGCATTCACAGTCATGATACGAGCATTTCACAATACTGTCAAAATAATGACACTGGCATGTCACAATACAGTATAGTAATGATAATATCATGTCACTATACTGCCACAATAATGATACTAGCATGTCCCAATGCTGTCAAAGTCATGATACTAGCATTTCACAATGCTGTTATAGTAATGATACTATCATGGCACAATACTATCATAGTAATGATACTAGCATTCCACCATACTATCAAAGTAATGATACTAGCGTATCACAATACGGTACAGTAATGATACTAGCATGTCACAATACAATCACAGTACTGATGCTAGCATGTCACAATACTGTCACAATAATGGTACTGGCATGTCAAAATACTGTCGCAATAATAATACTTGCATGTCATAATAATGACACTCTCATGTCCCAATACTGTCACAGTAATGATACAAGCATGTCCCAATGCTGTCAAAATAATGATACTAGCATATCAAAGTAGGGGAACATTAATGATACTAGCATGTCAAAATATTGTCACAGTAACGATACTAGCATGTCAAAGTAATGGCACAATACTGATATTAGCATGTCATAATACTGTTACTGTAATGATGCTAACATGTCATATTAATGATACTATCGTGTCAAAATACTGTCACAGTAATGATCCTAGCATTCCACCATACTATCAAAATAATGATACTGGCGTGTCACAATACGGTACAGTAATGATAACAAAATGTCACAATACTGTCACAATAATGATACTAGCATGTCAAAATACTGGCACAATAATGATACTAGCATGTCACCATAATGACACTAGCATGTCACAATGCTGTCAAAACAATGATACTAGCATGTCAAAGGAGTGGCACAATAATGATACTCGCATGTCAAAATACTGTCATAGTAATGATACTAGCATGTCACAATACTGTCACAATAATGGTACTAGCATGTCAAAATACTGTCACATTAATGATACTAGCGTGTCAAAATACTGTCACAATAATAATACTTGCACGTCACCATAGTGACACTAGCATGTCAATAAACTGTCGCAGTAATGATACTAGCATGTCCCAATGCTGTCAAATTAATGATACTAGCATGTCAAAATACTGTCACAGTAATGATACTAGCATGTCAAAGTACTGGCACAATACTGATACTAGCATGTCACAATACTGTCACAGTAATGATGCTAGCATGTCACAATACTGTCACACGAATGATACTAGCGTGTCAAAATACTGTCACAATAATAATACTTGCATGTCACTATAGTGACACTAGCATGTCACAATACTTTCACAGTAATGATACTAGCATGTCCCAATGCTGTCAAAATAATGACATGAGCATGACACAATACTGTCACATTAATGATACTAGCGTGTCAAAATACTGTCACAATAATAATACTTGCATGTCACCATAGTGACACTAGCATGTCACAATGCTCTCACAGCAATGATACTAGCATGTCCCAATGCTGTCAAAATAATGACACGAGCATGTCACAATACTGTCACATGAATGATACTAGCATGTCACCATAGTGACAGTAGCATGTCACAATATTGTCACAGTAATGATACTAGCATGTCCCAATGCTGTCAAAATAATGAAACTAGCATGTCACAATACTGTCACAGTAATGATGCTAGCATGTAACAATTCTGTCACAATAATGATACTTGCATGTCACAATACCATCACAATAATGACACTAGCATGTCCAAATGCTGTCAAAATGATGATACAAGCATGTCCCAATGCTGTCAAAATAATGATACTAGCATGTCCCAATGCTGTCAAAATAATGACATGAGCATGTCACAATACTGTCACATGAATGATACTAGCATGTCAAAATACTGTCACAATAATAATACTTGCATGTCACCATAGTGACACTAGCATGTCACAATATTGTCACAGTAATGATACTAGCATGTCAAAGTACTGGCACAATTCTGATATCAATTCATCTCCAAGATCCTTGAGAAGGTTGTCCTGGAGCAGTTACATGAACATCTGCACAGCAACGAGCTCTTTGAAGCCTTCCAGTCTGGATTCAGGGAACACCATAGCACTGAAACAGCACTGGTCAGAGTCTCGAATGATCTTCTTATAGCTTCAGACAGAGGTCTTGTCTCTGTGCTTGTCCTTTTGGACCTCAGTGCTGCATTTGACACCATCGACCACAGCATCCTGCTACAGAGACTAGACCATGACATTGGGATTAAAGGAACTGCCCTAAAATGGTTTAAGTCCTACTTATCTGACAGGTTTCAGTTTGTTAATGTTAATAATGACCATTCGGAGTATAGCAGAGTTACATATGGTGTACCACAGGGTTCAGTTTTAGGACCGATTCTCTTCACTCTTTACATGCTCCCATTAGGTGACATAATCCGGAAGCACTCGATCAACTTCCACTGTTATGAGGACGACACACAACTTTACTTGTCGATGGAGCCAGACGACACAAGCCAGCTGACTCATCTGCAAGACTGCCTGAAAGACATTAAATCCTGGATGTCCTCTAACTTCTTAATGCTCAATTCAGATAAAACTGAGGTAATCATTTTTGGACCTAAACACCACAGGGACACACTCTTGAATCGGATCTCTACTCTAGATGGCATCACCCTAACTTCGAGTACAACTGCAAGGAACCTTGGGGTCATTTTTGACCAGGACCTTTCCTTCAGCTCCCACATAAAGCATGTGACTAGGACCGCCTTCTTCCATCTTCGAAGTATCGCTAAGATTAGGAATATCCTTTCCCAGAGTGATGCTGAAAAACTGGTGCATGCATTTATCACTTCTCGGCTGGACTACTGCAACTCTCTCTTGTCAGGATGTCCTAAATACTCTCTAAAGAGTCTCCAGCTGGTCCAGAACGCTGCAGCGAGGGTTTTGACGGGAGTTAAGAAGAGAGAACACATCTCTCCCACTTTAGCTTCTCTCCACTGGCTTCCTGTAGGATCTAGAATCGACTTCAAAGTCCTTCTGCTAACTTATAAGGC
Organism: Aulostomus chinensis; assembly: GCF_037954235.1. Lineage (NCBI taxonomy): Eukaryota > Metazoa > Chordata > Actinopteri > Syngnathiformes > Aulostomidae > Aulostomus > Aulostomus chinensis. The sequence continues at coordinate 31,575,901 of NC_141325.1, read as the reverse complement.
TCTCAATGATGAAGCTCCATCCTATTTGAAAGAGCTCATTAGTCCCTACTGTCCGACCAGAGCACTCCGCTCCCAGAATGCAGGTCTTTTAGTGACTCCCAGTATCAATACAAACAGACTGGGAGGTAGAGCTTTTAGTTACCGGGCTCCTTTACTGTGGAACCAGCTCTCTCCATGGGTCAGAGAGGCAGACACTTTAACTACGTTTAAGTCCAGGCTTAAGACCTTCCTCTATGACAGAGCCTTCAGTTAGGACTGGTTCAGGTAGCTCTGAACCATTGATAGCTATGCTGCTATAGGCTTAGACTGCTGGGGGACACATCAGGTTACATTGAGCCCTTCCCTCCTCTCCTCTCCTCTCCCCCTCTCTCCTCCTCTCCTCACCGCACATTTTTGGAACTGTCATTACCATTACTTGTTGCACTTTGTAGTTTGGCCTTGGTGTCTCGCAGTCTCTCTGTGTTTCCACAGATCCACCGGAGCCCCAACCGCCGCCTGCATCGCCCCCCCCCCCCCCCCCCTTATTCCCTACTGTTACACCGGCCTGGGCTCCCCTTCCATGAACAAGTCTGCCATCCAGTCCCCCATCAAGCTGGCTTGCTCTCCCTGCCTCCCCTACCAGAAGCTTCCTTCTTCAGCTGTTATTAACATTTCCGTGTTTCCCACATTTTGTATTGTAAACTGTTTTCTTGTCTGTAACAACATCTACTGCACGTCTGTCCGTCCTGGGTGAGGGATCCCTCCTCTGTTGCTCACCCTGAGGTTTCTCAGATTTTTCCCTGTTAAAAGGGTTTTCTATGGAGTTTTTCCTCAGTCGATGTGAGGGTCTAAGGGCAGAGGATGTTGTTATGATGCCATGTGAAGCCCTTTGAGACAAACTGTTTGTGAAAACGGGCTATACAAATAAAATTGCCTTGCCTTGCCTTGCCTTGATACTAGCATGTCACAATACTGTCACAATAATGATACTAGCATGTCCCAATGCTGTCAAAATAATGACATGAGTATGTCACAATACTGTCACATTAATGATACTAGCGTGTCAATATACTGGCACAATACTGATACTAGCATATCACAATACTGTCACAGTAATGATGCTAGAATATCACAATTCTGTCACAATAATGATACTTGCATGTCACAATACCATCACAATAATGACACTAGCATGTCAAAGTACTGGCAAAATACTGATACTAGCATGTCAAAGTACTGGCACAATACTGATACTAGCATGTCACAATACTGTCACAGTCATGATGCTAGCATATCACAATTCTGTCACAATAATGATACTTGCATGTCACAATACCATCACAATAATGATACTAGCGTGTCAAAATACTGTCACAATAATAATACTTGCATGTCACCATAGTCACACTAGCATGTCACAATACTGTCACAGCAATGATACTAGCATGTCCCAATGCTGTAAAAATAATGATATTGGCATGTCAAAGTCATGGCACAATAATGATACTAGCATGTCAAAATACTGTCACAGTAACGACACTAGCATGTCAAAGTACTGGCACAATCCTGATACTAGCATGTCACAATACTGTCACAGTAATGATGCTAGCATGTCCCAATGCTGTCAAAATAATGACACGAGCATGACACAATAGTCACATTAATGATACTAGCGTGTCAAAATACTGTCACAATAATAATACTTGCATGTCACCATAGTGACTATAGCATGTCATAATATTGTCACAGTAATGATACTAGCATGTCCCAATGCTGTCAAAATAATGACACGAGCATGTCACCATACTGTCATATGAATGATACTAGCGTGTCAAAATACTGTCACAATAATAATACTTGCATGTCACCATAGTGAAACTAGCATGTCACAATATTGTCACTGTAATGATACTAGCATTTCAAAGTACTGGCACAATACTGATACTAGCATGTCACAATACTGTCACAATCATGATACTAGCATGTCCCAATGCTGTCAAAATAATGACATGAGCATGTCACAATACTGTCACATTAATGATACTAGCGTGTCAAAATACTGTCACAATAATAATACTTGCATGTCACCATAGTGACACTAGCATGTCACAATATTGTCACAGTAATGATACTAGCATGTCCCAATGCTGTCAAAATAATGATACTATCATGTCACAATACTGTCACAGTTATGATGCTAGCATGTCACAATTCTGTCACAATAATGATACTTGCATGTCACAATACCATCACAATAATGACACTAGCATGTCCCAATGCTGTCAAAATAATGACACGAGCATGTCACAATACTGTCACATTAATGATACTAGCGTGTCAAAATACTGTCACAATAATAATACTTGCATGTCACCATAGTCACACTAGCATGTCACAATACTGTCACAGTAATGATACTAGCATGTCCCAATGCTGTCAAAATAATGATACTAGCATGTCACGATTCTGTCACAGTCATGATACTAGCATGTCCCATTGCTGTCAAAATAAGTCAAGTCAAGTTAAGTCAATTTTATTTATATAGCGCCAAATCACAATAAAGTTCTCTCATGACACTTTACAGGTAGAGCAGGTCTTGAACCATGCTCCTTCAATGAATTTGCACCCAACAATTCTCCATCAGCAAGCACATCCTACAACAGCGGCGACGAAAACCTTCCTTTTAACAGGCAGGAACATCGAGCAGACCCAGGCTCAATGGGGACGGAGAGAGAGCAGGAGAGCAGGACAGAGACAAAGACAGAGAATGGAGGCAGACATTTATGCAGAAGGAAAGAGTGGGACAGAGATAAAGAGAGAGATAAAAGGAAGAGACTGATGGACAGATGGGGACGTGAGCAGGTGGAGCTACGGGTGGCAGCTTGAGCCTCTTCAGGTCTGCAGCCTCCTCCAGCAGCACCCGGGATCTGGGATGAGGGGAGCCCAAAGGCTCCAGAGAAGAAGATGAGTTAGTAATATGTATGAGTAAGATTTATGTATGACAAATATAGGAGGACAGAGAGGAGTCGAGAGAAGCCCAATGCACCATGGGAGATCCCCCGGCAGTCTAAGCCTATAGCAGCATATCTAAGGGCCAGCCTAAGCAGCCCAGCTATCAGCCTGATCAAAAAGGAAGGTCTTAAGTCTGCTCTTAAAGGTCGAGAGGGTGCCTGCATCCCAAATAATGATACTAGCATGTCACAATACTGTCACAGTAATGATGCTAGCATATCACAATTCTGTCACAATAATGATACTTGCATGTCACAATGCTGTCATCGTAATGACAACAAAAAACCCAAACGTTAGAGAGAATATGGCGCTCTTCCAAGCTGGAGCAGTCTCATATAATCTGGCAAGACAGCCTTAAAAGTTATAAGAAAGCCCTTCGTATAGCTAGAGCACCCTACTACTCTGTACTAATCGAGGAGCAGAAGAACAACCCCAGGTTCCTCTTCAGTCCTGGAGCCACACTGACAGAGAGCCACAGCTCTACTGAACCAAGTAGTCCTGTTTCCCTGGGAAGCAAAGAGTTCATGGACTTCTTTAATGAGAAAATTGTCCTGATTCGAGAGAAACTTCTTCTCCTGCCATCAGCTGACAACATGGCACCTAGAACCCAGAACCTTAGAGGCAGCTGGAGGACCAGACACACACTTGGATAGTTTTTCTCCCATCAGCCTTCATGAGCTCAGTTCAATAATGTCCTCCTCTAAACCTCCACCTGTCTCCTGGACCCCATCCCAACTAAGCTGCTCCAAGACTCTCTCCCCTCGTTAGCCCCTCCCTCTTAGATATGATCAATGTGGCGCTGGTATCTGGTTCCGTCCCTCAGTCCTTTAAAGTAGCAGTAATTAGACCCTCCTCAAAAACAAGCCTGGATCCAGAAGTTCTACCAACTACAGACCAACATCACATCTTCCTTTTCTCTCCAAGGTTCTGGAGAAAGCAGTTGCTAAACAGCTCTGTGACTTCTCCACAGCAACAGCTGGTTGGAGGATTCAGTCAGGTTCCAGGTTCATCCTAGCACAGAAACAAAACTAGTCAAAGGTACCAGTGACCTCCTACTGGTACCAGATGAGGGACTGGTCTCTGTGCTGGTCTGATTAGATCTCAGTGCAGCTTTGATACCATTGATCACCATATCCTTCTACAGAGACTGGAACCTGTCACTGGTATTAAAGGAACTGCACTCAACTGGTTCAGGTCATATTTACTAAGTCCATCTCAGTTGGTACTAACTAATGATAAACCCTCGGAAAACCCCTGTAGTCACGTATGGTGTTCCACAAGGGTCTGTGCTTGGACCAATCCTCTTCACCCTTCATCTGCTTCCTCTCGGTCACATTATCAGGAAACACTCCATTAATGTTCACTGCTATGCAGACGAAACACAGCTGAACTCATAAATGCATCCTCATGAAATAAATCAGCTGACTAAACTGGAGGCCTGTCTGAAGGAGATAAAAACTTGGATGACCCATAATTTTCTTCTATTAAACTCTGATAAACTGAAGTCAGTGTCCTGGGCCCAAAACATCTTAGAGCAGCGGTCTCAAACTGGTCCAGTTAAGGGCTGCTGTGGCTGCAGGTTTTCATTCCAACTCAGCAAAAGCAACACCTGATTCTACTTAAATCAATTAAGCTGTGTCCACACAGCTCATTTGTTGGCTCAGGTGTTGCTTTTGCTGAGTTGGAATGAAAACCTGCAGCCACACTGGCCCTGACTGGACCAGTTTGAGACCCCTGTCTTAGAGACACCCTATCTAATGAGATAGGTACCCTGGAAGGTATTACCCTGGCCCCCAGCACCACCGTAAAGAACCTAGGAGTTCTTTTTGATCAGGATCTGTCTTTTAATGCCCACATTAAGCAAATTTCTAGGACTGCTTTCTTCCATCTACATAACATCGCTAAGATCAGACACATCCTGGCTTAAGAAGATGCAGAAAAACTAGTCCCTGCCTTTGTCACTTCCAGGCTGGATTACTGCACCTCCCTCCTACCAGGCTGGACTAATAAGTCCCTAAAGACTCTCCAGCTGGTCCAGAACGCTGCTGCGTGTTGACTAGAACTGGTAGCAGAGACCAGGTCTCTCCTGGACTGCTTCTCTGCATGGCTCCCTGTCAGATTCAGAACAGAATTTAAAATTCTTCTTCTACCATCAAAGTCCTCAACAGTCAGGCTCCTTCATCCCTGACAGAGCTCCTAGTCCCCTATGATCCAGCTAGAACCCTTCACTCCCAGGATGCAGGGTTCCTGCTGGTTCCTAGAGTTCTAGCAGTAGAATGGAGCCAGAGCCTTCAGCTATCAGGCTCCCCTCCTGTGGAACCGTCTCCCAGTTTCAGTCCAGGACCCAGACCCCCTCTCTAGGTTTAAGAGCAGACTTAAGACCTCCTTGTTGATCAGGCTTATAGTCAGGACTGCTTAGGCTGGCCCTTAGATCTGCTGCTATAGGCTCAGACTGCTGGGATCTCCCATGATGCACTGGGCTTCTCTCTCCTCCTCCTGTCCTCATACGTGTTACTACTCCTCTTCTTCTCCCTTCATCCCAGATCCTGGTGCTGCTGGAGGAGGCTCCAGACCTGAAGAGGCTCCAGCTGCCACCTGTAGCTCCACCTGCTCACGTCCCAGTCTGTCCATCAGTCTCTCCTCCTGTCTCTCCCTCTTTATCTCTGACCCTCTCTTTCCTTCTGCATAAATGTCTTCCTCCATTCTCTGTCTTTGTCTCTGTCCTGCTCTCCTGCTCTCTCTCCGTCCCCATTGAGCCTGGGTCTGCTCGACGTTCCTGCCTCTTAAAAGGAAGGTTTTTGTCACCACTGTTGCAGGATGTGCTTGCTGATGGAGAATTGTTGGGTGCAAATTCATTGAAGGAGTGTGGTACTGGACCTGCTCCACCTGTAAAGTGTCATGAGAGAACTTTTGTTGTGATTTGGCGCGACAGAAATAAAACTGACTTGACGTGACTTGACTAATGATACTATCATGTCACAATACTGTCACAGTAATGACACTAGCATGTCAAAGTACTGTCACAATAATGATACTAGCATATCACAACGCTGTCACAGGAGTGATACTAGCAAGTCAAATTACTGTCACAGTAGTGATACTAGCATGTCACAATACTGTCACAGTCGTGATACTAGCATGTCACAACACTGTCATAGTAGTGATACTAGCATGTCACAATACTGTCACAGTCGTGATACTAGCATGTCACAACACTGTCATAGTAGTGATACTAGCATGTCACAACACTGTCATAGTAGTGATACTAGCATGTCACAATACTGTCACAGTCGTGATACTAGCATGTCACATGCTGTACCATTAACATTTTATCTACTTCTGGCCTTGTTTCAATGTTCGTTTTTTCTCTGTACCACATCGTTTTGTTTGTTCTTGTCTGATTTTGTGTTATTTTGCTTGTTTTAGATGCAGCCATTTTGGCCAGGTCTTGCTCGAAAAAGTGATCACCTGATCTCAAGTGACTTCCTGGTAAAATAAAGGTTCAATAACAACCCCATCATGGCTCTTGCAAACATATGTTTGTCAAAGTGGCTCCTGACCAGGTTGGGTTGAGCACTACTTCTCTACAGCAACATATTTCTGAGGTTGAGGAGGAAAATTCTAAAACGTCAGATTTAGAAGATCAATTTTGCCCCCCAAAAAACATCAGGAAACCGTGTTTCTAACAGGAACAGCTGCAGGTTTTTATTGCATACTGAAGGTTGAGTCTGTATAAAGGATTTGACAACTGAGATTAAACAACATCCACTATAGGGCATAGAGACAATCAACTTGTGATACAAAACAGCTGAACTGCTTTTCACACAGGCTACAATAGAACTATCAATACTTGGCACCATTCTATCATGATACATAACAGTATCAATATTTTTGCCCACATTTACATAAAAATGCTATGAAGGCCAGGATTCATTAGCAGAACTGAGCTGAAAACGTGCCTCAAAGTAAAGGAATACAGCTTTCAAATGAAGAATTCATCAGTTCCCTCCTACGACTTCTTCCTGTTCTGAACTGAGCACCAACATGGAGAAGCAGTTAAAACAGATTGATGCACATCTGTGTCGCCATCACAGAAGTCCTGAATCTCACATGAGCTTAAGAGTGAGCGACTCCAGGGTGAGGAGTAAGCTACCTGTGCAGGTTTGAGAACAACGGATCCGACATTGTGAGTCTTGTACACCTGGCTAGTTACATGTGTGTATAGTTTTAAAAATACATACATGGAAACAATATATTTCATTTCTGAAAAAAGAAAATTAAATTAAACTTAAATTTAATATTTACCAGGTGCATCTGAGCTTTAATTTGCCTTCATTCAGAGTTTCATTTTCTTAATGATGAGGAACATCAAGGAAGGTGACTGACAGCACTCTTGGTTTAACCCTCATGTGATTCCACACACACGCATGTGTGCATGTACACGTGTGTTCATATGCAGGGAGGTTGCCTATTCTTTGAGTTCTGTCTTTAGTGACATCGTCCCTTACTCGGGTTTGCAAGTCTTAATGGCTCTGGTGCAGATTACTTTGAAAATGAATCTCTATGTTTGCTGATCCAACACTGGCTTCTGCAAAAAGACAAAGCCAAACACTGCAGTCATTTGACAGAGCGTGGGAGACAGATGCTTTTCAAGATGAATGCTGGATTTAGCTGCCGTAGATACCCTGCAGAGAGGCATTTGCACGAAAACACAGCCACACCATCTGCATGGGCAGTAAACTAGCCTCATACATATGAACTTTTAGTTTATAATCATTTTTATTTGTTCAATATGAATAAAAATGCTTTTATTCGCTCTTATTTTGCCCTATAGAATAAAATCTATCAGTCAATACCTAACCTTGAGGATTAAAACCTGGGTTGCTAACAAGAGTCTAAAGGAGCCTACAGAGGTCTTGGAGGTCATTAAAGGTCATCAGGGGAAATACAAGAAGCCTGAGGCTTAGTGGTGGTGACCTTTAAGTCATGTGACCCTGGTGTAGCGCCTTCATAGGCTACCGTTAGCCATCAAAGATTAAATCTATTTTGTAGTTTTATACGGTATATATAACATCAACAGGATGGTAAGAACATCCATCAAAACCTAGTGGAGCTCTGGAGAGCAACTCAAACCTACACAGGTGACCCTCGGGTGTTATATACCAGGGTGATGTACCAACGCTGCTGCTGCTCTGCATAGACCTGATCCCCCTCAGTCAGAACGCCACTAAGACAGGCTACTGATCCGGTTCTGATCCACCACCAGTCTCCTCCTCTACATGATGAGATCCAGCTGTAGGCAGGAATAAATGTCTCTCTCTCTCAAATACACGTATGTACAATATGTATGTACAGTATGTATGTATGTATGTATGTGTATATATATATATATATGTGTACGTATGTATGTATACACACACATACACGCACACACACACACACACACACACACACACACACACACATAAATATGTATATATAGTGTAATGATTGTTTCTCCACCAGCCTGAGTTTAGGCCCAGCACCTCGTCACGACAGCCTGCCCACTGCATCAGTGCTCTCTTCACTCTAAGTATATGACTCTCATCACCATGGCAACCATTGCACAATGTATTCAGAGCTTCGTAACCAGCGCTAGTGTAGGCTGAGCAAAACAGGTTGTTTTTTCAGTTTCTTTTAATTTAAAAAAGAAGGGTTGCTTAGTGCCAGGAAGAGAATTTTTCTCACTATTGTCCTAAAATGTTGATTTTGTGTCAAAGTGTGACAGCTGGCAGCCATCAGCCATGTGATGCTCACACACATACTGTACATACCTAAACACACACTCAACACATTTGATTTCATTGACTCAAATAACAATATTGCTGGTTCCACAGAGATTCATGTGTGGACCCTGTGCAAAACAGAGTGAAATATTCTTTGATTCAAATAATTGCATTGGTTTTCCCAGATGGAGCTTGTTTTGATTTGAAATTTCAGCCTGACTGCAAATGGAAAGTCTTGGGAGTCCCCATGTCACGTGTCTGAGCAGCACTCACATCCCTCCCACTTGACCTGGGTATAGAAAATACTCTTGCAGGACATTCTTAACAGGTTGTTGCCACTTGACATCATTTAACAAGCATTCTGTCCACACCAGAGTCTTTTGAGAATCTCCTTGAGTTCAATCTGGAGTTTTTGTCACATGCACTGGTCTGATTCAGGCATGCATGTGAACCCAGTGACCTCCTGAGGTGACTCTGTCTCAGAGATGTGGTTTTACCTGCTCTTTGATCTCCTGCAACTTGTTGCTCTGCTCCCGGATGTCGTGGAGGAGCTGCAGAGCTTTGTCATCCTCCTGTGACACTTCCATACGAGCTTGTTCCAAACTACGCTTAAGGCTCTGAAACGAAACATACACGTAGGCTCTGTTTTATAATTCCTGCTGCACCTGTAGCCGTCAAATCCTAATACATTTGAATACATGCTGAAGCATCATCATAGTAATGTCAGTGATACTTACACTGCACTCCGTGATGTAGGTCGCCAGGTCCTGTTCCAGGATGGTCCTCTGGGTCTCCGACGCCTTTAGCTCGATGTCCTTCTGCTGCAGCACTGACTCTAAGTCAGACATCTTCCTCTGGACAAGTGAGATCTCCTGCTCAACCTGGAGACAAGAAGACAGCACCGAGCTGAGTTTTCATGACTTTCTGGGGCCCCTGGATGCCAGCAGGAAACATCAGTACAGCATCTCCTCAGGGAGCAGCTGTACTACTGTAACAACAATATTAGTATCATACACTAGAAATGAGAGTGTACAAAGCTGCTCTTGCTTGGTACCGCATGTTATCAGACCAGTAGCGTTCGATGATTCAGTTAGAATGTGCCACTGTGGACGCCTGAAAACCAGAGACACAACAGGACTGGCTTGACAGTCCCAGCACTTGGTGTAGAACAGCATGGACACACAGTCCAGGTGAGTCAACTTTACGCTAACCTCTGAGACCAACAGGACCTGAATTTGCTAATTGCATTCAAATTTTGCACTTGACAGTGGGATGGTGTGGTGAATTAGCCCTCACACTTCTCTCCCTAGGATTCCAGGCTGTGGACAACATGCATCATCTTACAAAGAAAAAAGTCTGACCCCGTCAGCAGAGGTGTCAGCAAGTCCAGCACAGAGGATTAATGGATCTCAGTGCAAAACCAGATGATACAGTATATCATATTTTGGGGATCACCCTTCTCTAACCACATGAAGAATAATACCTGTGACATGTGTCCAGTAATTCTGGCTGAGTTCTGTTTGTAAATGGATGAGTTTGTACCAAGGGCAGTGGTCTCGTCTCCAGAGGTGATGGGTGCAGTCACAAGTCTGTTGGAGTAAGAGGGAGACAGAGGGATTCAGAGAGGGACAGAAAGGGAAGATGGAAGAAAACAAGACAGTAAACTGATGTGTCTCCGAAGCTGACACTTTGAAACCTTAGCGTTTGCTACGGTTAACCACCAGGCTCCCCTGTTTGATAGGCTGAGAATCCCACTGACTATGTTCTGATCTGGCCCATGTGGCTTTCATGAGAACATGAACAAATCACATTTTAATACAACAGAAAGCATTAAAGCAACAACATGTTGGAGATGTTAACACAGTGTAATCACATGGATGATGATCAGACCATGTTTTTATCTAGTGAGTATACTCCATCCCGAGCTGACCAAACACGCTGGACGCTCTATAAATAGAGCTTGTGTTCTCACAACAGCCTCTTTTACCACCACTGGATATATTTGGCAGCTTTTGTGATCAGGAGGCAGGCGGGAGAAAGAGCGACGCAGGAGAGGATGTCTATTAAAAGCACGAAATCCCCTCCCCCTCCTGCCTACTGCTCGGCTCTAGAACATGTGGACTGTTACTGTGTGTTCCTATTGTCAGACATGTTCGAATAGTGTTCAGTTTCTTTTGTATGAGTGTTCAGATATGCCATGTAAGTCTTCAGATACGTTTATGACTTTTCATAAAGGTTCTAAAAGTGTCCAGATACATTCCTTTCGGGTTCAGATACGTTCTATTAGTGTTCAGATATGTTCTTTCAGTGTTAAAATACGTTTGATTAGTGTTCAGTTACGTTCTATTAGTGTTCAGATACGTTCCATTAGTGTTCAGATATGTTCTTTCAGTGTTAAAATACGTTTGATTAGTGTTCAGTTACGTTCGATTAGTGTTCAGATACGTTCTTTTAGTGTTCAGATACATTCTATTACTGTTCAGTTATGTTCTCTTCGTGTTTAGATACATTCTATTAGTGTTCAGATATGTTCTTTCAGTGTTAAAATACGTTCCATTAGTGTTCAGATGTGTTCTTTGTGTTAAAATACGTTCGATTAGTGTTCAGTTACGTTCTATTAGTGTTCAGATACGTTCTTTTAGTGTTCAGATACATTCTATTACTGTTCAGTTATGTTCTCTTCGTGTTTAGATACATTCTATTAATGTTCAGATACGTTCTCTTAGTGTTCAGAGACATTCTATTAGTGATCATGTACATCTGCCAATGTTCAGATACGTTGTTAATGTTCAGATATGTTCTTTTAGTGTTAAAATACATTCTATTAGTGTTCAGTTATGTTCTATTCGTGTTTAGATATGTTCTATTAATGTTCAGATACGTTCTGTTAGTGTTCAGATTCGTACTATTAGTGTTCAGATTGATGTATTCATGTTCAGAGACGTTCTATTTGTGTTCTGATACGTTCTATTAGTGTTTAGATACTTTTTATTAATGTTCTGATATGTTTTATTAGTGTTCAGTTAAGTACTATTAGTGTTTAGATACATTCTATTAGAGTTCAGGTACATTCTATTAGTGTTCAGATACATTCTATTACTGTTCAGTTATGTTCTCTTCGTGTTCTGATACATTCTATTAGTGTTTAGATACATTCTATTAGTGTTCAGGTACATTCTATTAGTGTTCAGATACATTCTATTAGTGTTCAGGTACATTCTATTAGTGTTCAGATACATTCTATTACTGTTCAGTTATGTTCTCTTCGTGTTCTGATATGTTCTGTTAATGTTCAGATACGTTCTATTAGTGTTCAGATACATTCAATTAGTGTTCAGGTACATTCTATTACTGTTCAGTTATGTTCTCTTCGTGTTTAGATACATTCTATTAATGTTCAGATACGTTCTCTTAGTGTTCAGAGACATTCTATTAGTGATCATGTACATCTGCCAATGTTCAGATACGTTGTTAATGTTCAGATATGTTCTTTTAGTGTTAAAATACATTCTATTAGTGTTCAGTTACATTCTATTCGTGTTTAGATACTCTCCCTTATTTTTTAGACAGGTCTATTGTTGTTCAGATACATTCTCTTGATGTTCAGATATGTTCTATTAGTGTTCAGAGATGTGCCATTAGTGTTCAGAAACGTTCTATTCATGTTTAGATACTCTCCCTTATTTTTTAGACAGGTCTATTATTGTTCAGATACGTTCTGTTAATGTTCAGATATGTTCTATTAGTGCTCAGAGACGTTCCATTAGTGTTCAGAAACGTTCTATTCATGTTTAGATACTATCTCTTATTTTTTTAGACAGGACTGTTATTGTTCAGATACGTTATATTAGTGTTAAGATATGTTCTATTAGTGTTCAGTTACGTTCTATTCGTGTTTAGATACGTTCTATTAATGTTCAGATACATTCTATTAGTGTTGAGATTGGTGTGTTAGTGTTCAAATACGTTCTATTAATGTTTAGATATGTTCTATTAGTGTTCAGATACATTCCATTAGTGTTCAGAGACGTTTTATTTGTATTCAGATAAGTACTATTAGTGTTTAGATACGTTCTATTAGTGTTCAGAGACATTCTATTAGTGTTCGGATACATTCTATTAGTGTTCAGATACGTTCTGTTAGTGTTCAGATACGTTCTACTAATGTCCAGATACGTTCTGTTAGTGTTCAGATACATTCTATTAATGTCCAGATACGTTCTATTAGTGTTCAGATTGGTATATTCGTGTTCAGATATGTTCTGTTAATGTTCAGATACGTTCTATTAGTGTTCAGAGACGTTCCATTAGTGTTCGGATACGTTCTATTAGTGTTCAGATACGTTCTTTTAGTGTTAAGATATGTTCTATTAGTGTTAAGATACATTCTATTAGTGTTCAGTTACGTTCTATTCGTGTTCAGATACATTCTGTTAGTGTTTAGATACTTTCTATTAATGTTCAGATACGTTCTATTAGTGTTCAGATACATTCTGTTAGTGTTTAGATACTTTCTATTAATGTTCAGATACGTTCTATTAGTGTTCAGAGACATTCTATTAGTGTTCGGATACATTCTATTAGTGTTCAGATACGTTCTGTTAGTGTTCAGATACGTTCTACTAATGTCCAGATACGTTCTGTTAGTGTTCAGATACATTCTATTAATGTCCAGATACGTTCTATTAGTGTTCAGATTGGTATATTCGTGTTCAGATATGTTCTGTTAATGTTCAGATACGTTCTATTAGTGTTCAGAGACGTTCCATTAGTGTTCGGATACGTTCTATTAGTGTTCAGATACGTTCTTTTAGTGTTAAGATATGTTCTATTAGTGTTAAGATACATTCTATTAGTGTTCAGTTACGTTCTATTCGTGTTCAGATACATTCTGTTAGTGTTTAGATACTTTCTGTTAATGTTCAGATACGTTTTATTAGTGTTCAGATACTTTCTATTAGTGTTTAGATACTTTCTATTAATGTTCAGATAAATTCTATTAGTGTTCAGATTGATCTATTAGTGTTCAGATACGTTCTATTAGTGTTCAGATACGTTCTATTAGTGTTTAGATTCTTTCTATTAATATTCAGATACGTTCTACTAGGGTTCAGATTGGTGTATTAATGTCCAGATACGTTCTATTAGTGTTCAGAGACGTTCCATTAATGTTCAGATACGTTCTATTAGTGTTCAGATTGGTGTATTCGTGTTAAGATATGTTCTGTTAATGTTCAGATACGTTCTATTAGTGTTCAGAGACGTTCCATTAGTGTTCAGATACGTTCTATTAGTGTTCAGATACGTTCTTTTAGTGTTAAGATATGTTCTTTTAGTGTTAAGATATGTTCTATTAGTGTTAAGATACATTCTATTAGTGTTCAGTTACGTTCTATTGGTGTTCAGATACGTTCTATTGGTGTTCAGATACGTTCTATTCGTGTTCAGATACGTTCTATTAGTGTTTAGATACTTTCTATTAATATTCAGAGACGTTCTATTAGTGTTCAGATAAGTACTATTAGTGTTCAGATACGTTCTATTAGTGTTTAGATAAGTACTATTTGTGTTTAGATACGTTCTATTAGTGTTTAGATAAGTACTATTTGTGTTTAGATACGTTCTATTAGTGTTTAGATAAGTACTATTTGTGTTTAGATACGTTCTATTACTTTTCAGATCAGTCTGATAGTGTTCATATACGTTCTATTAGTGTTCAGATATGTCTGTTAGTGTTCAAATACATTTCTTTAATGTTCATATTCATTTTGTCCTGATTCAGATTCAGATGAAGAAAACATTATTGATCTCCTTTGGGGGGCAATTCAGGGAGCAGAGAGTGGTACAGTTACAACAACAACACAACATGAGATAAGTAAGTGCAAGGAAGTCTCCACCTCCCGGGGTTAGCAGCTGCTTTGTGAAGTGCATTATAGAAGTAGTGGTGCAGTAGAGGGAGTAGTGCAGTAGAGGGAGTCGTGCAGTAGAGGGAGTCGTGCGGTAGCGGTGGTCGTGCAGTCGAGGTAATAGTGCAGTACAGGTGGTTGTGCACTAGAGGTAGTAGTGCAGTAGAGGGAGTAGTGCATTAGAGGGAGTAGTGCAGTTGAGGTGGTAGTGCAGTAGAGGTGGTAGATCAGTCGAGGTAATAGTGCACTAGAAGTAGTAGTGCAGTAGAGGGAGTAGTGCAGTAGAGGGAGTAGTGCATTAGAGGGAGTAGTGCAGTTGAGGTGGTAGTGCAGTAGAGGTGGTAGATCAGTAGAAGTAAAAGTGCAGTAGAGGTAAAAGTGCAGTAGAGGGAGTACTACAGTAGAGGTGGTAGATCAGTCGAGGTAATAGTGCACTAGAAGTAGTAGTGCATTAGAGGGAGTAGTGCAGTTGAGGTGGTAGTGCAGTAGAGGTGGTAGATCAGTAGAGGTAAAAGTGCAGTAGAGTTGGTAGATCAGTAGAGGTAAAAGTGCAGTAGAGGTAAAAGTGCAGTAGAGGGAGTACTACAGTAGAGGTGGTAGATCAGTCGAGGTAATAGTGCACTAGAAGTAGTAGTGCATTAGAGGGAGTAGTGCAGTTGAGGTGGTAGTGCAGTAGAGGTGGTAGATCAGTAGAGGTAAAAGTGCAGTAGAGTTGGTAGATCAGTAGAGGTAAAAGTGCAGTAGAGGTGGTAGTGCAGTAGAGGGAGTAGTACAGTAGAGGTGGTAGATCAGTCGAGGTAATAGTGCACTAGAGGAAGTAGTGCAGTAGAGGGAGTAGTGCATTAGAGGGAGTAGTGCAGTTGAGGTGGTAGTGCAGTGGAGGGAGTAGTGCAGTAGAGGGAGTAGTGCATTCGAGGTGGTCGTGCAGTAAAGGTAGTAGTGCAGTAGAGGTGGTAGTGCAGTAGAGGGAGTAGTGCAGTGGAGGGAGTAGTGCAGTAGAGGGAGTAGTGCATTCGAGGTGGTAGGGCAGTAGAGGGAGCAGGGCAGTAGAGGGAGTAGTGCAGCCTGCAGGCCGACACTGTAGCCTGCAACCAGATGGCAGCCTCTCGAATGCTGGGAAGAGAGCGTGGGAGGGGTCCTTCAGGATCTGGGCAGCCATGCCGCAGACCTGCTGCTCATACACAGCCGTCAGGGAGTGAATGGGAAGTCCAGTAATTTTGGAACACACCTTGACGATGCTATGTAGGGGGCTCTTGTCCTGCAGGTTGATGAGTGGAACCAGCAGACCACTGAGAACCATAAGACTGATTCAATAAATGTGTAGGAGAAGGTCAGAAGGATCTTGTTGCTGACAGAGAAGGAGTTCAGTTTCCTCAGCAGGTACATTCTCTGGTGGCACTTCTTCAGGATCTCCTCCATGTTAAAGGAGAACCTCAGGTGGTCCTCAAAGACGGTCCCCAGATATTTGCACTCCGTTACAGTCTCCACCAATGACCCATGGATCATGGTGGAGACGGCAGCAGCCATCTGCGTCTGTCTTCCGGAGAAGGTCACCACCATCTCCTTGGTCTTGCTGACGTTAAGCTCCAGCCGGGAGGTGGAGGTGTCACACCAGTCAACCAACTGCTGCAGGGCAGGTCCATGCTGCTGGGTGGAGCCGCACAGGAGGGACAGGAGGACTGTGTCTTCAGCAAACTTCACTAGATGACAGTCAGGTTGTGAGGCCCTGCGCTCATCGGTGTAGAGGAAGAAGAGCAGAGGTGAGAGCACTCAGCCATGTGGGGAGCCTAGAGGTGGTAAGGAGGTCAGACAGGCTGCTGGTGATCCAGACTCTCTGTGTTCTGTGAGTGAGGAAGTCCAGGATCCAGAGAAGGAGCTGGTCGTCCAGGGTGAAGTTTAGGTGGAGCCTCTCTGCCAGGATGTGTGGCTGCAGGGTGTTAAAAGCAGAGGAGAAGTCACGAAACAGAAGCCTGGCCCAGGTGTTGGGAAGCTGGAGGCTCGGGTGTCACTGACGCCCCCGCCTGCCCGATGTGTGAATTGTAGGATTCAAGGATCTTTATTGTCATACCATTCGCATTTCCATGTTAGTGGTACAAAATTAGAACTCAGGTCCCGGTATAAGCCAAGGTAATAGGAAGCTAAGGACAAAAATAAAGTCAAGTAACAGAATATGTACATATATCTATATAAAAAAGATACAAAATCAAATATAAACACTGTGTGTAAAGTAGACAGTGCTGTTGAGGTTGGGAGATATTGCTCTAATGGAGGGGTATATGTATATATATATATATATATATATATATATATATATGTACACACACACATATAAACAGTATGTACATGTAATCAGTTGAGGGATATTGCACTTAATGGAGGAGATATTGCTCTGAAAGATGGGAGAGTGTGGGAGACTACAGCGCACGGCTCAAGTTCAGCAGTCTGACAGCTGCAGGGAAGAAACAGTTCCTGAGCGTGGTGGTCTTGCTCTGGATGCTCCTCAGCTGCCTGCCAGAGGGGAGAGGACGAAACAGACTGTGAGCGGGATGGCTGGAGTCCTTCATGATGCGGAGGGCCCTCCCCTTGGATTGTGAGGTGTAGAGGTCCGAAATTCAGGGATTGGTGCTCCCCACAGTTCTCTGTGCTGCCTTTAGGGGTGGAGATGTGAGCCTGACCAAGAGAGAATGTGCTGTGTAATGACCCTCTCCGTGGCTTTCATCATGTGGGAGGTGAGGACCACTGGGCAGAGGTTGTTAGGGATCTTTGCAGGGTTCCTCTTGGGGATGGGGATGATGGTGGAGTGTTTCCAGAGCCTGGGGACAGCGCCAGTGTCCATGGAGGTCTGGAAGAGGCTTTGGAAGATGCATCCAAGCTGGTCAGTGCAGTGTTTGAGGGCCTAGCCACTGATGTTGTCGGCGCCAGGCGCACTGTTCATCTTGGTCCTCTGGAGGGCCCTCACAATATTTTGGTGCAGAATGTGATGGGGGATGCGCCGGGCTTGAGGTGGGACCTGGTGTTGGCAAGCTGGGTGGAGTTGTCGGTCTCAAACCTGGTGTAGAAGGAGTTGAGGTGGTTGGGGAGGGATGGATGGCTGCTGCCACTGAAGTGGACTGAATCACTGGTGACAGAGTTAACAGCTGTCACGCTCTTCAGACGCTGCCAAGCAGCACGGAGGTTCCCCTGAGGGAATTTCTCCCCCACTGTGTTTTTGTACTTCAGCTTGGCGATCTTGATGGCTCTTTTGACCTCCTTGCTTATCTCCTTCTCCTCCATCTCAGACCCAGTGAGGAAGATCTGTTTCCTCCTGCTGATGATCTCCTTCATCCCCTTGGTGACCCAGGGTTTATGATTGGGGAAGGTGGTGATTGATTTAGAGGGGATGATGTTCTCCTCGCAGTAGTTCATGTAGGAGGAGACCACATCCACCTTCCCATCAGTGTCATTGGAGGGAGAGAGGAGGTTGCTCCAGTCAGTGGACTCCAGACATCCCTGGAGAGCAGGGTCCACTGTTCCCTCACTGGTCCACTGTTTGATGGTCTTGGTCACCTTCTCAGCTTTCCTAGTGACCAGGCTGTAGGCAGGGATAAGCAGGGTGGTGTGGTGATCAGCAGAGCTGGGGGGGGGGCAACAGACCTGTAGGCATCGCGAACAGAGCCATAGCATCTGTTCAGTGTCCTCCCCAGGCGGGTGGTGCATGATATTATTGTGTAAAGCCTTTCAGGGATTTGTCAGGGTTGCAGTGGTTGACGTCCCCAAAGATGAATTTAGAGGAGTCTGAGGATAGTTGCTCCAGCTCATTCAGGGTGGTTCTGATGTGGTGGACTTCGCTCTGGGGTGGATGCAGACCAGGACAAAGAAGAGTTGTGCGAATTCCCTGGGGAGGTAGAACGGGAGGAGAGAGACTGCCAGGAGTCCGGAGTGCACAGTTTCTCTCTCACATGAGCGGTGGAACACCAACAAAGCTTCACGTATAAACACACACCTCTGCCCTGTAGTTTCCTGGTGACGTCACTGTTGTGGCCCAGTCTGATGGGGGAGCTGAATCTGTCCATGTGCATTGCACTGGTGTCAGCATCCTTGTTGAGCCAAGTCTCTGTGAATGCCAAGATGCGTGCGCTCCTGTACTCGTGCAGGTAGTTTACGTTTGCCTGGAGTTCATCTGTTTTATTCCGCAGCGAGTGGACGGTGGCGAGGATGACTGTTGTTCAAGTCAGGCTGGCGTTAGCAGATGAACTCCACAGACTTCCTGGAGCTTGTGAGCTAACGTAAGCCAGAAACAGTATACAAAAAATATATATATCTAAACAGACAAGATGGTGGCTCTGCTGGTGTTAGCGTTAGCCGAGTGTACAGGATGAAGAAAAGGAAGTGAAAGTTGAAGGAAGTAGGTACAAACAAGCTCACATGAGCTCCACAGGCTTCAAGGAGCTAGAAAGCTGACGTGAGCCAGAAACAAAACACACCGAGCCGGAATAACAGAGGGAAGGCAAATGTAATTAAAGCTGCAAGCAGCGTTGTTAGGGCCTGAGCCCCCGCGCGGCCTACGGCCGCGTCCTTGACACCGGCCCGAATCCAACGGTGTAATCGGCAAATCCCTAGGCCTTGTAGTTTAGGAGATACGAGCCTCAGTGCGCTGCACAGTGTGAGTGCAGAGCTGAGAGCTGGCCCTTTAAGAGCCCCTCCCTTCTCTGCTCGCTCTCTGCCATCTGTGTCAGAGCTGAGAGCAGAGCTGAGAGCAGAGCTGCCAGCTGGCCCTTTAAGAACCCCTCCCCCGCTGCACTGTGTCTGATCTGTGCTAGAGTGAGAGCAGAGCTGAGAGCTGGCCCTTTAAGAACCCCTCCCCACTGCTCTGTCTTTGATCTGTGCTAGAGTGAGAGCAGAGCTGAGAGCAGAGCTGAGAGCAGAGCTGAGAGCAGAGCTGCCAGCTGGCCCTTTAAGAACCCCTCCCCCGCTGCACTGTGTCTGATCTGTGCTGGAGTGGAGAGAGTGGAGGATTCAGAGAAATGTAGTGTGTAAAAGCTGAATAACTCGGCCTACGTTGGTCAAAAGTCACACAAAATACCATATTTTTGTAGGGATTTTTGTCAGGAATACAGTGGTGTGTTTTTAAAAGCTGTGGAATGTATGGTGTAGATGTGAGAAGCATTTGTTTGAGAGTATGTACCCTGAGAGGACACGCTCTCCCCATAGACTTCCATTGTAAGGCGAAAAGTGTCTCCCCCACTTTGACGGCTCATAAAATCCAAACCGAGCGCGTAGTATATTAACCTTGAACAACTTTTAATCAGCACAGTTGGGAGAGTAATGTGTGAAAGTTTGGAAGCCCTGGCATTTACGGTTTAGGAGGAGATAGATTTTGTTCGGGGTGCAAAATTGTCCAAAATTAGACATTTGTGTCCAAATTGTGGACATCCTGTTACAGTTAGGTCAGGGGTGTGAGTGCATGATTTATCCGTCTTGATGAGACGAGTTCAATGGTGTTTGTCCCATGTCTGTAGGACATTCCTACAGTCTGTGGCGTGGTTTTTTGTGTATGTAGGTGGCGCTATTGAGTAGAGCGCCTCTTTTTTTTTTAATTATCGAATTTTTCGCCGCACCCGATGTGCTTACCAAATTTGGTGAGTTTTCATGCATGTTTAGGGGGTCAAATTAACTTTTGAAGTGGCGAGTGTGACTTCGAAACATAATAGGGTCTTCGCCAGGGACTGGCTCAGGCCCTAATAAAAAAGAGTGAAAGTTGATGTAAGTTAAGTTCCCACGGACTCACATGAACTCCGCAAAAACCTTCTAGGGGCAGGGCTGCAGGACAGGTCCTTGGCAGCACAGGTGAAAATGCACCTGTTGCTACAGCCTAGAGTCACTCACACCAGTTCACAGCTCTTCTCCCTTCCTCTCCCCTCCAGCTTGATCACTCACCCTCTCCAGATAGTAAGAGCTGTTTTATTCCTATTGCCATGACAACAAGAAGTTAGCAACACTGCAGTCATGCCAGGGAGGTTCAGGGCTCCAGGCTGGTGCCATAGCAGCAGTCCAAAGTTCTAAGTACAGTTCCCAGCTGAGCACCACAGGCTTCAAGCGCTTGAAGGGCCAGACCCTCTGGAGAATGTGACACTACAACGCTGTGCAGCTTTGCTGACGTACATTTGCATTACTCAGTACATCTGTGCATTTGAACATCTGAATACATTTTAATAAATGTAAGTATTTTATGGCAGTGATGCTCTACGCACCCTTGGAGTGTTCTAAAGGGGGAACTAGCACCAAATATGGCTGCATTCCATTCTGTTCAGGGCTCTCGTATCAGATATGTTTGCTCAATAACATGATCTGGGACACATAGAACCTTTATTAATGTGCTAATACAATGACAACTCAAACATATAAAGACAGATCAAAAAGCATGTGTACTACAAATGAAATAAGTACCTTTGTATGACATAGAGTTAAAAAAATAACTACTGTTATCTGCAGAGGTCATACTTAAGTATTTGATACTTGTGGCAATAGAAGGCTTTTAAACAAAACTGCAAAAGTAAAGCAGTTGAGTGAATGTTTTCCTACAGAAATTTGGTAAAGACTTGACTTAAGCATGTCTCTCTATAAAATAAACATGAACCACTTGAGAAAGTACTTCAAAAATACCATCTGTCATTATATCACAAATCCAGATGAGGATCAGTGTGGGCTTCTGAAGGAGACTTTTGGGGAAATGACGCTCTGGGACATGGAGCAGGAGAGCTCCTCTCTCATCACAACTCAAGCTAGCGCTGACAGATCTGTTCCATAGAGAGTTGGACGCTTCTGTGCCCCTGGTTCCCTCTCTGCCATTCAAACAGGTAAAAACAGATTTTAATATACAACCAAAGATGTGACTATACCCTCCTCCTGGGAGACAATCATATACTGTATGAAATATAATCTACAACTTGGCAATCATACTCTGCAGTATACTACCATTATTGACCTGTCTTTAATTGCCCACAATCTCTTTTATGAATATTCTGTGTTGTTCTGCCTGTAAAGTCCTGTCAGTACTGTAAAATGCAAATCAGGTAAATAGGCACCAAAGAGAACCAGCAAGCTTCCTGCATCTCTCCTCTACCCTTGGCAAAACCTGCTGTTACCATAGAGATACTTGCCTCTAACTACAGTCTCCATCTTCTCAGACTTTTTCCTTGTGACTTCGTAAATGTAGTTTTCCCTCGGCTGAATCTCAACCCAGACAATTACACCTTGTCAACTAGAACATTAAACTTGCTACAAGATACACTGGTATAAAGCCACACAGTGTTAGAAAACTCACTCAGTTTTGATGTTGATTAATCCAGTTCCATAAAAAAGCATGAAGAAAGCTCATTAAGGAACCCCCCCACGCACACACACACACACACACACACACACACACACACACACACCACCGCCACCCTGGTGGGCTGACAGCCATCTGTATGAATATATGCTACAGTGAGCACACCATGAAGAGAGATGGCAAACAAAGCATTTCAGTGTCGTGACCAAAAATGGCACTCACTCTTTCTTGATAGATAAGATGCAGCCGCTGCAGAAGACTGGTGCACCCAAGCTATGTCATCACTCAGCTCTCCTGTCAGTCAGTCAAACAATCAATCAGTAGTTCTGATATGTTGAGATGGAAAACAAAACATTGATCGGAGCTAAAGGCACAACAACAGCTCATGTTTGTATTCTTTGCTTATCCTCACTCCTCCTCTTAGCCAGTAAATCAGTACTTACTGAGAGATGGCTTCAGCTGACAGCTCCTCAGAAACGGCACCTCCTCGTCCAGTAAGCCTGTTCATGGGGGGTCTCCCTAGGAAGCCACCAGCCAGAACGAGCGCTTCGCTGGTTCATCCCATTCGAGGATGTCATTCTCACTGTAGAGAGAGAAGAGCTGAGGGGGGAGAGAGCTACTGCTGCTTTCAGAGAGGACCACTCTGGAGGAATTGCATTGTAGAGTAATGCAGCAGCTATGTGATCACATACAGTAGCTCTCTCTCTCTCTCTCTCTCTCTCTCTCTCTCTCACTCTCACTCAGTCTCTCCCCCTCCTGTCACCAGCTCACCCTTTTACCACCCCCAACTATTTCTTGCTCTCACACACTGCAGCAGCAGCAGCAGCAGCAGCAGCAGCAGCAGCAGCAGCAGCAGCAGCAGCAGCAGCAGCAGCAGCAGCAGCAGCAGCAGCAGCAGCAGCAGCAGCAGCAGCAGCAGCAGCAGCAGCCGCTAATCACGTTAATGTATGCAGCTTGAAACACTGCGAGAAGACTCTGCTCCAAATAGTTACAAACTACTGTAGGTTACTGTCTGCTGCAGCTCACTGGTGACTAAGGACAAGCCCCACCCCCACACACACGCACACATACACAAAAACACTGATACCAACACACCAACGCAACACCACACGCTGTCACAAAGTAAAGTATACTGATGTTCAACAGTAATCACATATCCTACACAGAGGTAGTTAATTTGATTTTTGAAAATAACCAGCACTAGCAAAGGCATGTGAGTACTGTCATATAAAACAGCACAACTGGAGAGCTACCAAGACTCCACCCTGTCAAAGGGTTGTCCCCTTGAATCTGCTTCATTGATAGTTGCTATCTCAGAGCATGAACACGTCCAGGAAACATTATCAATCTAAGACTTCTCTGCAGGTCATCACCTGCTACCAAGGTGACAAACCACTTTCTTAAGGACACCTACGTAGCTCAGTATCAGCATAGACATTTCATTTTGCTACCTTAACAAAATAATGCGGCATGTCTTGAAATGAAAAAATTTTAGCTTTAACATAATACTGCATTTTGTTTTAGGCGGTGGCCTGAGTTCAGCCTGCTCTCAGTCTGAACTCAGCCTGTGTTCAGCCTGTGTTCAGCCTGCTCTCAGCCTGAACTCAGCCTGTGTTCAGCCTGCTCTCAATCTGCTCTCAGCCTGAACTCAGCCTGTGTTCAGCCTGCTCTCAATCTGCTTTCAGCCTCTGTCTTACAGTTTGACTCAACAACATCTAGTTATTTCAATGATAGATGAAGATGTAGCAAGAGATGCAACTGCCCTGAGATTATTATAAAAATCATAAATAAGTATATCTTTAAAGTAGACAGATACTTCCATTTACAAAGACTATATACTTATTCACAAGCAATGAAGTCCCTTAAAAATCCCTATAACATACTGCTTGTAACATGATATTTTTGTGGTTAAGATTTACTGTCATCAGTAAGAAAAGGGTTGTATCCTTGAATTGAGACTTCATGCCTTGTATTACCTAGCAACAAGCTACTGCAAGGGTCTCTAAGGATAATTCCGCTTAATACTAAGGTAAGACAGTCACTTTCAAACCATTATATTGCTTTCTGCAATATTCAAACACAATATTGTTAATTTTCAGAGTTTTTGACAGTAGTTCATTTTCAGTAGATAGAAATCATGATGACAAGAGCAGTACCTCTCCATCAGGAGTCATCGGCGTCCCAGAACATCTAGCTGTGGAACACATGTGAAACCACTGCCATCCAATGGCTCAATGGTGGAATAGCTGCATTAGTATCTTGTGTGGGTACAAATCTGAGGAGTGAAGTTAAGACTATTAGAGTAAAATGCTGCAATCTGGAGGTTTGCAGGGCCTGGCTTTGCTCCGTAGCAGGAAGCCAGAGCTTGCATTAGTTGAAGGCAGTGCCGGCCCTGCATGACTAAGGCTCGGTCTTACATAAGCACCCAACACTCAATACTGGCAAGACGCTGCTCTGGACACTGACTGTAAAGTGTCACTATAGAGCAAGCAAAAGTCACGGTTGGAGGGGATTTAAGGTTGCTGACTCATTTGATAAATCACACAGAAGAGGATGCAGGGAGGGGACAGAGAAAAGGAGGCTTGCCAATGTATTGACAAAGATGTTGATGTTGCTGGTAATCCTTGACTGAGAGGCTATCAATGTTCACTGTACGTAAATCAGTTCTGTCAGTGTCCATTCATTTATACATACACACATACATACATATGTACAGATTATACATATATATTTTCATACATATGAAGAGAGAGAGGGAGTACTGTATTACAGAAATGTGTAAAATGACAGTATAATTAGTCATAAATTGAAGCCATATATCTCACCACCTCCATGCTGATTGGATATAATGAGGAGGCTGGTGATTGTGCCACCAAGCCAAAGAGGAAGTAGTTGTGATACCTTTGTCTTCCACATGGGGCGCAATTGTCCATTATTAAGAGTGGAGTGAGTGATCATGAACTGTTAAAGCCAACATGATGAACCATTTCAGACTGATGTCCATGCAATGATATAACAAGATCCATGTAACCATGAGATGACAAAAGGGTTTCATCTACCAAAAACATATATTTAGCACAATTCCCTTGAGAACTTCCCTTCAGGGTCACAGTTATTCTATACTGGGGCAGTCAGGGTTCTAGTAAATATTGGTTGGAATAAAACCTGCAAGAAATATGTTGTAAGAGCAACTACGTGCAGTGATCAGCAGCAATAATAGAACAAGATACTTGTTAAAGAACAAAGGTTGTTGCCATTTGTTTCCTTGTATTTGTCATCAGGGCCAATAAGGACAACTTGATTGGTGGATGTTCTCAGGGTCTCAGCCATGATCCGGGTGCTGTGCGGACCCCTCGGCCCTGAAGCTGGGAGACTGTGGACCAGCAGGCTGTGACCCACTTCTTATCTGCTCCAGAGGCTTTGTTGGTCCTCATTCAGCACTGATCCTCCACACTGAGACATACGTGTAGAAACAAACATACTCCCTGTCTGTCACCTCCATAACTTGAGTCCCCCAGATTCTGGACTGTGTCTTTTTTCAAGGCTCCAATATTTTTCCATCACCAACAACAAACCCAAGAGGACGAACCTCTGTGAGTCCATCTAAATCCTACATGCTGGTCCTTTTAGAAGTGGATAAGTGCTGGATTATGACATATTTAAACTTCCTTTAAGTGTAAAAATTGACATAAAGTAAAAACCAAAAGAAAATTAAAGAGAAGGAAAAAGCCTGTTGATATCCAGAAGCCAAACCGACCACTATACGGACTTATGATGCAGAGTTGTGTCAACACTGTACTGTGTTATCCTGTTAAAGGGGATGATTTTAATTACCTCTAACTAATAGTAACTGTAGCTGTCAAGTAATAATGGTTCTCTCCACATTATAAAGTAGTATACTTCAATCAAGCACACTCACACTGTCAATGTCAAACTACAAACTGAAACAACTGAAGTTACCCTTGGACCATAAACCCACTGAAATGAAAAACCTGTTCAAACAATTTTCCTTCATGTTATAAAACACATTGTTCAAACTGCTAAAATTAACTAGTTATCTTTTCAACAGGCCAGTAGCCACCCGTATGTACTATTCTCCTCTATCCAGAGGAAATACTTTTTGTGTGTATATTGTATATTTCCTGTATTAAGCTTTTATTAATAAAGTGCACTGCTTTTATGTTCATCAGTCCCACATTACCAGTTAGCTAGCTAGCCAAAACATCATCCCTGGAGCAGACAGCTATGAATACAGCAGTTGCATGAATCGTTAGCTCACTTTAGGCAGGTGCTTTGAGCAGGTGTATTGGCCCTTTTCACAACACTGACCCTCACTGGCTGAAAACCAATCCATCATGTTCCCATACAGAACCTGCTCTGATGCCCGGCTCCAGGGGCTGTAGCTCTGTTATAATATATAATATGATGTAACAGTCCATTGGAGGTCGACGTGGTCAGTGTCATGGGTCCATTTGTAATGTAGGATTATGTAATGCGCTGTCTGTGATAAATCAAACAGTCACACTGACATATTGTAGGGTGAACATACATGTATTAAAAAGCAAATTATGGTCACATTCTATTTAGTGTCAAAGTACTCAGTTCCTTTATTTATGGAAAAAGTAAAACTCTCAATTCAAATTGTTCTTAAAAATATAGAGGTAGGTCGTGAATAATGAGTTCCTTTCAGTATCAAAATTAAAAGTATACATTCCACACAGTGCATTTTCTAGTGACCTCTGACCTCCACAGGTCTGTGCTGCCCTGGTTTAGTCCTGTCAGGTTAAGACTTTTATCTTCAACAGTTTTCACCCTGTTTTCTTTGCAATCATATTTTTCTTCAAAAATGATGGGGATGAGGTGAGAATTGTGGGGTGAAAGTTAGAGGTTCCCTTAAATGTAAATACTCAGGTAAAGAACAGATACCTCAGCATAGTACTTAAGCAAAGTATTTCACATAAACTACTTGGCTTTTCATTTTGCCCTCCAGCATGTCTGATCACACAGGTCCATGTTGCGATTGACCGTAGGCGTGGCTGTGAGAGCCAATGGTTGTCTGCCTATATGGATGATGGATGGTTGGATGGATGGATGGATGAATGATGGATGGTGGATGGATGATGGGTGCATGGTGGATGGATGGATGGATGGATGGATAGAAGGTGGATGGATGATAGATGGATGGTGGATGGATGATGGATGGATAGAAGGTGGATGGATGATAGATGGATGGTGGATGGATGATTGGTGGACGGATGGACGGATGATAGAAGGTGGATGGATGATGGATGGATAGATGGTGGATGGATGAATGATGGATGATGGGTGAATGGATGGTGGATGGATGGTGGATGGATGATGGATGGATGGTTGGATGGATGATTGATAGATGATGGGTGGATGAATGATGGATGGGTGGATGGTGGGTGGATGAATGGATGGATGGATGGATGAATGATGGATGGATGATGGGTGGGTGGATGTATGATGGATGGTGGATGGATGATGGATGGATGATGGGTGGGTGGATGTATGATGGATGGTGGATGGATGATGGATGGATGGATGTTGGATGGATGAATGATGGATGGATGATGGGTGGGTGGATGGATGGTGGATGGATGATGGATGGATGGATGATGAGTGGATGAATGATGGATGGTGGATGGGAAGGCTCAGTTGTCGTCGAGGGGGGGCAGGGGTGGGTGACAGTTGTGCTGGGCCGGTCCTCCGCTCGGTCACGGCCGCAGACGTACCGAATCATGGCGCTATCATTTCCAGCCAATAAGAAGACCGGTTGTAGCAGGTCGAAGCAGGCGTCACTGCCGCCGCGGGAACGCGCATTCAGAAAAAGGCTACAGAGGTAGACGAGGCGTCGTGATCGCGCTCATCTCTTAAACTGGCAAACGCCACCGCCGGTGTAGCAGGCGGATCATTATGGAGGACCCAGAGCCTCGAGACGGGAGGGACCCCGACCCACCGACCACCGCGGAGATCCAGCCCGGGCGGATTATCCCGGGATAAAACGTCTTGAGTCTAATAATTCACGGCCGGCCAGAGAGCTGCAGAGGAGGCGGTGTTCAGGGAGCCGAGCCGCGGCTGGAGGGCAGCAGTTTCCTCGGGGACACGGGTCAGAACAACTAGCAGGATGGACGGATTGTGCGGTCAGCCCAGCCCCGCCGGAGCAGGGCGGGTTCACCCGGAGTGAAACCAGTCGCCTGTCGTCTGTCGGCTTCCCTCCACGGGCGGCGATGTCCGCTTTCTGCCTCGACGTGCAGGCGTCTGCCGGGGTTTCAGCACCGCTGGAGCTGGACAGCGACTGCATGGAATCGCGGGACGGCCCCGCAGCCCCGGAGCCGGGCGGCCTTCAGGGTCACCCGCTGCGGCGCGTCGGCTCCGGAGGCCTCGGCATGGCCCTGGAGGAGGAGCTGGCAGTGCTGAGCCGGGAGCGGGACGACGAGCTGGAGCTGCCCGCCCCGGAGCCGTCGGCTGTACTGCATAACGCAGACTTGTTGTCGCTCTTCCGCCAGAAAGAAAAAGACTTGGTTTTAGCCGCAAAACTGGGCAAAGCTCTGCTGGAGAGAAACCAAGACTTGACCAAGCAATATGAGAAAATGCACAAAGATCTAAACGACAAATTAGAGGTAAACAACGGACTGACAGATGATTCACCACTTTTTTGACTCATAACAACCCAGACACAAGAGAGGAGGGATGGTAAACAAACTCCAACTCCAGCTGTGAGCAGGCAGGAAAGGGGAGGAACTCAGGTTCCTCCTCAGTCTGAGGAAGTCAGGTACTCTGTGCAGGAGCAGCAGCACAGTGAGCTCACATGGGTTTGCTAGGAAAACTGGATCGCCTTTGTTCTGGTTTGGGAAATCAGCAAACTCAACATGTGGCCTGAGAAGCAAACAGGATAATCCTGTTGCTCTGCTACTGTGCATCTGTTCAGCCGTCTGACCAGACCCACCCTCCTGCTGCAGCTCAGACTAATAAGCTGCTTCTGCAAATCAGCTCTTGGTCTAATGTTGATGATGTCATTGCAGCTCCTGGTCTAATGTTGATGATGTCATTGCAGCTCCTGGTCTAATGTTGATGTCATATCAGCTCCTGGTCTAATGTTGATGATGTCATTGCAGCTCCTGGTCTCCTAGTCTAATGTTGATGATGTCATTACAGCTCCTGGTCTAATGTTGATGATGTCATATCAGCTCCTGGTCTAACTTTGATGATGTCAGGGCAGCTCCTGGTCTCCTAGTCTAATGTTGATGATGTCAGGGCAGCTCCTGGTCTCCTAGTCTAATGTTGATGATGTCAGGGCAGCTCCTGGTCTCCTAGTCTAATGTTGATGATGTCAGGGCAGCTCCTGGTCTCCTAGTCTAATGTTGATGATGTCAGGGCAGCTCCTGGTCTCCTAGTCTAATGTTGATGATGTCAGGGCAGCTCCTGGTCTCCTGGTCTAATGTTGATGATGTCATATCAGCTCCTGGTCTAGCTTTGATGATGTCAGGGCTGCTCCTGGTCTCCTGGTCTAATGCTGATGATGTCATATCAGTTCCTGGTCTAATGTCCGTCTCCATTTTCAGCACTTAGAGCAGGAGAAGCATGAGCTGCGTCGGCGTCTGGAGAGCAGGGAGGGCGAGTGGGAAGGCCGCGTGGCTGAGCTGGAGACGGATGTCCATCAGCTGCAGGGTGAGCTGGAGCGCCACCAGGTCCAGTTGAGAGACGCTGACAGGGACAAGACCAAGGCCATCAGTGAGCTGTCTGAACAGAACCACAGACTGCTGGAGCAACTCAGTAGGGTGAGTAGTGTGCAGTTCCTTTCTAATGTGTGTGTGTAGGGGGGGGGGGGCCATGGCCGTGGCCTCGGGGTCACTTGACCCAGCTCAAGTCCACCTGGCTGACATGAATCAAGGTATTCATCTAAGTGAGGACTCATCCCTGGGCGGACAACGATGACCTTTCACCTTCATCTTGCTACCACATAAGATTTTTTGCATTATATTTTGTATCTATAAAGTCAAAAGGGGAATGTGCAGGATAACAATAATAATAATGTTGATTTCTATAGCTGCTTTCACGAAACCCAAGGATTAACAATAACATAGAAAACAACAAGACAACAAATTGACAGGCGAAGGCCTGGGAGAACAAGCGGCTCTTCAACAAGGATTTAAAGGATTCCAGGGTTTGGGCCTGGTGGAGGTGTGTTGGGAGCGAGTTCCACAGAGTGGGAGCTGCCACACTGAAGGATAAAGCAAAGTGATTGGATCTGACATTTATGTAAGAGCCCTCTGCATGTTTCAGGGCAGGTATGAGAGTGGAGCAGCACAGGTCTCACCTGAGATAGCAGGAACATGCAACAGCACTCAGGACTGATGAACATCTGCGTGATGTGATGCACATTCGATGGAGATGAGAGAGGCGGTGCTGCTGAGGATTAGAGGCTGCGACTAAGCTCCTTACAACGCCTCAGTCTTCTCCGCCTCCAGTCAAACGAAGGTGGTCAGTCGGGTGAAGCACAAGATACGACACTCCAATACACTCGGGTCGTTGTCATGGTTGATAACCTGTCCATGCTGAGAACTTCCATGTTGGCTGCTGTGCCACTCAAGAAAAGATAGAAATACTAGTCTTCTTCTGTATCAGTTATTATATTCATGCTGAAGCTTTGCTAAAAAAGATATTTAAATAAACTGGCTCATAAAAACATTTTGAATTTTTTTTTTTTTTGCAAAACCTGGCAGGTGCTTAGGGTGATTTGTCTATAAGCATCGACCTTTAACCAATCAGACTGAAGAACTGAGGCAGAAGCTTGAGCCAGTCGGTAGAAGGGTTTCCATGGAGAAAAGTCTTCTTGACCGTCCTCTCTTCTTCTTTCTAGGGGAAAATACTCTCTAGTTGTGCTGTAACTGCTGCTACAGCAGCATCTACACGAACCTCTTTGCTTGCGATTAAACCAGAAACACATTTTTTCCAAATCTCTTTATTGATTTTCTGCAAACAATAATAAAAAGACAGAAGTATAGCTAGCATAAGTAAAATGGAAGTGAAAGGTTAAAAGGAAGAGAGTCAGGGATTCCCCCTCTCCCGCACTGTCAGCATCAGGAGAGATGCGATGCTAGCATTGTCGCAGGTTAGCAGGGGACTCAGGTGTCACAGAAGGGTTCTAAAGATCTCGTCTGTGAGAACCTTCTCTTCTCCAGCTGTATACTTCATAAAAACTTCACATATCCACCAGTCATGTGACATCTGGCTAACGCGGGAGGAAGGCCATAGAGAGCAGGCAGTGGATCGGGTTCTAAAGTGGTGTCGAGGGCCTGTTTTAAACACACTGGTCCAACTGGTCCAGAGGTCTGTCAGACTCAGGCATGTCCAAACCACGTGTTGTCAGCTGGAGCGTTCCCACTATGGTTTCAAGTACTGCTTTGGTTAGGGGTTATTTTGGCCAAATATATATATATGTATGTATATATACACAATTAAATATGTTAACTGGATTAATTTAATATAAATTAAGCATATGTTTTAAAAAAGAAGAAAAAAATTCGATGATAAATAAATCTTGGTAAATCAAGAGTGTGAAGCTAAAGTACATGTTTTATGAAACGTAAAAAAAAAGTAAAGCATGTAACTGTGCAGACAAGTAAAAATTGTCAGACTGATTTTCTAAATGTAGTACTTGACTCAGTTGGTGTACTACCTTCAGTGTTTTAAGTAATTTCAACAAGATGTTCAATTCCATGAAATGGAAATGAAATGAAACGGTCCACATCATAGCAGGTGTTACCTGAGGGCACATCTGATTGATTCATTCAGTTATTGATGACTAGGTTGTTTGATGACCTCCATAGACCATTCAATTAGTTATTTATTTGGGTTTTTTTCATCTCGGTTTTCATGAACATTTCATTTTAAGTCATTGTTGTCCTTTGTGTATGTGGGCCAGCTTTTTACAGGATGATTTTAGAAAGTAGAGCCTCAGATTTGATGTACAGCAACACAGCAGCTCAGGCCTTCACAGAGGTGCGGTGGGTTGTCCTTGAGAAGACACTCTGAAGGAAGTGATGTAAAATGCCAGGCTGATGAGATTAGCCTGTAATCCCTGGTAAAGCTTAGCAGATTCATTCAGTCAGCCACCAAAACAGCTCAGGCCAGCACTCTGCTTAATTTATAACAGCAAGTAACTGAGATATCGGTGCAGAAAAAATCAGAAAGTTTGTCTCTGTCTTTTGTCAAGTCTTGTCCTGGACTGACCCAAATACTATCCCTTTTTATGTGTGTGTGTGTGTGTGTGTGTGTGTGTGTGTGTGTGGTGTGTGTGTGTGTGTGTGTGTGTGTGTGTGTGTGTGTGTGTGTGTGTGTGTGTGTGTGTGTGTGTGTTTGAGAGAGAGAAAGAGAGAGAGAGAGAGAAAGCCATCTCCTAATCTGGTCACAGTGAATCGGGACCTTCTGTAATGACATCAGCACACATGCTCAGGGTGTACAGGAACACAGAGCCAAGAATTATGTCTGCAGGCTCTGTGGTTGTGTTGATCTGAAGCTGCCAGATTCTAGATGTTATTGGAGGCCACAGATGAGAAGAGTTGTTTAAGTGTGAATATGACAGAAGCAGGGATGCAGCATGTCTCCTGGCAGTTTGGT
The DNA here is from genome assembly GCF_037954235.1 of Aulostomus chinensis. NCBI lineage: Eukaryota > Metazoa > Chordata > Actinopteri > Syngnathiformes > Aulostomidae > Aulostomus > Aulostomus chinensis. The sequence goes on along the minus strand of NC_141325.1, from coordinate 31,543,286 downwards.
TTCTGGACCAGCCACAAGTTTCCATTGCAGCATCCAGTAGGGGTTCCTGGCGAGACCAACTGGCTTTGTCCCGCTGAAGGTTTGTTGTTGTCGTGAGGCAGGCTGAAGCAAAGGCTGCACGTGAGAAGGCAAGACCAGAAAACACCAGAAGCACAGAGGCACAGCTACACCAATCCCACTGATCGCTGGTTGCTATGACAACCAGAGTCATTGCCGTAAAATTAAAACATCGTGTTGTTACCATGGGAATGTGTTGTGAGGGTAGATAGTTGGATGCAAGATTGTGATGCAGCTGCAGGGTTCAGAGCCACAGGTGAATCATAACGGCTATTCTGGGCAGTGATGTTACACATCTGGGAGCGTATCAGTGACGTACACATCTGGGAGCGTATCAGTGACGTACACATCTGGGAGCGTATCAGTGACGTACACACATGGGAGCGTATCAGTGACGTACACACATGGGAGCGTATCAGTGACGTACACACATGGGAGCGTATCAGTGACGTACACATCTGGGAGCGTATCAGTGACGTAAACATCTGGGAGCGTATCAGTGACGTACACACATGGGAGCGTATCAGTGACGTACACATCTGGGAGCGTATCAGTGACGTACACATCTGGGAGCGTATCAGTGACGTACACATCTGGGAGCGTATCAGTGACGTACACACATGGGAGCGTATCAGTGACGTACACACATGGGAGCGTATCAGTGACGTACACATCTGGGAGCGTATCAGTGACGTAAACATCTGGGAGCGTATCAGTGACGTACACACATGGGAGCGTATCAGTGACGTACACACCTGGGAGTGTATCAGTGACGTACACACATGGGAGCGTATCAGTGACGTACACATCTGGGAGCGTATCAGTGATGTACACATCTGGGAGCGTATCAGTGACGTACACACATGGGAGAGTATCAGTGACGTACACACATGGGAGCGTATCAGTGACGTACACACATGGGAGCGTATCAGTGACGTACACACATGGGAGCGTATCAGTGACGTACACATCTGGGAGCGTATCAGTGACGTAAACATCTGGGAGCGTATCAGTGACGTACACACATGGGAGCGTATCAGTGACGTACACACCTGGGAGTGTATCAGTGACGTACACACATCTTGGAGCGTATCAGTGATGTACACACATGGGAGCGTATCAGTGACGTACACACATGGGAGCGTATCAGTGACGTACACATCTGGGAGCATATCAGTGACGTACACATCTGGGAGTGTATCAGTGACGTACACATCTGGGAGCGTATCAGTGACGTACACACATGGGAGTGTATCAGTGACAGTGCACATCTGGGAGCGTATCAGTGACGTACACATCTGGGAGCATATCAGTGACGTACACATCTGGGAGTGTATCAGTGACGTACACATCTGGGAGCGTATCAGTGACGTACACACATGGGAGCGTATCAGTGACGTACACATCTGGGAGCGTATCAGTGACGTACACATCTGGGAGCATATCAGTGACGTACACATCTGGGAGCGTATCAGTGACGTACACACATGGGAGCGTATCAGTGACGTACACACATGGGAGCGTATCAGTGACGTACACACATGGGAGTGTATCAGTGACGTACACATCTGGGAGCGTATCAGTGACGTACACATCAGGGAGTGTAGCAGTGACGTACACATCTGGGAGCGTGTCAGTGACGTACACATCTGGGAGCGTATCAGTGACGTACACACATGGGAGTGTATCAGTGACGTACACATCTGGGAGCGTATCAGTGACGTACACATCTGGGAGCGTATCAGTGACGTACACATCAGGGAGCGTGTCAGTGACGTACACACATGGGAGCGTATCAGTGACGAACACATCTGGGAGCGTGTCAGTGACGTACACACATGGGAGCGTATCAGTGACGTACACACATGGGAGTGTATCAGTGACGTACACATCTGGGAGCGTATCAGTGACGTACACATCAGGGAGTGTAGCAGTGACGTACACATCTGGGAGCGTGTCAGTGACGTACACATCTGGGAGCGTATCAGTGACGTACACACATGGGAGTGTATCAGTGACGAACACATCTGGGAGCGTGTCAGTGACATACACATCTGGGAGTGTAGCAGTGACGTACACATCTGGGAGCGTGTCAGTGACGTACACATCTGGGAGCGTATCAGTGACGTACACACATGGGAGTGTATCAGTGACGAACACATCTGGGAGCGTGTCAGTGACATACACATCTGGGAGTGTATCAGTCACGTACACATCTGGGAGCGTATCAGTCACGTACACATCTGGGAGTGTATCAGTGACGTACACATCTGGGAGCGTATCAGTGACATACACATTGGAGTGTATCAGTGACGTACACACATCTGGGAGCGTGTCAGTGACGTACACACATTGGAGTGTATCAGTGACGTACACATCTGGGAGCGTATCAGTGACGTACACATCTGGGAGCGTATCAGTGACGTACACATCTGGGAGTGTATCAGTGACGTACACAAATGGGAGAGTATCAGTGACGTACACACATGGGAGTGTATCAGTGACGTACACACATGGGAGCGTATCAGTGACGTACACATCTGGGAGCGTATCAGTGACATACACACCTGGGAGTGTATCAGTGACGTACACACATGGGAGAGTATCAGTGACGTACACACCTGGGAGCGTATCAGTGACGCACACACCTGAGAGCGTATCAGTGACGTACACACACGGGAGCGTATCAGTGACGTACACATCTGGGAGCGTATCAGTGACGTACACACATGGGAGTGTATCAGTGACGTACACATCTGGGAGCGTATCAGTGACGTACACATCAGGGAGTGTATCAGTGACGTACACACATGGGAGCGTATCAGTGACGTACACACATGGGAGTGTATCAGTGACGTACACATCTGGGAGCGTATCAGTGACGTACACATCAGGGAGTGTATCAGTGACGTACACACATGGGAGTGTAGCAGTGACGTACACATCTGGGAGCGTGTCAGTGACGTACACATCTGGGAGCGTATCAGTGACGTACACACATGGGAGTGTATCAGTGACGAACACATCTGGGAGCGTGTCAGTGACATACACATCTGGGAGCGTATCAGTCACGTACACATCTGGGAGCGTATCAGTCACCTACACATCTGGGAGTGTATCAGTGACGTACACACATTGGAGCGTATCAGTGACGTACACATCTGGGAGCGTATCAGTGACGTACACATCTGGGAGTGTATCAGTGACGTACACAAATGGGAGAGTATCAGTGACGTACACATCTGGGAGTGTATCAGTGACGTACACACATGGGAGTGTATCAGTGACGTACACATCTGGGAGCGTATCAGTGACGTACACACCTGGGAGTGTATCAGTGACGTACACACATGGGAGTGTATCAGTGACGTACACATCTGGGAGCGTATCAGTGACGTACACATCTGGGAGCGTATCAGTGACGTACACATCTGGGAGCGTATCAGTGACGTACACACATGGGAGCGTATCAGTGACGTACACATCTGGGAGCGTATCAGTGACGTACACACATGGGAGTGTATCAGTGACGTACACATCTGGGAGCGTATCAGTGACGTACACACCTGGGAGTGTATCAGTGACGTACACACATGGGAGTGTATCAGTGACGTACACATCTGGGAGCGTATCAGTGACGTACACATCTGGGAGCGTATCAGTGACGTACACATCTGGGAGCGTATCAGTGACGTACACACATGGGAGCGTATCAGTGACGTACACATCTGGGAGTGTATCAGTGACGTACACACCTGGGAGCGTATCAGTGACGTACACACATGGGAGCGTATCAGTGACGTACACATCTGGGAGCGTATCAGTGACGTACACACATGGGAGCGTATCAGTGACGTACAGATCTGGGAGTGTATCAGTGACGTACACACATGGGAGAGTATCAGTGACGTACACACATGGGAGTGTATCAGTGACGTACACATCTGGGAGCGTATCAGTGACGTACACACATGGGAGCGTATCAGTGACGTACACACATGGGAGTGTATCAGTGACGTACACACATGGGAGCGTATCAGTGACGTACACATCTGGGAGCGTATCAGTGACGTACACACCTGGGAGTGTATCAGTGACGTACACACATTGGAGCGTATCAGTGACGTACACACATGGGAGCCAATCAGTGACGTGCACATCTGGGAGCGTATCAGTGACATACACACATGGGAGAGTATCAGTGACGTACACACCTGGGAGCGTATCAGTGACGTACACACATGGGAGCGTATCAGTGACGTACACACCTGGGAGCGTATCAGTGACGCACACACCTGGGAGCGTATCAGTGACGCACACACCTGGGAGTGTATCAGTGACGTACACATCTGGGAGCGTATCAGTGACATACACATCTGGGAGTGTATCAGTCACGTACACATCTGGGAGAGTATCAGTGACGTACACACATGGGAGTGTATCAGTGACGTACACACATGGGAGCGTATCAGTGACGTACACACATGGGAGCGTATCAGTGACGTACACACATGGGAGTGTATCAGTGACGTACACACATGGGAGCGTATCAGTGACGTACACATCTGGGAGCGTATCAGTGACGTACACACCTGGGAGTGTATCAGTGACGTACACACATTGGAGCGTATCAGTGACGTACACACATGGGAGCCAATCAGTGACGTGCACATCTGGGAGCGTATCAGTGACATACACACATGGGAGAGTATCAGTGACGTACACACCTGGGAGAGTATCAGTGACGTACACACATGGGAGCGTATCAGTGACGTACACACCTGGGAGCGTATCAGTGACGTACACACCTGGGAGCGTATCAGTGACGTACACACCTGGGAGTGTATCAGTGACGTACACACATGGGAGCGTATCAGTGACGTACACATCTGAGAGCGTATCAGTGACGTACACACATGGGAGTGTATCAGTGACGTACACACATGGGAGCGTATCAGTGACGTACACATCTGAGAGCGTATCAGTGACGTACACACATGGGAGTGTATCAGTGACGTACACACATGGGAGCGTATCAGTGACGTACACATCTGGGAGCGTATCAGTGACGTACACACATGGGAGTGTATCAGTGACGTACACATCTGGGAGTGTATCAGTGACGTACACACCTGGGAGCGTATCAGTGACGTACACACATGGGAGCGTATCAGTGACGCACACACATGGGAGTGTATCAGTGACGTACACATCTGGGAGTGTATCAGTGACGTACACATCTGGGAGTGTATCAGTGATGTACACATCTGAGAGCGTATCAGTGACGTACACACATGGGAGCGTATCAGTGACGTACACACCTGGGAGTGTATCAGTGACGTACACATCTGGGAGCGTATCAGTGACGTACACATCTGGGAGCGTATCAGTGACGCACACATGGGAGTGTATCAGTGACGTACACACATCTGGGAGCGTATCAGTGACGTACACACCTGGGAGCGTATCAGTGACGTACACACATGGGAGTGTATCAGTGACGTACACATCTGGGAGCGTATCAGTGACGCACACATGGGAGTGTATCAGTGACGTACACACATCTGGGAGCGTATCAGTGACGTACACACCTGGGAGCGTATCAGTGACGTACACATCTGGGAGCGTATCAGTGACGCACACATGGGAGTGTATCAGTGACGTACACACATCTGGGAGCGTATCAGTGACGTACACACCTGGGAGCGTATCAGTGACGTACACACATGGGAGTGTATCAGTGACGTACACATCTGGGAGCGTATCAGTGACGCACACATGGGAGTGTATCAGTGACGTACACACATCTGGGAGCGTATCAGTGACGTACACACCTGGGAGTGTATCAGTGACGTACACATCTGGGAGCGAATCAGTGACGTACACATCTGGCAGTGTGCCCTTCACTTCTTCACTCTCCTTCATTCTGTAGTAGTCGCAGTCTGATTTGGTATGTCACACTGATTAATCTTGATCTGCTGTAGGATCGCAGCAATTTTTGGATAGCTTAAGTCAGCGCAGAACAGACGGTCTGCTATCAACTGCATGTTCCCAACAATCTAAGTCTCAGAATTTAGGACATCATGTTAACTGTGACTGGCCTCTCCACTGGTAGCACATCTGTTTGCTGTGAAGAGAAACCAGTTATCATGCAGCTGTCACATCGAATGCACCTGTAATCACTGTGAGTTCATGGGTCTGAGGGAGACATGGCCCTTTATTCATTCTGTGAGACAAAGCAACAATTAAGTAAAAAAAATCACAAAATAACAAATGACTGTTTTCATCATTTAGTCATGAAATTATTATTTTCATGATTAATCAATGAATCAGTTGGTGTCTAAAATGTGAAAAACACATAATGATGTTTTGTAATTGCTTTTTTAGTCAGTCCAGTCGTCCAGGGGTCTTGGTCCATCATTGTCTTGACAGATCGTCTGTTTCTCTGTCATGTATAAACTGAAGAAAGGAAACTGTCTCACTTGGTCCTCCTGGCATGGAGAGTTGAAATAAGATGGGTGAGTTCTGCACTTGGGACTTCTGGGAAAGTATAGCATCACCGACACTCTGAAGTGTCATTTTTTTCTCAATCTTCCTCTCTTTCTTTCATTCATTCATTCATTCATTCATTCTGTTGTTGTAGTTGTTCCCAAGTGAACATCGTCTAACACGTGATGCCTGAAGACAACAGTCAGCTGATGTAGTGTATCTGCAAGACCAGCTGAAGGCAAATCTCTGCTCCACTCACACGAGCAGATCATACAATGTTTGGCGCATCAACTCCACCCGTGTCTCCCTGGTGAGCCACGACTGTCATGATCATGCAACCAGCAACTTAGTGTAGCTCCATGTAATCCAGCTCAGATGAACTCTCGATGGCCTTAAACTCCCCTTCTTCAGCTGTGAAGCCCTGACAGCCTCCACCATCACTGTGTGAATGAGGCCTGAGCAGCTACAGCACAGAGCTGGAGCCGCTCTACATGTTCACAGGCTCAAAAAAGGGTTTACTTTGTGTGACATCACTTCTGATTAGAGTTAAACACTCTCAGAAATACATGGATGTAAAAGCTTAAAATGACAATGTTTTCTATGATAGGAGGCGTTTGTGTTCAGTAGTTTCATGATTTGATGTGGGAGATTATATAGATGTTTTTTTGGAGAATTTTTAATCGAGGAACTTTTTTGTGAATGATGCATCATTACATACACTTTAAACTTTGTCTCTGTTCTCTCTCTCTCTCGCACACATGCTGTGTGCATGTGTGCGTTGTGTGTGTGTGTGTGTGTGTGTGTGTGTGTGTGTGTGTGTGTGTGTGTGTGTGTGTGTGTGTGTGTGTGTGTGTGTGCGTGTGTGAGTCCAGGCTGCAGAGGTGGAGAGGCAGCTGTCCACTCAGGTCCATTCATTACGGGACGACTTCAGGGAGAAGAGTATGTCTACCAGCCAGCACATGACACGCCTAGAAACTCTCCAGGCTGAGGTGAGCCACCTTCATCATCACCACCCCCACCAACATTCAGCAGCACTTTTTACGGCACACTCTTGCGTAACTCTGAGTATATTTAAGGTTGGGAATCTTTCACTGTAATATCTGGGAATATGGTAATGAACAGGAAAATTAAACATTTGGGGTAATTTATACCAACTGCACGGACAGAAATAAAAATGTTTTTGATTCTCATAACAATCTTAATTAACCTGCTAAATCAAGCAGAAAACTAGTCAGCAAGAGGAAACACTGTAGTCTCTTTGACGGAGATGCTGCCACCTAAATTGAACACTACGAGCGCCGTAGGTGAAACCTAGCAGGGGATGAAGACTCCTGTTCAAACGAAATACTCCCAACAGGCCTTCCACAAAGCCCTCGGCAGAGGGGGACAATATTACCAGCTCTCCTCCTACCTTTCCTGGAATAAACTGGCACTAACAAAACTGTGAAATCAAAGGACCTGTGACTTTATGAAGCAAGACACTTGTGTAGGAGACATGCGACACTCAGTCAGGCCGCCGAGTGATGATGTCTTGAAAGCACTTGAAAGAAAGAACACTTTCCTGTTACATTGTCTTACTAAAAGTTGCTGCTTGTGGTGACTACAAGGAGAAAGAATCCCACTAAAAGAAACAATTTTTCACACAAATTCAGAATTCAGAATCTGGTTTTCAAAGTACTGTTTATCCTGTCACAGCACTTTCATCTTTTCCTCTCTTTTTGTAATGTCTGTTGGTCCCCCCCCCCCCCCTTGTTTTAAGCAGCAAGGGCTAGAAGTGAGTTACTGCTGTCTGTCTGCCTGTCAGTCCAACTGCATGCTGCATGTAAAAAGATAGATACAGGGATTGCATCTTTCATGGAGTTGATGTGAGGGCAAACTACTGCTACTTAAAGGCACACACCCACTTTAAGTGAGAGTCTCTTAGTAGCCATCGTCCCCAGAGCCTGATACTGAGACAGAGCCCCTCCTGACCTGAGACCCAGGCTACTTAGCTTAGCACAATGACTGGTAGTGGGTGGGAAGTGTTAGCGTAGCTGCGTCTCTGCCTGCATTAATATCAGGAGGGTTGTGTGTAACCTTGGTGATGAATACCCGTTTAACATGAGGAGACGTTGTAGTGGTAGAATCAGACACGTAGCTGGAACTACTTTCCTGACTGGGAGCAGTGATTTGACGCAGCACCTCCAAAGCTCCACTGGAACTTGGGTCAACAGAACCAAAGGTTTGTTGAGGACTAGAAGAGCGACTGCTGCTACTGCTGATCTCTGTAATTCCCACACATCTCTGTAGTACAGCAGAAAAGAAACTCCACCTGATCCACAACTGATGTCTGCTGCTTATTTGCATAATTGAAACTCTGCTCAACTTCAACTTGCTTGTCCTCGCGCTTGCATCACACTGCTCCCTGCTGCCACGGTCTAATAAACTGTTCACTGTCAGCTGTCATCGGAGGTAATGGCTGCCTACTGTTGCTCATGAATCTCTTGGTATGAGCCCCGGTAACACAGCCCAGCGAAGAAAAGAGTCTCTAACCTCTGGCTCTGGGGACGACGGGCTGTAAGAGACTTCTCCTAAAATTTGGTGTGTTCTTTGTAGTAAATGTTGCTTGAGGAAGTTTTGACTTTCAGTCATTGATTTTCATTTTATACTTTCTGTGTTGTATGTGTGCCCTCGTGCTGTCACTTGAAAGGAATAAGAAGAATCTCATCTCAGTAGCCTGATGGCAATCCCTGTTTCCAGGGATGTGGCATGAAGAACACGCTGATTTACATGAGCATGAGCAGTTTTGTGTTACCAGCCTTGTGTTCATGTTTGATGTCAGGAGCTCAGCTACTGTTAGATTTCCCTGTGGCTTCTCTTTTCCTGTGTGGCTGCACAGAAAACACCCAGACTGCAGAGCCTGCGCTATATTTGGGAGAAAGGACTACTGCTCTATATTTAGCTGAGATACTGCAATGTCTGGCTCTTCCCACTTTTCTAAGCTTTGCACACACACTGATGACTAAAGGCTTTTTGTCCTGTTTGTGTTAGAAACTAAAGCAGCTTGAAAATATATCCAGACTGTGTTAGATGTGGTAGTAAATGTAAGCTCCTGCACTGGAAAGTAGGTCAGCAGATGTAGGTCAAAAACAGGAGGGATAAAAGTGAACTGATATTTGTTTAATGGGGAAAGCTGCTGGGGAACATGTCACTATGATGAGGATGTTGAGGTGATGTTGAACCCTTCAGTGCAGGAAGGAGTAAACTCATATCAAGCTTTGTGGAGACGCTAACAAATCACCAAGGCAGTTCAACTAACGCCTACGCCTGTGCTAGCCTACAAACATTCTGTAGGCCAGTGGGAATATGTTATCATCATGCCTCTGAGCCCAGCCTGCCTCTGAATCAAGACAAGTGCAAATGTAGCCTTTAATCCGTCTGTCTGCCATCAACAAGACAAACCAAACAACCCTCAGCTTGCTCATGTGTTGGGATCTAATACTGCTGTCTGGCCTGTCAGATTAAGATGCTGTCTGAGAGGAAGATGGAGCTGGAGCGTCGAGTGCTCGCCATGCTGGAGGAGAACGATTTGCTGCAGAATACAGTGGAAGACCTCAGAGAGAGGACACTGGTGTTGGAGAAGCAGTGTCATGAGAAGGACCTACAGGTACAGAGAAGGGACTGAAGGACTGTTAGCTACAACATATTAAGAGGTCATTACCTTCTAGAAAGGCATTATTGTTATGCTTACTAGCATTAGAAGTCATGTCAGATCTCTGTTCTCCATATAGACTGTATTTACAGTCTTGAGGACCAGTTTTGACCCCCCCCTGTTGTGTCCAGCTGCGTCAGAGTCAGCTGGAGCTGCGGGAGGTACAGGTGTCCCACCGACAGCTGAGTGCTCGGCTGGAGGAGTTAACGGAGGAGTGCAGCCTCCAGAGCCTCACGCCCCACCCGTCCAGCCTGCTGTGTGAGATAGAGCAGAGTATGGAGCAGGAGGAGCAGGAGCAGGAGAGGGAGCAGGTAAACCTGGCGCTAGCCCCCTTCAGGCAGGACCTTCCCCCAAACCCCTGTCAAACACTTAGGCCGTGCTCTCTTTTCTCCCCACTGCTGGACTGTAGCTGCGTCTTCAGCTGTGGGAGGCCTACTGTGAGGTTCGTTCGCTGTGCTCCCACCTCAGAGGAAATGACGTCACAGACTCAGCCCTGTCCACCGACTCTTCAATGGACGAGTCCTCAGAGACGTCCTCAGCCAAGGATGTGCCTACAGGGAGCCTCCACACCAGCCTGCTGGAGCTGCGGAGGCTGACTCAGAACCTGCTGGATGGCAACGAGTCCACGGTATTAAACACAAAGAGTTCTGACCATCATTCCATGGAGTAAATGTCCAATAATTTCCGAGTAAGAAGTGTAATTTGGTTCTTATTAAATGGAATTTATAAGCAGTCATCTAAACAACATGTAGGGTAGAAGATTCTCCCCTATATTTTAGTTTTTCTGAGAAAGAACAAGAATATTATATCAATATAAATTGGCTGATTTATGTTATTGTGTAGTTGCGTTGCATTTATAACCAAAATATTCTTTATATAACCACCAAAATCTTTTCATGATTGGACATCAACAAACTGAGCTTCTTCTGAGTGACTTCTGTTTCAATACTGTACCTCTACATTGCCTTATGGAAAAAAACAAAAACAATCATCTTGAAATGTCTGATTTGTGATGATGGACATTAAAAATGGAAGGAAGTCCAAATATATCAAAATGATAATCACAATATTGACAAACTACCTCAAACCTTCAGGTAATAATACTACATTTGGCTACTAGAGAGTGTAGTGAAGTTGTGTGTGTGTGTGTGTGTGTGTGTGTGTGTGTGTGTGTGTGTGTGTGTGTGTGTGTGTGTGTGTGTGTGTGTGTGTTTTGAAAGGGCTCGCGCCGCAGTGATGAGGAAGCACTGGAAGAGCAGGTGAGGAAACTGGGCGACGAGCTGAGGGACGTCCGAGAACTTTATGACTCAGAGCAGGACAAAACCCGCCACAGTGAAGGGGAGCTACTGCAGCTGCACAATCAGGTTCTACTACTACTACTACTACTATTACTACTACTACTACTACATACACATATCTGCTGCAGCTACACAATCAGGTACTACTACTACCATGTATCTGTGGATATTCTCAGTCATCCAGGTCATGGTAATTCTCAAAAAAGCATAAAAAATGGCAACTGGACTAATCTCGTGTGAGTAGAAGACGTTTCGCCTCTCATCCAAGAGGTCTGAAGAACTGAAGAAGCCTCTTGGATGAGAGGCGAAACGTCTTCTACTCACACGAGATTAGTCCAGTTGCCATTTTTTATGCTTTTTTGAGACCTACTACTACCATGCAATTAACTTATCAGTGTAAATGTTGCCTTTACTGTCTACAAACAACCATGAATATCTCTGTCCCATCTCTCACATCTTTCATTTTCACTTTCAATCCACAGATGGCGCTGCTGTCGGTAGAGATGTGTTCCCTCCAGGAGGAGAACAAGCGGGTTCAGTCCATGGCTGAAGTCAGAGAACCGAACGAGCAGCTTCAGAGTGCCATCAGAGACAGAGATGATGCCATCACCAAGTAGGAGGATCAACCTTCCACCTGTTCATCAACCCTCCACCTGTTCATCAACCTTCCACCTGTTCATCAACCCTCCACCTGTTCATCAACCCTCCACCTGTTCATCAACCCTCCACCTGTTCCTCAACCCTCCACACATTCATCAGCCCTCCACCTGTTCATCAACCCTCCACACGTTCATCAACCCTCCACCTGTTCATCAACCCTCCACCTGTTCATCAACCCTCCACACATTCATCAACCCTCCACAAGTTCATCAACCTTCCAAAAGTTCATCAACCCTCCACCTGTTCACCAGCCCTCCACCTGTTCATCAACCCTCCACACGTTCATCAACCCTCCACCTGTTCATCAACCCTCCACACATTCATCAACCCTCCACACATTCATCAACCCTCCACACGTTCATCAACCCTCCACCTGTTCACCAGCCCGCCACCTGTTCATCAACCCTCCACGCATTCATCAACCCTCCACACATTCATCAACCCTCCACCTGTTCACCAGCCCGCCACCTGTTCATCAACCCTCCACACATTCATCAACCCTCCACAAGTTCATCAACCTTCCAAAAGTTCATCAACCCTCCACCTGTTCATTAGCCCTCCACCTGTTCCTCAACCCTCCACACATTCATCAACCCTCCACCTGTTCATCAACCTTCCAAAAGTTCATCAACCCTCCACCTGTTCATTAGCCCTCCACCTGTTCCTCAACCCTCCACACATTCATCAACCCTCCACCTGTTCCAACCCTCCACACGTTCATCAACCCTCCACCTGTTCATCAATCTTCGACATAAGTATCTACCTTCCACACCTTCATCAACATTCTCAAATATCAATTGTGTTGGTTAATGACAGTATTGTCTGGTTATTATCACAACATAATAGCAACACCAGCTGTTTGTAGTCTTACATTAAATATCATATTGAAACTGACAGTAGCTTGTGTGTGTGTGTGTGTGTGTGTGTGTGTGTGTGTGTGTGTGTGTGTGTGTGTGTGTGTGTGTGTGTGTGTGTGTGTGTGTGTGTGCGTATTTGTTTTGCAGGAAGAAGGCGGTGGAGTTGGAGCTGGCCAGGTGTAAAATAGACATCATGTCTCTGAATAGTCAGCTCCTGGATGCCATCCAGCAGAAGCTCAACCTGTCGCAGCAGCTGGAGGCCTGGCAGGTGGGTCAAAGGTCACCAGGCACTTTCTAGTAAAGGACTCATCATCTGTTTTTACGTAGATGTGTTTCCATGAGGTGAACATAAAGTAAATTTTAGAAATGCAAGAAAGGGGAAATGCTGTTTTCATCAAGTGGTTTGAAGCTGTGCACCAGACTGTGTGGCGTGTATTACTGTTAGAAGATGGCGGCATCAGCACAGTTACAGGTGAGAAGCGTCTGGAGGAAGAGCTGCCAGCCTGTATTGGACATGTTGTTGCTTCTCTGGAGACAAGGACAGTTTAGGAAAAACTGGGAAGATGGTGGCAGAACAGCTAGTTGGTCACCTGAGCTGAAGATTCACTGTTTTGTGTCAGGGTTTGTTTCTCTGTATCCAAGAATCATAAAACCTCCTCAAATTTGTGTAAAAACTTTTGTGCATTGCGCTGCTCCCATAAAAAATGGAGTGTTCAAAACTGTAAAATGTGCATCAGAATCCCTTTATGGAAACACAGTGATGGTTGTATGAATAAAGACCAGATGACTTTCTGTACATAAATTAAAAGTAATTTAAGTAATTCTCTCTTTATAAAGCCCCCCCCCCCCACCCCCCCAATAACCAATGTTCTAAGCACATGAATGAGCTCCTCTAAGGGTGTGTGTCTGTGGGTGTCTGTGTGTGTACGCACCCTGGCCAAACCTCCCTCTCCTATAACCAGCTGCTCTTTCCTCTCTTGTCCCCCTTCCACAGTTCGCCTCCTCAGGGCTCTTTACTGTTTGGCTCTTGTGGTTTCTGATCTAGTGGCCTTTCTCAGCTTCCGTACCACCCTTTCTCCCCTGTGGTAACCCTCCCCCTCCTGCCTTAGAGGTGAGCGCCACTGCTCCAACTCAACTTTGCCATGCTGAGTCATTCCATGACACCATGGACAAAATTACACATCCCAGCCATCCCCCTCTCTCTGTCTCTCTCTCTTTCTCTCTATCTCTCTCCCAGCTCTTTCTTTTGCTCTTTCTCTTTATCCCCCTCTCTCCCAGCTCTACCTCTTTCTCCAACTCTAAAACCATTGACCAGCCCCACCAGCCCTTCTCTATCCACCTGCCTGTCTCCACCTCCTGTCAAAACACCTGCATCTGCTACAAGCAGCTGTCTGGAGGATCAAATTTACCTTTAAAGAGATAAAAAAAACCTATGATATTCGCTGGCCTTCAGACTCATTCTGGACTCATTGATTCAGTTGATAATGATAATTTAATCACATCTGATTTCAGAGAAATCATGAAAATTCTTGATTGTTGTCAATGTCTTACCCTGAAGTTTGAGCAACATTTGGAGCCCCCTGGTGGTGGTTTCTGCAAATAAAACACAACAAACCAAAACAGTGTTTCTGGAGAATAGTGGCTACCCCAGAGTGGTGGGAGGCAAGGGGAGGGGGCGGGGTCACTTCTACTTATCTTCTTCTTATCTTGATATAAAATATGCTATATAACAAGAGAATATTTATATGTTATATTAAGTTGATTTAACATGTAACTGAGGCCAAATGTTACTTTTTAATGCTCATCTTGTAAAAATTCTAGTAATCCCTCTTCAAGTGGAGTAAACCGGTGTAGTAAACCTACCAGAGTATTAAACCTTCTACCAGTGTACTAAAACATTTACCAGGGGAGTAGACCATCTACAAGTGTAGTAGAACTTCTACCAGTGTAGTAAACATTCTACCTGTGTAGTGAACATCTACCTGTGTAGTAAACCATCTACCAGTATAGTAAATCTTCTCCCAGTGAAGTGAGTAGTACACCATCTCGAGTGTAGTAAACCTACCAGTATAGTCAACCTCCTACCAGTGCATTAAACCTACCAGAGTAGTAAACCTTCCCCCATGCAGAAAAACAATCTACCAGTGTAGTAAACTTCCTACCCTTGTAGTAAACCATCTACCAGTGAAGTGTACCTTCTACCAGTGTGATATGATATGGAAAAACAAAACATTTATAGCTAACATCAAATACATTTAACATTTAACTGAGTCTAAGTGTTACTTTTTACTGCTCACCTAGTAAAAATTCTAGAAACCTTCTACCAGTGTAGTAAACCATGTACCATTACACTAAACCAGAAAGTAAACCATCAACCTAATAACCCACCCCCAGTCTGAACCCCCCTCACCTCTGTCTGTCACTGCAGGACGACATGCACAGAGTCATTGACCAGCAGCTGATGGACAAGCACCAGGACGAGTGGCGCTCCGCCCCCTTGTGCCACAGTGGTCCGTCCTCCAGACAAGCTCACCACATCACTGACCGGGACAGGAGACTTTTCTCTTTTTTCAAAAAGAACTGAGCCCTGGTGGACTGGATCAGAGCACACAGACGGACAGGAGATGTGACATCATCCCAGTGTATACAGCCAAAGACAAGAAGTGGTGCACACTGAGGTTTTGGGGTTTTTCTGGGGTTTTGTGTGGTGTTGGGGATGCGGGGGGAGACACCGCTGCACTTTATGTGTCCCATTACTCGTCTCCTGACCGTTTGATTGGCGACTGCTGGCTATGAGATAGAAATATGAGACATGAGCAGGGTTCCACAGCTGGGGAGGGTCTCCTCGTAGTGCCTCCGATCATGTCGGCCAGCCCACTGCCAGACCCCCCAACTCCTACTGACACCATCCCGGTAATCCGGATCATGGGAACTGGCGAGGGTGGCGTGGATGTCCGATCATGTGACCTCTCAGGTTTATTCATTTGTTCAGGGGCTGGCAGTAAGAGGCAACACCCATGGATCAATTTTAAATCAAGTTATTTCTTTATTGATGCCTCAGTGCTCAGTAGACAAATCAATACTGATCAATAGTTTACATGAACAATGACTGTAGGTGCCATGATGGAGGGGCTTTGCTGCCATCCATCATGAAACGATAGAAGACACATGGAAAAAAGATGGATGGATGGATAGAAGGATGGATGGATAGAAGGTTGGATGGATGGATAGAAGCATGGATGGATGGATGGATGGATGATGGATGGATAGAAGGATGGATGGATGGATGATGGATGAATAGATGGATGGATGGATAGAAGGATGGATGGATGGATGGATGGATGATAGATGGATGGATGGATGGATGATAGATGGATGGATGGATAAATGGATGGATGATAGATGGATGGATGGATAGAAGGATGGATGGATGATAGATGGATGGATGGATAAATGGATGATAGAAGGATGGATGGATGGATGATAGATGGATGGATGGATAGAAGGATGGATGGATGATAGATGGATGGATGGATAGAAGGATGGATGATAGATGGATGGATGGATAGAAGGATGGATGGATGATAGATGGATGGATGGATAAATGGATGATAGAAGGATGGATGGATGGATGATAGATGGATGGATGGATAGAAGGATGGATGGATGGATGATAGATGGATGGATGGATAAATGGATGATAGAAGGATGGATAGATGGATAGAAGGATGATAGAAGGATGGACAGATGGATAGAAGGATGGATAGAAGGATGGATGGATGGATGATAGATGGATGGATAGAAGGATGGATGGATGGATAGAAGGATGGATAGATGGATAGAAGGATGGATAGAAGGATGGATAGATGGATAGAAGGATGGATAGAAGGATGGACGGATGGATGGATGGACATATATTCCAGACAGTGTATCGTCTGAATGTGTTTCGTAGAGTTCGTATCTTTTCCCTGATAATTAGATGTAAACACAAAGTCTGGATCTGAACCCTTCACAGAAGTTCGGTCCAGAACTGTTGGTGTGATCCTGACCCTGCTGCCCCCTAGCGTGCGTTGGGATCTCCCTGGACCGGGGCCTTCATGTCCATCTCTGCCACCTGAATAAACCTGGGTCGATTGTCCCTGTCTGGCTGGTATCACATCACTTTTATACCCTCCATGTGACACGCGTTCAGCGGAAGGACAGAGCTTCTCTCGTTGTCCTAGTTGACCAAATTCTCCAAATGTTTACATGCGCGCGAGCGTTTGTCCAATCACCATCAAAAACAGAACTGGTTAGATCTTTATCTGGTTAGATGGACCCTCACGTCACCACCATCTTTGATCCTGACACGCTCCCACCTTGGTGAGGTGCGTCTCCGTGGTAACACCGGACCTGCGGAGCGTCTCATCTCTGTCTGCGTGTCGCGCGGCTGTAAAACCTATGCAGATGTCCTGACGTCACTCAGCTGGTGGTTGGGGAGGATCAACCCAAAGAATGATTTTTATAAAAAACAAATAGGTTTGGATGAAATTGATATATTTATAAGAAATGTTTTTTAGACAGAAATATACGTGTATGTCATTTGTAGCTAGTGGGGGGGGGGGGCTCAGCTCAGCTGGGGGGGTCCAACGCAACCACCTGACATTTGGATTTGATGCTGATGACTCCCAAATATTCACCTCCATGGTGTGCAAAGACCAAAAGAATGAACCTCAGTGACGAATGAGAATGTGTCTGTTGATTAAACGTTCATCCCTCCATCGGTCCAGTTGATTTGTCCCCTGATCAGGTTCAGCGGCGATGCTTCATCAGGCGACGGTGAACTGATCCTGTCTTCTGCTTCAAGACTGGCAGTCCAGTCATCCACCAATCAGAGTTATCAACACTCGGTTGGTGCTGCATGACAACCCTTCATGAATAAAACCGTCTAACTACAGCTCTGCCTCCAGAGGGTGGTCTGTCCTAGCAGGAGGCCCTGGACCCTGGACCGGGTAGGGGGGACCCTGGACCCTGGACCCTGGTCTGGAAAGCGTCCCTCTAGTGTCTCAATGTTGAATTCAGATTTACAATTGAAAACCCTTTTGAAACACAGACTACTGTGTGTTTCTGTGGGTAAACATCCGACACTAGCCCGTGCGTGCGTGCGTGCGGGGGGGAGGGGGGGGGGTGCGTTCTCTCTCCAGGGGAACAGTGCAGGCTCATTGTGCTCCGTGAATGCTTCTATTCTCCACTGACTAACAGCACTGTTGAATGAGGTGAAATATTCTGAAGATTCATGGCACAATTTTCGAAACATCTGCAGTATTTTTATGTGCAAATGCAGGATTGTGGATGAGTTCTGGACTACACGGGTCCACGAGTCATGGATGAGTAATTCTACACACGGATTTCATGTTTCTATCACGTCCACACGACAGGAGAAACTAGGAAAAGCTCAACGAGGACCAAACCTTTAAGAGTACAAGCACATTGATGAAACGTGAGGAAGATGTTCTTTGAAGTTTTAAAAACGTGTGTACTTCAACTTGTCAGTACAAATTCATCCATCCTGTTGTTGCACATAACCAAAGAACTTCAAGTAGCAGAAAAATTATTTCAGTTTTTCAAAATTTTAGTTTTAGTTGATTTATGTGGTTGAAGTTCACACATACATTGACTGACAGAAAGTTTAGTTCAAACTCTGGTCACGATCCGATTTTCGTGATGTGGAATTGATCTTTGACTGACGCGGCGGAGGACGCGTGGTACTGGAGGCAACGTCAGTTTTGACGTCAGTCCTCTCGCGTTCACTGAAAAAACACTGAAATGATTGTGAATCGACGACGTCTGAAGTCTGCACCCGTGGAGCAGCACCACCACCTCAAGGTTTATTCCTTTAAAATGTTTATTACTGATTAAATTCATGTTGGGATTGAAGAGTACATCTCTCGTTGTCCAGTGTACATCGAACCACAGCTGATGAGTTTCATTCTCACACACCTTTGTGTGTTTCTTCTATATTGAATATAAACACACATATATTATATACACGATGGACAAAAATAATGGGTGACATCTGATATCATCTCTGACACAGGGCGCCACCTCCTATATAGGCTCCGCCCACAGGATGTAAAACAGCTCTGCCCATTGGTAATTCTCCCAAATCATCACAAAGAAAAACATGTCAGTATGAATAAGTGTGACACCTGAGCGCCGGTGGAGCAGCCAGGTGATGGCGAGGTGGGTCACCATGACGACTGAGAGAAACGGGGGCATCCTCCTCAGTGAACGGATGTCAGTCGCTGTGAGGTGCCGATGTGGAGGTGCGGGGGGCCGACCGAGACCCTCATCAGCCTTGGGTCACCATGGCAACAGTCCAGTGAGGAGAGAGAATATTGGCAGTATCATCGTTTAAAACAAACAGAATATTGAAAGGAGAGCAGAAGACTGCGGCGAAGAGTGTGATCGACCCCGCGACCTCGAGCGGAGGGAAAAAACAAATGGCGGTTGGCTCAGCACTGGTGGAGGACGCTTGGCAACAAAAAAGACAAGAAAAACACAAAAGAAGTGACCAGTTTTGTCCATCAGGGTTAGTCTCTAGAGGTCGTCTACCAATCATCACCATCATCATCATCCATGTGATTTATTTCCCGTCACATCAAATATAAAAACAAATGGAGCATGTCATGATGTCGTGGCGTGAGCCGCAGTAACGTTCACGCCAACTCATGTTATTAGCTATCTCCCAACAACCCCCCCATAATAAAACTAGAGACAAGCAGATCCAGAGAGGGGGCGCGTCCACGTCCTCCGTCTGACTGTCCCCTGGTGTGCAGTGGAATGAGGGTGAGGAACAACTGATGAAGGCGGTGTGGGTGGAGGTGGAAGCATCATGGCCGCCGGTGGTCAACGTGGGCCGTCCATCAGAACGGACCACCTCAGTTCAATTCCATCCAAACCTGATGGGACGTTTCATTAAATCTGTACATATATTTAGTTTTAAAGTCTTCATGATTCGTTTGTCCAAAGGGGACAATTCTTTCCTTTTTAATCTTTCACTGTATATTTATTAAATCTTTAATTTAGACGCTCCGAGTCCTCTCGTGTGTTTGCGTGCGTGAAGAAATGATGGCGCCGGTCTTTAGTGGGGGCGGGACTCTGCTAGCAGCACTTTTTCTTCCGTTTACTGTTACGGGTGAGTTTGACCACATCATTCTGTTGCTGCTGCTGCTGCTTGGCCAGAACCTCCTTCTTGGCCCTCAGAACCAGCTCTGTGATGCAGTTGAACATCTGCAGGGAGACACCAGGACACAGCGGCGGTGAGTACCTCCTAAAACCTCACTACTCTCAGAGTATCACAGAAGCGATGCAATTAAGCTCCACCCACTGCAGTTACAACAAGCCATCTGTCGGCTGTAGCTAACTGGCTCAGTCAGCTAACAGCCGTCATGTGGAGAACATCAACAGGATTTGACCTTACAGAACCAAGGTGGGCGGGCCCTGTTCAACTCTGTAACCATAACCTATCATAAAGCAGACCCCTGCCACCAAGAGGGCGGGTTGGTTGATGTCAACACATCAGTTTGTTTGAGGTAAACTGTTAAGCTGTGACAGGCCAATCAGCAGATACAACAGTCAACTCTGTAACCACAACCCATCAGCAAAACACGCCCGCGCCAGTCGGTAGCCATGACGACTGACCTCCTCGACGTTGATGTTCTCTTTTGCACTTGTCTCAAACAGGTTGATGCCCATTTGTTCAGCAAATTTCTGGGCGTCAGTCGTCTCCACCACCTTGGAGTTTGGGTCGTCATTTTTGTTGCCAACTGAAATTAAAGAACATGAGAAGCGTAAAGGAGGAACTGAGGAGAACCGGGAGAACCTGCATGAGAACGCTCACCTAATATTCTGCAAACATCGTCACAGTTCTGGTTGATTTCATGCAGCCATCGTTTGACGTTGACGAAGGACTCCGCACTGGTGACGTCATAGACCACGATGACCCCGTGTGTCCCCCTGTAGTACCTGAACATTGAGAGGAGGACAGAGACACTTTGTCATGTCCACTGTGCAGGGCAATCACACCTGATCCTGGATCAGATGCCTTCAAAAAAGGAAGCAGCTATGCATTTTAATAGGCTTTAAACAAAAGATTTTGACCAGAAGTCCAGTAATACTCCTGTAGCGTGCTAGCAGCTAAGCTAACACGCTACAGGAGTACAACAGTGTGGGACCAATGAAAAGCAGCAGCAGGCTGGACCCCAACATACATGAACAATAGTGTGCGCGTGCGCGTGCGTGTGTGTGTGTGTGTGTGTGCACGCAGCCCACAAAAACACTAAAATCGGGCAGGAAGTTGGAAAAGAGGATTGATGTGAACACACCAATTACATGCATGATTGACACAAACACCAGGTTTACAAAAAGCCAACAACAGAAAACCATGACAAACACTCTGGATGGAGCCGGTCTGAGGGGGCGGAGCGGCGACCGTCTGGACAGGAACGCTGACTCAGGTGCTAACGAGACGCCATGCCACTCTACTTCAGAACAAATCAGCTGAACTACGCCAGCAGCTTGGTAGAGCGGTTCCTGGCAGGTAGAGCATCACTCTGTCACTGCAGGCGGATGTCCTCCATGATGGGACAGTGATGGCTACACAACACCTTGGTACAGGTGAACCGTCAGCCAGGTGACCCACACTGGGACTGAACAGCTGAGCTTCTTAACGGACGACACTGCTGACTTACTGAAGGATCGATCAACAAGCTGCTGTAATCAAGACCGCAGTCGTAGAAAGAATGTCAAATGGGTCTCTCTCACACGCACTTTTTAGCTCTTTGTTACAGTGGTGACGTCAGTGCTAACGTTGCTACTGAGGCGTCTGTACGGACACAACTGATCACATGACCATACATGTGCACCACCACCTGTGCTGCCGGCGCTGCTGCAGAGCCATCGTGAACACACCGAAACACCAACAACTGCCAACTCTTCTGACGAATGCTTCTGGGACAGCTCAGCTGCGCTCGCTGGTTGTCGTGCTTCCTCGTAGAGCCGAAGGTTTGAGAGCAAATGAGCAGCCGCTGGGAGCCTTGTGTGGGGGAGGCGCAGCTCAGCTCTTGATGCTCAACACATTTGACTTCTTAGTCTGATAAGAGAGTCTTGAAGCTCCTCTGGTCCGGATCAGTCGGAACATGGAGGCTCAAGCAAGCAAATCATCACGTCCACGCAGATTCAATAAAGTCAACAACAAAAATTGGGCTGTTGTGGCTCTGCAGTTATCGACCCTCCCAAGTTTGCTTCAATTAACTCGTAATTTACCCCCCCCCCCCCCCCCACCACCACCACCAGTGGCATGGACCCCCCCGGTTGTTGTGGAAATGTTCCTGGAGCGACGGACTCACGTGGAGGTGATGGTGCGGAAACGTTCCTGCCCGGCTGTGTCCCAGATCTGTAGCTTCACCTTCTCGCCGTTGATCTCCACTGTCCGGATCTTGAAGTCCACACCAATGGTGGTGATGTAGCTACCTGCAAAGACACACGCCAACACACCATCAACTCACAGGTGCTGTAGAGGGCTGAATCTACGTCCCTGACCTTAAAGGAGAACACAACATACCTGAAAATGTGTTGTCTGCGAATCGAAGCAGGAGACTGCTCTTGCCCACCCCTGCAGCCGAGACAGAACACAACAGTTACCAGAACTCACACAACAATCACACATCTCCAGTTCTTCACCTGCCCGAGGACCCACAAGTTTCCAACATTACACCCTGATCACCCAAAATCGTGTGGCGCTGCAAACCAAGAATGAGACGTCGCCCTGGGCAGCTGCTGCAATCCTTGTGTAGCGTCATATGACACGGCGTCCAGGCCAGGGGTGTGGCCCCCAGTCGCACCACTGACAAAGTCAGAGAAGATGAGCAACCGTCAAACGTCTGTGACTAATCAGCTGAATTTCCCTGATAAAAATTGTATTTCATGCCTGTTTTTAACTTCTGCCACTTTCCAATAGCAAGAACACTGCTTGGCATATTTGAAGGCAGTTCAGGACCCGACGGATGTCACAATCTCAATAACACATCCAACACAGCAGCTGAAGATGGACAATGGGAGTCGCAGCATCTCGTCCAAATCATCTGTGTAGTATTCCTGTTGCAGTACTACTATTTGTACTTCCAAACGGCAGCTGAGGGACACTGGTGTCTGTGTGTGTAGGACATGGTGAAGGGTTAGCTGGCTGCCTTGCAGCCTGACAGGGCAGTGCCAGGATCAGGGTGGTCAATGAATGCACCCATCATGGGCCACAAAGAGGTCCTGCAGGCGGGGGGGCGAACGGGGTGTGTGTGTGTGTGTGTGTGTGTGTGAGTGTCTCTGCTTTCACAAGCTGTCATGATAAAACAAGTGCATTTTACTTAAATGGAGCTGTACAAGGACTGTGTGTACCTGAGGTGTAGCATGATTAAAAAAAATCTGGTCACAGACCAGATTTGACATTTTTTTTGGCCTGAGCTACAAGACAGACACACACACACCTTTCTTAGGTAGACCTTCAGTGTTTGATCTCGTTACAGTCATAAATATTCTATGTTGCTGCTGAGGTTCGTGTGTGTGTGTGTGTGTGTGTGTGTGTGTGTGTGTGTGTGTGTGTGTGTGTGGTCTAACTATCCGTCTCACACGTGTACGATCTGCAAGCGCAACATAAAGTGAGATTCACTACAAACTCAGGAGTAAAACCCGACTGGTAACAACTCACACAGTTGTGATGGTTGAGCTGTGACTGCAGTGCAGCATTCCCCCACTCAACGGCTAGCACCTTCATGCTAACGGCTACAAAACAATACACAGCCAATATCTTCGCTAAAATAAAACCACTCAAACATAAAGTGCAGTTTCTGTACTTGATGCCAGAGCTCAGTTTGATGCATTTACACCTCTTCCAGCTAATGGTTGTCTCTATGAGCAGCCAGTCTATTAGCACCAGCTAGCTACCGAAGCTAACGGGACATAAACACCAGAAGAAAAATGAGGAGGCTAATTACGTCCTGCTGTGACGCTGCTTAATGTTTCATGTCCAATGACACCGAGCCAAGCAGGATCGCGGGCAAGACGAGAAACGCTGCCGAACCCTAACCCTTAAGATCTGGAGCGACATCCGGCCTGAGATGCCCGGCCCGGACGCTCAACCTCCGCCCTGTCACCGCTGCACCAACATGGCGGATATGTTCGTTACATTAAACATTTCCATGCTTTGAAGGAATAAATCACCATGCGAACACGTAGGAGGCCATGGTGGATCCGGAGCTGAACCTGACTTCTCCCAATATAAAACACCAGACCAGGCCCACTTCCCGTCCCCCATCCCCGGCGTCGCTTACCGCTGTCCCCGATGATGAGCAGCTTGAAGAGGTAATCGTAGTCCCTGGCCATGCCGGCAGATAGTGGCTCACCCCTCCTGGTGCCGCTTCGCTGTCCAACCCCCTCAGTCCTCGGAAGTCACCGGCCCCAGATCCCCGGTAAGAAAGACCACTACCGATGGGACACACTGTTGTACCCGGGCCGGCGGCGTTTTTCTCGGAGTTTCACGGCGTCAGCAGTCCGCTCCCTTCGCTGCGAGCAGCCGGAAACTCCGCTTCCCTCTCTGGTGGAGCTGCACCCAGCTGTGATCATCCGGCCTCACTGCGCACGCTCCGACCACCCGGCCATAACAGGGTCCCATCACATACCAGCAGAACCCGGGTTCCGCAAGCGCTAGGGGATCCCCACAAGGCTCGGGGGTCTGAAGGGAACTGAGTTCTAGAAGCCTGCGAGCAGCAGACGTGGCTAAAGACCCGAGACACACACAAAACCCGAGTTTCTCCTTCTTACAGTTCTGAACAACAACGTATGACTCCGGTTTGGTCCGGTGCTCTGTCTGGGATCGACACCAGAGGATCCTGTGGAGGAAAGTCGAGACTAATAAGTCCCCCCCCCCCATATGATTGAACCAGATCAACACAACATGGAGCATCACCTGATAGGAAAAGACTCGTTTGTCTCCAGACTCAATTCTTCTTTGAAGACATGGCGACTCTTCGGGAGGCGGCCGACCCCCCCAGTGTTTGACAGCAGGTTGTTATGGAGGGACAACACGCTACATTATAAATGTCATGATCTTTTTATTTCATACTGCCTTTTACAACCGCATCACTGACATAAGGATGGTCTTATAAGAGACCCCCCTCAACTCTCACACCTGAAAATAACCCTTCATGATTTGGGGGGGCTGTGACATCACAGATCTCAACTCATTTAGGTAAAATTGAAAAACATCAAAAAGTCAAAACATAATTGGCCTCATGAGTCAGTCTGACCCGACAACTGCAAATTGTGATCAAATTAAAAATGAAGGTTTAATTTGGGTTTAAAGGCCATTAAGAAGTGAAGCTCTGTGTGTGTGTGTGTGTGTGGGGGGGGGGGGGGGTAAAAACCCCATCTCAGCTGCAGTCCATGAGGGTCAACGTGGGCATCATCATACATGATGTGTGTAACATGTCTATTATCCTTGGGGTTCACGTCAGGATGGTGTCGTCGACCTCCTCGCTGGCGTCCGGCTGGCTGGAGATTTTCTTCAGAGAGCGGCGGTGACACTCGGACAGCAGGTCGTTGCTGGCAGCGTCCAGGATGGCGCTCATGTTCTAGGTGACAGAAGAGTTGGAAGCACAGGATCAGGTCAACAGTGTTGGCGAGAGTGTGCCCACAATAGAGGCGGGGTCTCACCTGCATGGTCTCCTCCCCCTGCCGCAGCCGTAGCAGGTTAACGATGGTGTGTTCGCTCTGGGAGCGGACGCTGGTGTTCTTGTCCTTGGTGTTGTCCAGCAGACTCTTCAGCACAGGCTTGATGTGAGCAGCCTCCATGGAGGGCGTGGCGGGGTCTCTGAACACCCACCACAGCACCCGCTCCGACACCAGCCGGATGTCACTGGACTGATTCTGAAGACACTGCCAGGTCACAGACACACATCAAGACCTGCGTTTTCACACCCGCTCCCTCGCAACAGCAACCAGAACAACAGCAGCGGCACTGAGGCCCTTTGGGGTGGGGGCCTCGGTGGGGGGGCCGCCACTACAGCGACCCTCCACCTACAGAGGAAGGCTGGCTAGAGACAGGCCCCAGTTTAACCCCCCCCCACCACACACACACACACACACTTGACCAATATGCAAACTGATGTCATGTGCTTCATGTTGGGTTGTTGGACATCCAACTGAATCCAGAGCCAGCGCTCATCACCTGACTCAGACCGAAGCAAACGAGCTGACGCACAAGATGAGGCAGACCTCTGGTTCACGTGAACATGACCCTCATCCATGTGTTGAATTAGATGAACACGCTTAGTGGATTTCAAGACTTCTAAACATGTTCTAAGTTACATGTAATTGTAACGTAACAAAGTCTTGCCGACTGGACTGAAACTCATTCTTCAGTTAGCGTTTGCTACCAGGGGAAGCAGCAGCCGTTGCTTCTTAAAGCGTCTTATTAAAGAAGTATCAAAGGAGCATACATGCACCTACCAGCAATAAACCACATTCTAAACTAACCACATGTTCTATGGTAGAACTTCCACAGGAGCTGAAAATATGGATTTTTCAAATGTGGAAATTAAAAGCCTGATTATTCAGCCCGGCTCTGATGTCGTCTGTCATCACTTTGGGGTTTCATGACCTAAACTCATTCTAATTCTTATTATTCAAGCTGTTGGAAACCATTTTGATTTTAAATGTGATGACCAATTAAACATCATTTACGTCTGCAACAAATTAGTTTTTATTCCGAGAATATCGGCAGGACACGTTTGGGCATGAAACAAAGAAACAAAAACAGAAGTTAAACTGCAATGACGACTGCAACGTTCTGTCCGAGGCTTGAAACCGTTGAGCGGTTCTAGCGAGGCCATGAGTTCTGGGATTGTGATCGTAGCAGATTCTGGAGTTTATAGCTACTGAATGGGTTCATTTGAAGTGTTCTGCAGAAATCCTGCAGGCTGTGGAGGTTCTACTGGTTCTCACTTCCTCCATTCAAGAAGAAAAGGGAAGCAAACAAGCTGCACTTAGCAGCCGAGTCAAACTGTTCCTGCTTTACCTTGACAAAATGTGTGACGATGCGCGGGGAAACTCCGGAGCCTCCCTCCGTTCTGAGGTGGTGCTTCATCAGGAAGCCCATCCCTCTGATGCCGCTGGTGGCGATGGGGATCTGGAGCAGCAGCAGTCGCCGTCAGTGGCCACATACTCACACATTCAATCACTACTCAACTACAAATGTTGAAAATATAAGCTATAAGATGTGGGTGTACTGAAAAAAGAATCCATGGTGACAGCATGGACACTCTCCTGCTTGCTTTGCAACCACTGGAGCCCAAAACCAAGGCGGCTTATGAATGAGTTTTACCAAAATGTTGAATGATTCCGCCAAAGCAAGCAGTATTCATTCATGGCAAAAATGGGTTCACAGATGAAGAGCAGAGGGCCAGTGGAGTTCTCCTCACCCTGTCAGCAGCAGCGTTGGTCAGAATGGTCTCAGTCACAGTATCGCAGTATTCCTTCACGCACAGCTTCTCTGGAGCGCACTTGACAGCGATGGCCAGCGCTAAGCTGCGACCATGACGCACCATCCAGTCCACCCCCGACACATCCGCTACCACACAACACATCCATTAGCAGGAAGAGTCCAGCCGATGCAGTACATTAATATCATATACCCACACACACTCAGGATTTATTAAGCCTTCAACAAATCTGCTAAAATGCTAGCCCAAGGCTGGACACATGCATGCAGGTGCACGTGCACACACACACACACACACACAAATTTATAGGGGATCAGAGAATGTGAAGTGACAATAATCTAAATACAAACCCAAGATGTGCTGAAGCAACACACTCTTCAGCTCCTCTTCTGACAAGAAGGCACACAGCTCGCCAACGCAGCCGGCTGAAGCCATCCGAGTAGCATCCTACACACAAACGTGCGAACACACACACCATCAGATGCTCTCAGACTAACACGGAGACTTAACCACCTTTTCAGACAACCACATCCTCTGTGCCTGACTTCCGTTTCTCTACTGAGACCACAGAAGAATCAGCAGGTTCCATGTAGCGACACATTAACTCTTCATTTTAATGATTTGTGTGTACGTCACTGAACAAAGTCTTCACGGCTCCTAATGTCATACCTCATCATGTCCCAGCATGCCTAGCAATGTGGTTGTGATGTTCTTGCGGATGGTTGGGTCGACCTTTGATCCGGCCCCCTGGATGACAAACCTCAATGCTTGAAGCATCGTCTCCCTGTAAGAGGTTCAAGAACACAAGCGTGCTACTTAGAAGAACACTGTACGCCTGCCATTTATAGAATGTTCAGAACCTTCTCCACTGGTGTGTAATCAGCTGAAACTGAGAAGCCCTGTCCTCCACAGGCCGCCATGTTGTGTCTATAGAAGCTTGTTCTCTTAAGTCCTTGACGGACCTGATTTTTGAAGTAACTAATAGCACATTTTTCACGCTCTGCCTTCTCCACGACACTACACGGTACCACCAGGGTAGAAAAGCAGCACACTGGCCACAGGAAACCAGCCAGTCACCTATTTTAGTTTACCTGACTATGCACATACTAATTTGGGATGAAATGGTGGCGGAGAACACACCTGACTCCAGAGTCCTCAGCGTTGCGGATGGCAGCGAGCTGCTCGGTGAAGAGCGGGTCGACCTTGGTGTGAATAGAAACCAGCTGGCCCAGAGCCTCAGCAGCCCTCAGCCTCACAGCTCGGCTGGAGTCCTGCAGGGCTTTTAGGAAGGTGGTCTGCAGCTGAGGCAGGAAGGGCTTCAGGGCGATGCCCACCTGGGGGTCGAAGACATTCCAGAGGTTAGAGACCAGCAGTGGGACGATGCCTGGTTCATCTGCGGAGAGGAGCGGACCTTTGCCAGCAGCAGGGTGAGGGTCTCCAGCAGAGCCGTCTTCACTGTCCATGCAAAGCGGTCACCCAAGATGCGGATGAGCGGTCCAGTGATGTTGACCACAGAGGGCCGCAGCGCCTCTGGGGAGGTCAGTCTGATGACCCCTCCCAAAGCTTTGGCTGCCTCTTCTTTCTGCTCGGGGCTACCAGTGAGGACCCCTTCCCTCAGGACAGGCAGGATACAGGTCACCCCCTGCAGTAGAACACACTGCCATGAACTTCTGCTTCAACTTTTTCTTCTGGTTTTAATCATAAATCCATGATTTCAATGGATTTGTTTTTGTGGAAATAAAATGTCATAAAATTGTGTGCACAGGGGTTTTCTACAATACAAGATGGCAGCTGCAGGTTAGTTCTGACCAACAGGATGTGAAGGTGAACGGTGTATGTGGATCTGTGTGTGTGTGTGTGTGTGTGTTGTTTTTTTCACTCCAACCAAAAGCCCTGTGACAGACAATCATTTCTACACCAAAGAACAGCAGCAGATCCTTCCGAATGTTTCCTGTCTGGGATCAGGAGACGACTGATACAAGTCTCATCCAAGTACACATTTGGTCCTTCACTAGTGTGGGCAAAGTCCATACAAGTGACCCTACTCATGTTGTCTCTTGATGAGTAGATCCGGTCTCACCCTACCACAGAGATACTCCAGTAATATCAGCAAACTAATGATTGTAAAAAGTAAAGACTTCCAACTTTTGAGGTCCTGTTTTCTTGGAGATGACCAACAGTGAGCCAAAGGATACCATCAAACTTTCATAGACAATCTCATCTCACTTGCAGTAAGAAAGCAAATACATTTGTTCATTTCCCCCAAAATTAAACTGCTTCTGTTGGTCGTCTGAACTCTTAACCTGCAGAAAGGTTCTAACACTTGTGAATACATTTCACTTTGCTAATGTTGAGCTGCAAACTGCTAACCACGGGGAGAGTAATTTGCTGGATAAAACAGTCCAACAGAACTAGTTTGTGATTGTCACAATGAAGTGCTCTCTGCAGGTGTGTTATCTGACCAGCTCAAGAAGAGGAATGCTCGAGAAAGAGGAAAAAGATTTATTGCACCAAGAGGAACCCGCATACCTTTTTGGGCAGACAGAATCCAGGTAGGTGCTGATCTTTTACATCGGTGGCGGCTGATCTAATGTCTCGATGCAGGTCATCGATCAGAGCCAGCTGGCTGCTGGCGTCCAGCTTCTACACAAGTGAAAACAACAACACTGGGTTCACATTTGCAATTGAAATTAAAAAGGTCATGAGCTCTGGGTAATGACTGAAAGAACAAGATCCTGAATACAAGCGGCTGAAACGAGTTCCCTCCTCAGGGAGGCTGGGCTCTCCCTTAGAGACAGGGTGAGAAGCTCAGTCCTTCAGGAGGGACTCAGAGTAGAGCTGCTGCTCCTCCAGGTAGAGGTGTCAGTGGAGGTGGTTCAGGCATCTGGAGAGGACGCCTCCTTGATGACTCCAACACAGAGGCCCAAGGGAGGCGTCCAGGAGGAGGCCTTGGGGCCGACCCAGGACACGCTGGAGGGATTATATCTCTCAGCTGGCCAGGGAACGCCTCGGGATTCCCGGAAGAGCTGGTGGACGTGGCTGGGAGAGGACAGTCTGGGCTTCCCTGCTGAGGCTGCTGCCCCCGCAACTCGGACCCACCGGATAAGAGGAGGACGACAATGACGACGACGACGATTAAAAAGGTAGGTTAAAGCTGCACTTCCCATCAGCTCACCTTGGTGATGGAGTTGATGGTGTCCCAGCTCTGAGCCAGGACCTCTGTGTTGGAGTCATTAAGGAGGCGGATGAGGCCTGACAGCAGAGTACGTGTGTGGGCGCTGTAGTCCAGGCGGGTACGAGCAAAGTAACCATTGAGGATGGTGACAGCAGCTTGTCTCAGGCCGGGGTCTGCACCGCGTGTGGCCTCCAACAGGTCCTCTATGATGATGCGCTGGCCCACTTCATCCTCCACAGAGAGGATCACCGCCTGACAGCTGCACAACTCCTGAGGCCGAGGAAAACAAAGATTCAGGATTTTACTAATCTGGAGATCTGACAACAGCAGTTGCAGCTGGTGGTCTCCAGTGTTACCTGCGCCTCATCCTCTGTTCCCAGCTTGCCTTTGAGGGAGGAGAGCAGGGCAGGAAGAATCACCCCTAGGTGGCGTGTCAGAGCATCTCCAGCCACAGCAGACAGGAAGGCCAGGACACGTGTGTTGACAGGTGGAGCAGTCAGCTGGTAGGACAGGGGACACTTGTGATGTCAGTCACACAGCCTGACACAATAATTCTACAGAGGAAGAAACTTTACCTTTGGCACCAAGTAAGGCAGCACAGAGCGACTCTTCACCGCCATGACTTGCTTCAGGCCATCCAGAGCAAACTCAGCTGTGTCCTTGTCCTCCTGGGAGAAAGACATGTAGTGGTTTAGTGAGTCTCACGCATGCTGTCTGCTGACTGATGGCGACTTCACTCTCTCACCAGTTGCTTAAGCAAGGTAGGCAGGATGTCATCCAGCGCCTGGTGGCCGATTGTGGCGTGGAGCTGCTCGAAGGTTTTGGCTGCAGCCTCTCGGACCTCCTCCAGAGGGTCACACAGAGCCTTCCTCACTGTGGGGACCAGGGACTCTGAGAAGACCAGCACCTGCAGTGCAACCACCATTAGGTCAGTCCTGTCTCAGGTGCCAGACATCAACATTAACACCTTTATTTTTACGATTTCTCAGGATTTTGTCATGAAAAAGGATTAGATATGAGATGCGGACTCTATAAGCCTTTCCTCCACAAACCAATGCAGCAGAGCTGTCACTCAGGCCTAACCATCTACAGCAGTTAGGGATTATATGTCTTGCATAAAAACACATCCGCCAACGCTAAGATTAAATGCAACCAGCTCAACTTCCTAAGTGCCAGGCCCAGAAAAACCTGAAAATCACTTCTGATAAGGCATTTAAACTTGTACCACCTTGTCACCCTTCCATCGACATGTACTGTAAAACCACAAACCTTCTATTCTACAAGATCCTCGTGCCACAAGCTCACACTAGAGCTGCGAGTAGTCAGCCGCTAACTGTGACAAATTCAGGAGCCTTTTTATTACACTAAACAACTTGGGTTCAGTTATTTAGTTTCTCGTTTTCATTTGTAAAAATGTGTCTGTGCTGAGGGAGAGATTGTAAAGAAAACGATCTTTCAGACATTTTACACAGACTAACCGCATCTTTGCTGGTGGACTTCATGATCTCACTGAGACCGATGCAGACGCCCTGCCTCTCGTCACTCTTGTCGGAGCGCAGCCCCTCCTCCAGGATGGGAATGATCTCTGGAAGAATCTTCTCTCCCAGTTTCCTCACCAGATCACCCAGTGTCCGAGCAGCAATCTGAAACCATAGACATGCAGCTTCAGAAGTGACACAGTTAAGAGTACAAACCAGAGAATTTAAAGACTATGAGGTAAAATAGAGGACCGTTCTCTTGTCAGGGCAGGTTGAAGCCAGGAAGCCCAGCAGGAGGGTGAAGAGGGTCGGGAGGATTTCTCTAAGGGTTCGTGGGGTGTTGGACACCACTATCTTCCATACATGGAGGGAAGCCTGCCGGACCACCAGCTGAGTGTCTGAACGGCCCATATAGAGGCCAGAGAGGACACGGTTACGGCGCTCCGCCCCCAGAGCTGAGATAATGGCCTAAGAGCAGAAGCAACAGAAAGACACTGAAAGACAGACTCAGCCCTCTCGGCTGTGGGGCCTTAATAAATGGTAAAATAGTAAATGGACTCAGTTTATTCAGCACTTTTCTACCTCAGCAGCACTCCAAGCTCTTTACAGTGTCGTCTCATTCACCCGTTCACACTCACTCACTGATGGTGGAGGCTGCCATGCAAGGCGCCAAACTGCTCATCAGGAGCAATTATGGGTTCAGTGT
Source organism: Aulostomus chinensis (assembly GCF_037954235.1). Classification (NCBI taxonomy): domain Eukaryota; kingdom Metazoa; phylum Chordata; class Actinopteri; order Syngnathiformes; family Aulostomidae; genus Aulostomus; species Aulostomus chinensis. The sequence continues at coordinate 31,510,344 of NC_141325.1, read as the reverse complement.
CTTGCTCAAGGACACTTCGACATGGTCACCGGGGTCGGGGATCAAACCAGCGACCCTTTGGTTGCTAGACGGCCACTCTACCCCTGAGCCACGCCGCCCCAAAGATATAATAAGACTGAACAAATCCACAGCTGTTATTTCCTTAACCACCAGGATGGATCAACAGAATAAATGTGTTCATACTCTGTTGGACGCAGCAGTTCCAAAGTTGTCATCCTCAGAAGCTGTCTCGGTGGTCATCTTTCCTGTCACTCCAGAGATGTGGAAGAGCAGATCTCCAAGCAGCTGCACTGAGCTGAACCTACACAGGGACAGAGTTGTGTAATACTAGTGCGACACCTTCTCAGCCGCCACCAGAATCCCGAGTGTAGTTCTAACCTGATCCTCCACAGGTCGTCGAACAGGCCCTGTTCCAGCTCAGGAAGCAGCAACGCAATGGCAGTCTCGGCATACATGCTGATTATGCGCTGGCCAGCTCGCAGCGCCGTGTCTCTCACATACTCGTTTTCATCAGCGAGAGCCTGGAGGAGGAGACATTCAGAGGTGACCGCCCGAAACATTCCTACATCAACATCAACCTCTTAACTTCCATAACAATGGCCACTCACAATTTTGCCTTTTTTCAGGAGAATATCATGTTGTGAAGTTGTAAAAGAAACGGGGGCCTTCATAGAAGTTGCTTTTATACATTAAACTGGTTTGACTGACACCAACCGGCTGCATGCTCACAGTCGGAGCGCTTAGGGAAGTAGCTCATGGAAGGCAAACATTACAGTCAGCCATTAGCACACAACAAGAGGAGATGGGTTTTAATGTGTTGGCCAAGTGTAGTCCAAACTGGACCGTTGGCTAATAGAAAACTGAGACCCGGACAGTACCAAAAAGTACCAGCACAGAATTCTGTCAGTCCCATGAGATACAGACACAAGTGGTTCCAATTCCAAACCTGCTGGGTTACAATATGCGAGTCATCTAAACTAGGTTTTGTTTCTTAACTACTGAAGGAGTCTTCCACTTATGGTGCTGCCCGACTGGAACGTGATACAATAGTAGACTTAACAACAAATTCAAATTGTAGTGTTGAGCCCTCAGCTGTTGTGTTACATAATGAGAAGGGTAGAGATTGCGATAATGGTGCGCTGGTGGTGCAGTGGCAGCATTGGGGCTAAGCTAAATACCTTGAGGATGCAGGGGATGATGGGCCCCACATAGGGAGTGAACTGGTCGCCGAAGGTGAGCGGCAGGTATATGAACATCATGATGTAGCCATCTCTGACATGGGATGCAATGTCCACCTTGCTGGCTGTCTGCACCACATCTGGCATCAGTTTGTCCAGCTTCTCCACTCCCAGTCCAGCCATCACCTCAGCCAGACCTGAACACATACAGAGAGGAGCCAGTCAGCATCTCTAAAGAATTATAATAACCAGTCAGAACAAGGACAGAAGATGAGTGATGGGAGCGACCTTGGGCAGCCCCAGAGCGATCTACAGAGCTCTGCTCAGAGGCCAGCGTCTCCATCAGCCATGGCAGCAAGTCGTCAAAGCAGGATTCCCCCATTCCCTTCACCATGGCACCCAAGGCTTTGGCTGACACTGTACGCACCTGCAGAAGAGCAGCTACACAATCAGCAACACACAAACACACACACACTAGTAGTGTGGTTCCGCTTCTGGTCAAAAACACACCTCAGGGACTGGGTCCAACAGAGAGGCCTTAAGTCCAGGAATGACACTCGGCAGGTATGGTGACAGATCCTAGAAAATAACAGTAACACATTTGTTCACCACTGACCTCACTTCTCTCAAGGCTTCCTCTCATGCTGTTCTTCTTAGGTGGTTGCTATATTTGTATTGTACCTTCTGGTCAGTCAGCGAGTACATGTTACCAATAATCTGAGCAGCCATTTTGCGAGTGTCTGTGGAGCGATCCTGGAAGGCTCTCTGCACGATGGGCATGATCAGGGCAAGAGACGGAGCATCAATGAAGTGGACAAACTTAGTGTCCAACAATGTCTGCAGGCATGTCTGGGTTTTCCGGGATGGATCAGTGAGAGCGTCCAACAGGATAGGTGTAATGGCTTTGAAACAAACACACAGGACATTATTCTAATTACAGCTTTTCAAAGTACAAACGGATCAATCACCAGTAGGAAACATATCATTTTTAACATTTCTTTTACCAAGAATTTCAGGGTTGCGGATAACGGAGCCAATCTGCCTGAGCGCCTGCTGACCAGCCTTCTGCACTTTCACATGGGAGTCAGTCAGCACCTCAGTCAGCTTGGGCACAATGCTGGGCAGACAGGAGGACAACTGCTTGGGAGCACAGAACGCCATGGCACCCAGTAACTCCACCGAGCCTGGAATTAACATGAGAGGAGAGTCAACTCAGACTATCACCTGGTGCTAACAAGAATAATTCATAATAACACAATTCATTATAACACAACCCTTCAGAATTATCAAGGTATCAACAAAACAATGATTCTCTGAAAGTTTAAGGTATGTAGAACCATCCCTCCATCCCAGGCCTGCACACCTGCTTTTGTCCTCCAGGACTCCTCCTCCAGGGCCACCAGCAGAGACGGGAGGACGAGCTTCACGCCGTGTGCACTCAGGTTCCTCATCACCGCCTTGGCACAGTCGTCAGCAGCCTAGTGAACAAGGAAGGATAGAGGCAACATGTTTGCTCGGGACAAGAGTAAAACTTCAGTGGGTGGCTAATGCATGATACAGAAATACAGAGAGTAAGTTATTACAAGAGGTTTAGATGATACACACCTTGTGAAGCTAATTGAGTAGGAAGTGAGACATTAAAAGAAGGAAGAACAACTAGGATGTGACATCATGACTCACTTCTCTGACGTACTGGTTCCCGTCTCCGAAGCAGAGTAGGAGGTGAGGCAGCACATGGACGACGTATGGCTCAAACAGCTTCCCCAACATGTTACACAGCATCTCAAAAGCAAAAAGAGCCCCTGAGAGAGATGAGCGAGGAGAGGCTGGGTTAACATGATCTGCAGGTCGGAATGTCAACATGACAAGCACAGATCAAGTTCATTTTCACAAATCACTTTTGCCTTTGGACAATCGAGCTCCCACAATGTGACATTGTCATTACAGGATGTGACCAGAAGTGGACGCTCCGTTAATCTGCACCGAGTTCCACTTTCCAGTTCAATCAACAAAGTCATTAAACTAAAATTGATCTGAGAGTTGAATACAGTTGGGACTTCAGATAAAAACTGGTGAATAAAACTGAAATTATGTGATTCACATTCTTCAGGCACATTTTCCAAGGAGACATTCTGGTGCCATCTCTCCAGGACGCCTTCTTCCATCTACGTAACATCGCTAAGATCAGACACATCCTGGCTCAAGAAGATGCAGAAAAACCAGTCCCTGCTTTTGTCACTTCCAGGCTGGATTACTGCACCTCCCTCCTACCAGGCTGGACTAATAAGTCCCTAAAGACTCTCCAGCTGGTCCAGAACGCTGCTGCCCCCCTGACTAGAACTGGTAGCAGAGACCAGGTCTCTCCTGGACTGCTTCTCTGCATGGCTCCCTGTCAGATTCAGAGCAGAATTTAAAATTCTTCTTCTACCATCAAAGTCCTCAACAATCAGGCTCCTTCATCCCTGACAGAGCTCCTAGTCCCCTATGATCCAGCTAGAACCCTTCACTCCCAGGATGCAGGGTTCCTGCTGGTTCCTAGAGTTCTAACAGTAGAATGGAGCCAGAGCCTTCAGCTGTCAGGCTCCCCTCCAGTGGAACCGTCTCCCAGTTTCAGTCCAGGACCCAGACCCCCTCTCTAGGTTTAAGAGCAGACTTAAGACCTCCTTGTTGATCAGGCTTATAGTCAGGACTGCTTAGGCTGGCCCTTAGATCTGCTGCTATAGGCTCAGACTGCTGGGATCTCCCATGATGCACTGGGCTTCTCTCTCCTCCTCCTGTCCTCAGACGTGTTACTAACTCCTCTTCTTCTCCCCTCATCCCAGATCCTGGTGCTGCTGGAGGAGGCTCCAGACCTGAAGAGGCTCCAGCTGCCACCCGTAGCTCCACCTGCTCACGTCCCCGTCTGTCCATCAGTCTCTCCTCCTTTCTCTCTCTCTTTATCTCTGTCCCTCTCTTTCCTTCTGTCTCTCTGCCCTCCTCCATTCTCTGTCTTTTTCTCTGTCCATCAGTCTCTCCTCCTTTCTCTCTCTTCATCTCTGTCCCTCTCTTTCCTTCTGTCTCTCTGTCCTCCTCCATTCTGTCTTTTTCTCTGTCCATCACTCTCTCCTCCTCTCTCTTTATCTCTGTCCCTCTGTCTTCCTCCATTCTCTGTCTTTTTCTCTGTCCATCAGTCTCTCCTCCTTTCTCTCTCTTCATCTCTGTCCCTCTCTTTCCTTCTGTCTCTCTGTCCTCCTCCATTCTGTCTTTTTCTCTGTCCATCACTCTCTCCTCCTCTCTCTTTATCTCTGTCCCTCTGTCTTCCTCCATTCTCTGTCTTTGTCTCTGTCCATCAGTCTCTCCTCCTTTCTCTCTCTTTATCTCTGTCCCTCTCTTTCCTTCTGTCTCTCTGCCCTCCTCCATTCTCTGTCTTTTTCTCTGTCCATCAGTCTCTCCTCCTTTCTCTCTCTTCATCTCTGTCCCTCTCTTTCCTTCTGTCTCTCTGTCCTCCTCCATTCTGTCTTTTTCTCTGTCCATCACTCTCTCCTCCTCTCTCTTTATCTCTGTCTCTCTGTCTTCCTCCATTCTCTGTCTTTGTCTCTGTCCATCAGTCTCTCCTCCTTTCTCTCTCTTTAGCTCTGTCCCTCTCTTTCCTTCTGTCTCTCTGTCTGCCTCCATTCTCTGTCTTTGTCTCTGTCCATCAGTCTCTCCTCCTTTCTCTCTCTCTTTATCTGTCCCTCTCTTTCCTTCTGTCTCTGTCTTCCTCCATTCTCTGTCTTTGTCTCTGTCCATCAGTCTCTCCTCCTTTCTTTCCCTCTTCATCTCTGTCCCTCTCTTTCCATCTGTCTCTCTGTCCTCCTCCATTCTCTGTCTTTGTCTCTGTCCATCAGTCTCTCCTCCTTTCTCTCCCTCTTTATCTCTGTCCCTCTCTTTCCTTCTGTCTCTGTCTTCCTCCATTCTCTGTCTTTGTCTCTGTCCATCAGTCTCTCCTCCTTTCTCTCTCTCTTTATCTCTGCCCCTCTCTTTCCTTCTGTCTCTCTGTCTTCCTCCATTCTCTGTCTTTGTCTCTGTCCTGCTCTCCTGCTCTCTCTCCCTCCAACCGGTCAAAGCAGACGTCCGTCCACACTGATCCTGGATCTGCTCCACCTTCCTGCTGGTAAAGGAAGGTTCTGGTGGCTGCTGTTGCAGGATGTGCTGCTGATGGAGAATTGTTGGGTGGAGGTTCATTGAAGGAGGGAGGTGCTGGACCTGCTCTACTTGGACAGAGTCAGGACAGAACTTTGGTTGGGGTTTGGTGACACACTAATAAACCTGACTTGACTTGACTTGAATGATGGATGGATGGACATTCTTGTGCCAATGCTTCAAGTACCTGCAGATTGTGCCATCTGGTGATGGACAGTTGGTACAACACCCGGCAGACTGGTCTGATGATTGACACTCACCCTCCCTCCGTCTGAAGTTTTTCTTGTCCTGGATAGCGTCTGTCAGCGTGGTCATGATATCCTGTTGTTTCAGAGCCAGGATACCGAGGCCTTTAACCAGGCCGGCCAGACCGTATGCGGCCCCCTTCCTCTCGGCATACTTGTCACTCTCCAGCAGCAGCTGCAACAGGTTCCTGACAATCCCGGCAGCATCCTCCTTGATGGCTGGGACTAACGGTGGTAAACAGCCGGCCACTGACTCCTGGACCTACATGAAGAACCAGTACAAGCATTTCCCTGCTACATTTCCTTCACGTATAAAGATGCGGTTGAATAAACAGTCGCATGAAACTGAAACACTGGGATGCTCAAACTATATGGAGAGAAGTGGTGCAGAAGCACACGAGTTGCTCACCTGCTGAGACGGTGTTGAGAGTGCAGTGATCAGTTTGGCCACGATGGGTTTGACTTTGGGGTCATTTTTGTCCAGATGTTTAGCCAAGGAGCCCATTAGAATAACCACGCTCTGACGGACAGAGTCGTAGCTGGCGTCCTGGGGGGCGTTCTTCAGAAACTCTTCAAACACCGGGAGCAGTGAGCTCACATTGTCCTGTCACGTATGGTGCATGTCATAAATGCTGAGAGCATATCTGAAATGAATGTCTGTGGTTGGCGAATCGGAGAGGGCAGCAAACTGTACCTTTCCATGTGTGTTGAGAGCTGAGAGGGCAGCATCCAACATACAGCGCCGCACCTCAGCGTGGCGGTCATTCAGAGCATCAGGCACAAAGAAGAGGAAGAGAGGGGTCACCTGAGACTCATCCAGGTACTGGGACAGCTTGTTCAGGGCCAGAGCAATGCCACACCTGACCAAATAGTGTGGATGGACAAAGCAACTGAATAGCAACTCGTTTTATTTACATACTTTTAGAGCATCCAAGCTTCTAGTTCGCCTGTTTTAAGTGTGTTTACACTTCATGACAGTATCTGATATATTAACCACTGCAGTATGGCTCAATCAGCCAGCTGCAACCTGGGCTGAGATGATGTGAAATCTGTCTCCAAATAACTGAAGTGGCACCACAGTCGAACATCGTCTTCTCTCCTCCTGTTGAAAAGGGTTTCAACAGGAGGAGAGAAGACGAAACAGTGGAAGGTCAAGTACATTCAAGATTTTAAAACCATTACAAATACAACTTAAAACCTATTTCATATCCCCAAACATGTGTTCCTTAATTACTGTTCACAGCATCTACCTGCCTATTGACATGTTCTTGCATAAGCTTCCTTCGAATTTGTCACAATGGCTCAACCAACAATCAACAGAAGCAAATGAAACTTATTAGTTCAAGCTGCAGCCTTGAGTCGAGCTCTCCTATTCTGACCAGGCAGCAGTTTGCATCCATGTACTGGTTCCATGTTTTACTGTTGGTACACTCAGGTTCATGCAAACTTGTAAAAATAATACAAACGTCATAAATCAACCAATTCTTAAGACCTGTCTAAATCATATCAAAAATATTTTTTGGCCTAAAATGTAGTAATTTTAGACATCTAAAAAGTATCTAAGGACCCATGGAATCCCTGATGTAACTAATCCCCATGTTTCTGCCTGAATGCTGAAATTTAATGATAGGAATCTCTGCTGCCATCTTACCAGCATCCCAAACTGAACTGCTGTTTGTTTTAATCATTCAGAACTTAAACTGCAGCAAGTCCATCTCTTACCTGGCTTCCCATTGGTCAGGTGGAGCTTCAGAGATGACTCTGCCCAGGGCATCCAGGACAGGAGGCGGCCTCTAAACATACAACAGAGGAAAATGATTGTTTGGTTGGTCAACAAGGCTTTTCAACTTTTTCCATCTTTCTGGGATCCAAACCTATGGAAGAAGTTTTAACAGTACAAGTGCTCCAATAAGGACTTTTGAGGGCAACTGAAGACTACAAGGGTAATTTGAAGATTTAGATTCATCGTGCATCATTTTTCATATATTTTAATATTCTTACCTACACAGTATAAAAATTAAGAGACGGGAACAGCCAAATCAACAGAATCTACGCGAGTGAACAAAACCGAGCCTGCAAAACATGTCTGAGACACCACTGGTCGAACAGGTAGTTCTGCCGAGGCCAGAAATAAACAACATCATGGCTGAAAAGTCAACATACTCAAAACGTGGGACCAAGCCTTCAATGTCTAACGATGTGCGGTGCATTCAATGTCTTTCCTGCTTGAGGGACTTCGATCAAATTTAATAAATGTGTGTTATTTTTAACATGTAACTCAGAGCTTAACCTGCCAGCTGCCACCAGGATGTCATTTCATTGTGAAAACCTCCAACCTGCCTGACACCAAAACAAGGGTTCACTGGCATGTTCCTGCAGCGAGCTTCACGTGATCAAAATAGATGGCATAGAGGCAGAAACAGGCAGCAGTGAACATCACACTGTACACACTTTGTACAAGGCCAAGTCGGAGGTTGCGGATTGGTGTGATCAGAGACAATGTCTGTGGTGATGCTGCTTGTATAAGTAACACAAAGTTTCAGCCTTTGACAGTCACAAGCTGCAGGAGCACAAGACAAGTGAGTGACTGGCACAGGTCGGGTCAAGAAGCTCATGTTCAGAATTGACCCACATATTACTGTACATAACAGGTTGGGACCAGTACTTAGTTTTGCAGGTCCAGGAGGGGGCAGTTTTACAAAAATGGACCCATGCTGGGCTCCAGGACAGGCTCTTACATAAAGTTTCTGGTGGTACAGCTCAGTGAGTTGGGTGAGCACTGTGGCAGACTGGTCTCTGTACTGGGACACTGCACTGGAAAGAGCTTCAGCTGCAGCAGAGCGAACAGCCTCCTCATGGTAGGTGACATCACCAATCAAAATGGAGCAGAGCTCAGGGACCAGCTCCAGGCCCAGAGACTCCCAGAGCCTGAGGGGAATGGAGAAGTCCATAAATTAGCTTAACTCTGTACAAAATGCAGATACTTAACTGATAATATAATTCAAACTTCAATGAGATCATGGTGTGGTAGCACAGTGTAGAATAATTATGCAGGGACAAGTGGCTTATAATATGACACAGACACTGAGGAGGAAAAGATTCACAGAAAATCCAGACAAATCCTCAAATACATACTTCTCAGCTAAAGCTCGTCCCTCTTCCTCAACATCAAACCTGGCAACCCAAAGCCTGCGAAGCAAACTCAGTCCGCTCGGTTCTGTGCTGTCTGTCATGAGAGCGAACTCCATCTCCAACAAGCCCTGGACACCAAGGGTTAACAGTTAAACATGCAGCAGCTCATGGACATGCAGATCTGTTTCATTAACACAGAGCTGCCAAAAATCCTTGAACAGCAAAAGTGTCCTTGGTGATTGAAAATCTTGAAAATCTCCATGTCTATGATCCTTCTCTTCCAGATGTTAGCAAACACAGAACCAGTTACACACAGGGTTCCTACAAGTTTCAACAAGCCAAATTTAAGACCTTTTTTAAGACTTTTCGAATGAAAATTTAGACCCATTCGCGACACCATGATAGCTTTTGGTCATCAGTGGAATGGAGGGATGAGCTTCCCTCACACAAAGTGCTTGTTGTGGTGCTGAACCAAGTGGATCGATACATGAAAAAAGAATCTCCAATGACGCATGGCCGCACCGACCTATTTGAAAAAAGACAGATACAGAATTCTCAATTTCACTGTTTATTTTGGCATTGAGAAAAGAACGCGGCCACACTCCTTCCCTCCAGAGAAGGCAACTGGAGTAGGGGAGGGAACTGAAAAGTTAAAAATAATAATAATAATTTGAAAAAAGTGACAAATTAGTGTGTAAGAATTAGTGTGCATATCAGTGACATTTGTTGTATTGTGGTACCGGGAACCTGGGCAGCGGGAGTGGAGACCTGGTCGCTGGAGGAGGTCGAGGCATTGCAGCAGGTGCTGGGTCCGCTGGAGAGGTCAGATATGCGGCTCCATGCAGCCTCTTACTTGCGTCTCATGTTTACCGGGCGTCGCGTGCGACTCCAGGGCCTTCATCCCGAAAGTTCCCACTTGAACATTTTCTTTGCACAAAGTGCAGTGGGCTTCGTGCGGATTTCCGGTAACTCTTTTCAGCCAGCACTTAAATTCTTTTCTGTCCAGCCACAGATCCTTGAATCGGCCATCGCCCATTTTAGATACCCGGTCAGACTCACCGCGCATCCACCACATGCAACGTGCTCGACTTTCTGTGCAACACGGAACTCGGACCACACGAATGTGATACGCAGCGTTCGGATTTCTCATTTTATTGGTTCCACCTTGAATAATTTCTTGTTTACGTGGTTGAACTGATTTCATTGTCGGACACTCCTGCGGGACCATTTTTTTTAACACAATAGCTGTAACGTAACGTCAATTTAAGACTCGGCACCTCAATTTTAAGACCTACTACCAAAATGTAAAACTTCTTAAGGGCCTTAAATTTCGGATTGTTGAAATTTTAGACTTTTAAGACTTTTTAAGACTGCGCGGGAACCATGTATACATGAGGTGATTCAGAACCCACCCTGAGTGCAGCATCACGGACAGAGAAGCAGGGTGAGAGCAGGGCATTGAGCAGAACATCAATCTCTGGCTGTTCTGCTACAGTGCAGCCATCTCCGCCGCCGGCACTGGCACACAGCGCCGTCAGACACTGAGACGCCAACACCTGAGACACAGCACATCACAAGTGTCACTTCAAAGTGGTCATCACAGGCATTAGATGCTGTCTTCAGCTAAGACTAATACTCCCCCTTTTGTTCCTTTTTCTCAAGTTCAGTAACTGAAAATATCGAGCAGACTACATGCATGTACGCGTATATGAAATATCACTCCCTACTATTCATGATGGCTTCTGGGAAATAAATCCTTTGGAGATGACCAAACTCATGATTGATGAAGCTGTTACCTGGAGCCTCGGCGTGGCGGTGGAAATGACTCTGGTCAGCAGCAGCAGCATGTTGACTCGTGGGAGCAGTTCAGGGCCATTCTGAGACAAAAACAACAGTTCATAAAACTGTTGACACCACCAAATAAGATGAATACTTCTCATGTGCCAAATGCTCTCTGTCAGTTCACGATAAGGTTGGTGTTGGTGTCTACCTCATCAATGACAACATTGTCAAATGTGTCTGCCCGAAGCTGACAGTGTTCATTGATGATTTGCAGCGACCGCGTCATCAGGCCCTCCATCTCCTCACTGCTGCCTGATGAGTCCCTGAGGGTGGCATTGAGAAGAGGAAAGCAGAAGGAGAACGCCGGGGCAGAAAGTGGAGCCAAGTCTGGGAAAAACAAGATACTGAATCATCCAGACGCAAGCAGAATCCCAGAACTAAGTCACAAGTCTTTTTCTTCTTTTGTATACTCTATTTTTTTATTTGTATTCAGCTTACCTAATGGAAGCGTTTATCACTTATCAGACAGCCCACCTGTCTCACCTGTTTGAGGTTTGGTTCCTGCTCAGAGTGCAATATTTGATGCTTGATAAAATCACATCAAAATATGTCTAATAAGCAACATATCTGTCTGTTTCCATACTTCAAACATTCTTTCACCTACATTGGGAGTGGAGTCTGAACACGTTAAACCTATAGGCCAACGTTTCTGTCTCCTGGCAGCTGTTTGTGTGTTTGGGTCAGAGGCTCCAGCCTGCCTCACTCCATTGTTGGATTGTTTTGAGTGTCATACAACCCCTGTGAATTGACTCATTTCACTGGAAGATTTTGGTCTAATGAGCACAGTAACATTTGGACAGTCCAGCAGAGAAGCACATCCAAGCTAGCAGAGGGCTAAGTAGCCATCTTGGCCAGCACAAATCTCCCTCCCCACTGGATGTTGCCACAGACAAAAACTTGTGAAACAGATTTAGGGGGTTCTACCTGCCGGCAATTAGTTTAACGAGCATTGTGTGACCTCATTTGGGCTAGAATGTAAGGGACGTTCATTTACATGGAAATGCGATGCTCTAAAACAACAACTTAAACACAAGAACACTCATTAGCAAGAAATCCCACTCTTTCTAAATACAGATGAGCTTGGTGAAAGTGTGGTGGATGTGATCAGCAACTGTCCTCACCACTGGTCTTGCTGTCTCTCTGAGGGACGGTGTAGCTGTGCAGCAACTGAATGGTGCGAGTGGTGGCAGCATGCAGATCCTCCTGTTCCCAGGCCTTGTCCAGATCACACTCTGGCTTCAGCAACCGTAAAGTCACGTGTCCAACAAGCACAGCTGGAGGAAAACAAACAAAACAGTAAGGAGAGCAGGTGGGGAAAAGCAGAGTTCATGGTTTGGTTCAGGTACCAAGATAGTTGAGGTGCTGGGGTAGAAGACACACTCCCATGTCCAAGAAGACCCTCTGGATGCGTGGCGCAGCCAGAGGGGACTGCAGCAGGGGCATGAGGACATGGAGGACTGCTGGCAGCTCCTTGGTGATCTGACGGGGTCTCTCTATCAGAGCAGCTTCAAGAAGACCCACCACACTCTGCAGCTCCATGTCCAGCTGGGGACAGCCAAAGCTACATCAACTACAAGAATGTATTCAGTCACACTTTCAGAGAGACCTACTTTGCCTTCATACCCCCTGTAGTCTCTTGCGAATAGAGGCCTCCTTTTCTAGCTGCACTTGCATCATTTCCTTCTGTTTGGTGGTAAGCTGCACCTCATCCTTAATGCCTTTCTTCCTCTTGAGCTCCTATGAGATCATACCACACACTGAAAACACGATCCAAAGAGTTACACCGAAAAATGATGGTGTCTGCATGTCTTCACCTCCTGCAGCTCCAGTTCAATGATTTGTTCCTTGTAGGAGTAGGCCTTGTTCTCTCTCTTCATGTTGGCTTTCTTGGTGCTTTCCTTCTGGGCGCTTGAGCAAGTGCAGCATAGATCAGTGCTAATTCAATACTCGCGAGTTCACAAGTCTAGAAGAGGAGAGCCGAGTTACCTCTGAATAATGGAGGTGTCATACAGTTCTCCCTCAGGTGTCAGCATGATGGCGTACTCCTCCCTGGTGACATGAAGAAGGGCAGGCTGGGAAAAACCCTTGCTGACATGACTGATAACCCGCGGCAACAGCTTGTCAGGGGAGAGACCAGAGAGGGCACCGACAGCATTCTTCACCGCCTGGGAGGGAAAACATGACCACAGAACTTCTTAGTATCAAAACCTTCACTGAGGATGAACAATCCCAACTTCCTCGAGATACTTGCTGGAATGTCTGGATATGTATGAAACAGCCGTGGTTTTCCGTGAGCAATATGTCTTCATGATTAAAAAGCAGTAAACAGAGGTGAGTTTGCCACACCTGGTTGTCAGCATTGACCTCTAGTAGATGAGGTAGAATTGCCTCCAAATTCTTCTCTATGAATTCTTTTGCTTTTATGTTCATGGAGGAAAGCAGAATTGACCAGAGACCACGCCGAGCTGCAACTGAGAAACATGGATGAGATGTAAAACTGTCAACAAGAGTCAACATGACCACAGTCAACAAGAAACAACTCACTCTCCTACCAACAGATGGATGATGGGCAACTATGAGGATCTCCATGGCCAAGTTCTCAGACTCAGTGGGGTCACCCCATTGGTTGGCAGAGGCACAGATGACACAGAGGGCATCCAGCAGGACCCGCGGAGGAACGTAGCTACGACCCAGCTCCGTCAGCTCTCCTGACTCTGAAACCAGTACATCCTGGGCCAAAACCTGACAACAGACACAACTGAATGTCACACAGAGAAAACGTTCACATTAATGGCCAATGTAGCTCATTGTGTTGAAAAGCTGCGGTGGACTGTACTTGGTGTTTGTTGATGACTGCTCGGAGTTCTCCAAGGAGGCCGTGGGCCAGGCTGGAACCCCCCAGAGAGGACAGCAGCTTTCTGACTGTCTGTTGGGCCCGTTTCCTCACGCGCCAGCTCCGAGACAACAGGACTGCCACCATGGCGTGGTGATACATTCTACCGCAAAAAATGAAAATGTACCAGTGGTGAAAGCTCTGCAGCATCAGGGACGAAAAGACAAGTCTGACAAAAGCTTTTTTTTTTTCTTCCATTTAAAATATTCAATTCCCAGGCCTCAGTCATAGTACAAGGTTGATGGATCAATCATTTATAATAATCTGGTGACAGCACACTGCAGGACTTTCATCCAAAATGAGTATGTGGACCTGAGGCGGCGTGGCTCAGGGGTAGAGTGGCCGTCTAGCAACCAAAGGGTAGCTGGTTCGATCCCCGACCCCGGTGACCATGTCAAAGTGTCCTTGAGCAAGATACTGAACCCATAATTGCTCCTGATGAGCAGGTTGGCGCCTTGCATGGCAGCTCCACCATCAGTGAGTGAGTGTGTGTGTGAACGGGTGAATGAGACGACACTGTAAAGCGCTTGGAGTGCCGCTAAGGTAGAAAAGTGCTGAATAAACTGAGTCCAATTACTATTTTACCACTTACCTGTGTGAAGGATTCTAATCTTGTATTGACAGTCAACCCTGATGGGAAACTAGAAACTGCATTGCAGTTTTATGCTGCCTGTCAGAGTGACCTTGACCTTAGATCACCAAAGTCTTTCAGGTCAGTCTGAGGTGCAACTGGCCAACTGAGTCAAATGAAGGAAATTCCCTCAAATCGCCCCCTAAATAATTGCGTTAACAAGGAGGCAGATATTTCCGACCAGCGAGATGACATTGACCAGGACCAAAAAAACATCTTCAGTTCATCTTTGAGCGCGATTGAACATTTGTGCCAAGTTGAACAATGTTCCTGCTGGACATTCCTGAGAGAGTGCGTGAATGAGAAACTATTTTTGAGAACTTAAAAGGCAAAATACAATTTTGGGTGAAGTATTGCTTTAAAAATACAGCAACATTCATGATTGTCAGTATCTATTGTAAACTACGTTAAGAGTTAGCAAAACTACCCAGTGTGACGGTACCCTCACCCTGGATGATATATCATTTCAGCCAAAAATGGTCCGAGAGCGTCCTGCAATATCCAGATGTGCAAATACTGTGGAAGAGTCAACAAACCTAGAAAACCACAAGCGGCTGCCGTGTCTGTCAGAGCAAGTTACTGTGTGGTGGATCGTGCTGAACAAAGACCTAAGTAGGTCTGGATTTTACATGAAGGAGCAGACCAACAAGTCCACAATGTGGTGTAACAGTCACTGCATGTACCCACCAGGTGGTGCTCACGCACTCAGTACATTATGTTGCTCTTCTTTTGGAACACAGCCCAGTGCAATATTGCTGTCAGTCCTATGAAGTCTGTCACATCAGTACTTCCTGTGACTACCAGGTGGCGCTATGACTGAGGGACAACACTGACCTCTTGATGTCTTAACCTGACAGCAGCCAAACAACCATGTTGGGGGAGGTCTAACTGTTTCTTTTTATCATGGCAGGTCATCCTATTTCGCTGGGCAGCTACGACCAGAGTGTGATGCCTCCAACTTATCTTTGCAGTTCAACAAGGCTGAGGGGTCCAGTTCACACTGTATTCAGAAAAAGACCCCAGGAGGGGTTCGGCACACACCATCCCCTAGAAATGGCCAAAAATCTTACGCATCAATCAAAATGGCGTAAAGTCCAATGGCGTATTTTTGGAGGACTTTTGTTACACGAGTATTCAACAGGGCCTTGCATAGGCTGGTGCTCGGGCGTAGAGACAAACTCACGGTGATTTGTTGGAGTTCAGTCTATGGCCATGGTCCAAAAAGAGCCTTTCACAGAGGAGGAGCACTGTGACGTGAGCTAAAGACAAAAAAAGAGGTTATGTCACACTTTGAATTCACTCATGAGTGCTTAAGCTGCTCACTTCATTTTTTTTTTTATTTTGCTCCATGGTGGAATCATAAATCACAGTTGTCTTACACTCTCATTCACACGTCCAATTCCTCCATGTGCAAAAACGAGCAGGAAGAGGACACAATTTTATAATACCTGCCCCCCATTCATGAAAAAATAAATATAAATTTGATGATCGGCCAGATTTGCTCATAATAGTTCAAACAATTCCCTAAGAAAAAACCATGAGCAATTATACGACGATAAACTTCTGTTGATAGTAAACACGCTGACTCACTTTCATCGTTGGCCTGGAAGAGGAACTTCTCTGTAGCGAATAATGGCTTCTTCTCATCTAACACCAAGTTCCAAAAACTGGAGAATTTAGCCTCTGAGGAGACAAATGAATCCTCGTCAATCCAAATCCAGCTGCAGATGATTCTCCAGCAGGTTTATAAAGACGAAGTGGTTAGGTATTGTGAGTCTCACCTGTCATTGTATCCAGCAGAGCCAGTCGACTCAAAAGAACAGAGGCTGCCACACCTTCAGCAAGCAGAGCATGCTGGGAACTTTGTGCCGCAGCCTTCTCCACTGTTTGGAGAAGCAGAGGCATGAGGTCTGAGGCCTGGGCCAGCGTGTCACCTGAAATGCGTTGATGAAAGCAGGATTAAGGTAGGTCCATTGGTCCCAAAGAGGGGTTTCAGCAGAACGTTCACTGTGACTCTCCAGGTAGTGGACGAACCTCTGAAGGCCCCGAGCATGACCTGAAAGTAAGCGTGGCGAACCAGAGAGGTGGATGTCTTCAGGGTGAAGGCTTTCTTCAGCCAATCCACAAGAGCAACGGGAACTTCTACTGTGAGACGACCACTCCACTGGGAGAGGACGGACACCGCATGAACCAACGTGCCCTCGTGAACTGAAAATAAAATGGCAAAAGAAAGGCTAGCATGACTTTAAAACTTTCACTCTGGGCTCATCTAATAGCCACCAGACAGAAAGGCGACAGGAGCCACCTGACCTTCTTGCTGTAAATAAGGGATGAACATCAGCGAGACAGCAGAGCTGAGAGTCTGGCTGGAGGTTCCTGACACAGCATGATGACTGCAACTGGCAATCCCTGCAATAAGAGCACAGCCGGGTCTCACAGGATCCACCTGCAATATATATCACAACTAACTTCTGTGGAAACAATGGTGGCCTCTCTTACCTGACAACACACTCATCTTCTGGGCAACAACTGCGAGCTTCCCCTCAGAGCCTGAAACAGTCAACATGATGTTGTCACCAATTGGAATATTTCAGCCATCAGATGTCATTCCATGATTCAGTAACAATTCAATATTTGACCTCCTAGGATCTTGAAAAGGTGAGTGACCATGTCCTGCACAGCACTGGGGTCACTGCACTGCTGGGCCAAGTTCTGCATGGCCTGGACCGCCTCCTCCGTTACCTGGGTGTTGTTGGCCTTCAGCTGGCCTGAAACACACCAGTGAGCTTCATTAAGTTTCATTACATTTCATGAGGGAAATCACACCTTTGTGACAGTTGAGTGGTAACAAAAATGTACTGCTAACTGAACATGAACTTGATCCTTACTTGCTATGGCCTTCCCGATGTCCATGGCATACTGGCTCAGATCCAGAGTGACGGCAGACAGCAGGCAGGAAACAGCTGGGAGACAAGAGATCAGGGCCCGAGAATGAAGCAGGGCAATGGTTGGCAACAGGAGGTTCCCTCCAAGAACTTGGCAAGCAGCTGCCATGTCGTGACTAGAAATATTTCTCTGCCATTGATTTGAACTGACAGTGAAGTTAATTCTTTCAACTCGATGCGTTGCTCTGTAAGTTGTTTTTATTTTGTTGGTATGAGACTTCTGAGTCGTCTTTCTCTTTGTGAAACTGGCGTGAAAACAAAACCATCTCTTTACCTCGTTGGATTAAACTCAGACTGTAGACGACTCACACGCTGAACAACCTGAACCGTTCGCATTCCCATACACAGTGTATATGATACTTTTTTATTACTGATTGATGGGTTTTTTTTGGTTTTAAACTCCTTGGCTTCCATTTTGACAGTATTGTAGCAATGACAGTTCAATGCGCAGCCCAAATGTGACCACATGTATCTCAACTGTCACTCATTCCCTTGGGTGAAGAAAATGATGGTGCCCCAACTGTAATATCGATGACCCGTTAGAGCCCAGCATCAGAAATGAAGAGCTTCTCACTCTGCATGGCATTCTCAGGACTGCGGAGCATGGTCTTCTGCAGGGCCGGCAGCACAAGCTCCTTGAACTCAGGGTGGGAGACGTGACGTAGTAGTGCGGCACTTCTGTCCAAAAGGTGCTGTTGTGGTTTGGTTTTGTTCATGAGGACTGACTTTACATACAGGTCCAACAGGGCACGCTGAAAACCAGCAGACACATTCCAGTTTGTCTGATTTAGGCACAAAAGACATTTACTGTCATATCACACAGGACGTAAACTTTTATTACTTCACCTGATGCTTTGCCATCGTGGCTTTGTCTTTCTGAATGGTACAAAAGTCTAAACACACCCCTGCCATGGCCATAGTGGTGGGGCTCTGGTCCAGACTCAGCAGAGTGCTGATATACTGGTCTACTAGTCCAGGGTTCTGGTGAGGAAAAGGACATATCAGAACTTTCCAACTGCTGTGTCTATGGGCGCATTTCCACTGCTCACTTCAGCTCGGCTTGGGTCGGTTTGGCCCCGTTTCCACTGCCCCCGACACGGTACTAACCGTTACCATTTTGGTCCCTGTCCCTGGGGTTCCAAGTGAGCCAAGCGGGAACTAAAATGTGACGTAAACACATAGCGGGGCTCTGATTGGGTAACTCACCCGCTTACGTGGTCTACTTCCTATCATCCTGGCCTCGGTGGAATCCTGGTCATGGCTCGGTGAAGTCTCTCATTCTTTTCTTGGGTTCTGTTTCACTTTTAGTTTAAGCAAAAACCACTGACGAGCAGCAGGCATCACGCTGCCTCCATTGTTCTTGTGTCACACGCAAATTACGCCGGGGAACTCTCGGCCGGTGAGTCCACCCACGCTGACGTGGTACCAGTGCTAGTGGGAACGCGCCCGTACCGAGCCGACCAGAACCGAACCAAAGTGAGCCAGTGGAAACGTGCCCTATGTTACACATTTGGATCCAAGATGAGCGGTCAGTGCCAGATTATTGAAGCAGTGCAGCAGTTTAATCTGTGACATTGTAGACATGTGAGGTTCCAGGCAGACTAACAAGAGTTCCTAGCAGACTTAAAGAGACTTTAACATATTAGAATTTTAGTCCAGTAGTTTTCAAACATTTCTTAACCAAGTACCACCTCAGAAAAAAATTTGCTCTCCAAAAGCAAAACTACAGTAGCATAGTGAGTCTTTAGCTCCAGCAGGGGGCCAACATGGTCCCTCAAATGAGCCACACTGGCTGGATAGAGTCAGTGAGGGAGGGGCCACGCATCAGCCAATCAGAAGAAGGCATGAAACACACCTGCTGGAATATATTGATGAACCTGAGCTAATTTAACAGGCTGCCAAAATGAAAAGATCCACTTGGTACCGATTACTGATCAATGTACTGATGTGACACTGACTTATCTTATAAATATACTGCACTGTAGCATTTGTTGCTAACATTAGCAGCAGCAGATGCAGTAGACGCTCGGGCTTTATGAATGAACATGACGACATAGCAGACACAAAAATATCACAAGAAAGATCAAAATTATTGGGAATTACCATTCACTTCATGTGTTTTCATTCAAAACTCTTTACTGTCTTTATTGTGTTTTTGATTTTGAAATATTAAAAAAAAAAAAAAACACTTCTGGGACTCCTCAGTGTACCACTTGAAGGAGTTCACTTCCACGACTTATACTACTTCCACTACTACAGTTTTCTAATCACTGCCTTTGTGGAACCAAAAAGCACTTCAGTCTATTAAACTGGACCCTTCTTATATGACAAGATCAGTATGTACGTTCTGTAGCCATGTGATGTACGTCTCACTCACTTGCTCACAAAGGTGAGTGAGATTCTTGACGGTTGATTTCTGCGCTGTGGATTTGGCTCCACCCACCACCTCAGCCACGAGAAGGCTTTGAACCTCCACCTAAACAAATAGGCAGCATTTTAAATACTAACTCTGGCCAAGTGTGTGACATTTATACATCCCCGTGATGTTTCAGTTGAAAGTCTTTCACTGACCATCTTCCTCCAGATTGGACCGTCTCTTTTCTCCGGGACAGAAAACACTCGAGAGACCAGAAGGCAGGTCCAAGACAAGCCGATAAAGGCAGCAGAGCCGGAACTTTTACTGAAATAATCCAGACAAGGACAAGAGTGAAGAGACAACCAGTATACAATCAACATGTCTGTAATATATCTGTTAAAACGTTATTAAACCATTCATCTTTTAAAATCAGCAAACAGGTGTGCTGACGGCAGTACATCGGCGCATCCCTTCTTCTTTGCTGGTTTTTGAATCTCTAAATATGCTGTCTGGTGAGGACATTCACTGAGCACTGGAGAGATGGAGATGTGCTATAAGAGCATCAGGGTCTTACGCAGGCGCTCCCACTTTACTGATGACTCCACTGCTGAGAAGACAATGGAGGAGGCCGGTGACCAGGATATCAGGCTGACTGTCCACCAGCTGGCCGATGACAGCGAGGAGCTCTCGGCGGGATGCAGCATCCCTGTCAAACACACAAACACACATGAGACATCGTGGGAGTATTTCTATGTCGCGTGATGAAGCCCTCCCAGACACACCTACCGGTATCTGTGAAGAGTCAGACACAGGAGTTTGCACAACCCTTTGATGGCCGGCTCTGGTAACTCTAGGGACAGATTGATACAAGCATTGCTCGTCACTGATCACGTTTTCCAAACTGAAATTTTCATGCGCAGAAAAGTACACAAACCAAGTCTCTCACCTTTGCTCCGTATACACTGTTGCAGCTCTCCGAAAATCTGTTTGCGCTCTTTAACGCTGGCTGTTGTCACTTTTAAGGCAAATTTCTTCAGTGTGTCTGAAACCTGCAGTAAAAGTAGCATTAAGTGGGATAACTGGTCTGCTGAGTCGGATGAGGTATATAACAGCACTGGGGTCAAGTTGTTTATTAATTCAATGTTTGTATCACGACAGGAACAAGGGATGATGGACAAGTGTGACTTTGGTGCCTGGGCTGAACCATTCTTGGGAGGAAATACAGGAAGGACTCCGAATAACAACTCTTCCATCAATCCAAGGCCCCTCACAGCCAGCACATTGAGATTTCTTAGCCTGCAGCAGTTACACGACCAGGAAAGCCCGGAGGGCGTGGCTTATCTCTCAGGGACCACTTAAGTTCCCGACTGTTAGTTAAAGCACACATCCGGTTGGTCAACAGGCTCCTGTATCAGATTCAGCCTCGAGTTTAGTTCTAACTGTGGTCATTCATCGACCGTCTTCCGGTGGCAGCTGCTTGTCGTGAGTTAGTAGGAGGCTGCGCGGCGCTAAGCTAGCAGCTCTCCGGCTAGCAGCTCTCCGGCTAGCAGCTGGTAGCTCGTCGCTGAGCGCCGAAACACAGAGACATATTTACAGCGACACGCGATGTACCAAAGATTTCGTTTCTCCACATCAGAAAAAGCGGTCAGTTAGCGGCTCGCGTGCTTCCAACACCAGCCCACAAACCTGCGTGTCCGCCGCCATGTTGCCGGTCTCCTTGCAGGAAGCAGTTGTTGATATCACTTCCGGGTGACAATCTGAATTCTGTCAGTGGCGGCTGGCACGGAGGTGTTTTTTTAATTATTCAATTATCATGCAAAAGAATACATGTACAAATACAAAGGGTAACAGACGAGACTCAGCAAAAAGAGAATAAGGGAAATAAAAGAGGAGAGAGAAAAAGAAAACAAGGGGTGTACAGAGCTGGGGGGTTCATTGAGTTTCAGTTCCTCTACTAACGTGTAGAATTTCATTGCACTTTTTTGGTCATAAATTTCAGAGATTAAAAATAAAGACAGAGTTCTTTATTAAAAACAAAGAAATTCAGTCTGGTGTTTGTGAATCTATTTTTATGGATGAAGAATTTACTGAGGATGAGGAGTGTGTTGACAGCCAGATCCTGGGATGGTTCCTTCAAAGATGCACCATTCAAACATTTTTTCTGTGATAACTTACAGAAGTTTGGGACTTTAGGAAAAAGCCGGTGGGTTAGGGTTAAGTCTGCATGTTCTCCCTGTTCCTGCTGGGTTCTCTCTGGTACTCCAGCTTCCTCCACAGTCCAAAGCCATCAAGAGGGACCAGGTTAATCCAGACTCTAAATTGACCGTAGGCGTGGCTGGGAGAGCCAATGGTTGTCTGTCTCTATGTGTTGGTCCTGCCATGGACTGGTGACCTGTCCAGGGGGAAGGCTGCTGGGATAGGCTCCACCCCCACCACCCTCAACAGAATAAGTGGTACAAAATGGAAAATGGATGGATGTATATTAACCTGTTCCACAGGTCACCAGTCCATGGCAGGGCCAACACAGAGAGACAGACAACCGTTGGCTCTAGGGTCAATTAAAAGCATCCAATTAGTCTCGTAGGTTTATTTCCCAAAAGAATGAACCTGCAGTTCCACATTGGGGTCTTCTGAGGGCTGAAGTTGTGTTTAGAGACCATTTTCCAGGAATGAAACACTTTTTGATGGAAGGCTGAGAATTTGATTGGCAGCTTTCTGAGATCAAAATCACATTCCAGGAGGAAATCAGTTCCCCCCAATTTAGTCCAATGCAGCGGCGCACAGCAGGAGAGCCGGAAATGACACCGCGCAGCTTGAAACAGGAAAACATCCTCTTTACCTGAGAGATTAGTTTCTGTCAGTAGTTCTGTTCTTTCTTTCACAAGAGTTAGACCAGAGTCGATCCACCCTGAGTTAGGTGAATCTACTCTGGTGCTCCACGTGCCTTTAGCACCATGATGACGGGTGTTCCCTCATTCAAGTCAAGTCAAGTCAGGTTTATTTGTGTGGCACCAAACCCCAACCAAAGTTCTCTCCTGACTCTGTCCAAGTAGAGCAGGTCCAGAACCTTCCTTTACCAGCAGGAAGGTGGAGCAGATCCAGGATCAGTGGGGACGGAGAGAGAGCAGGAGAGCAGGACAGAGACAAAGACAGAGAATGGAGGAAGACAGAGAGACAGAAGGAAAGAGAGGGACAGAGATAAAGAGAGAGAGACAGGAGGAGAGACTGATGGACAGAGACAAAGACAGAGAATGGAGGAAGACAGAGAGACAGAAGGAGAGAGAGGGACAGAGATAAAGAGAGACAGAGAATGGAGGAGAGACTGATGGACAGAGACAAAGACAGAGAATGGAGGAAGACAGAGAGACAGAAGGAGAGAGAGGGACAGAGATAAAGAGAGACAGAGAATGGAGGAGAGACTGATGGACAGAGACAAAGGCAGAGAATGGAGGAGGACAGAGAGACAGAAGGAAAGAGAGGGACGGAGATAAAGAGAGACAGAGAATGGAGGAGAGACTGATGGACAGAGACAAAGGCAGAGAATGGAGGAGGACAGAGAGACAGAAGGAAAGAGAGGGACGGAGATAAAGAGAGAGAGAAAGGAGGAGAGACTGATGGACAGAGACAAAGACAGAGAATGGAGGAGGACAGAGAGACAGAAGGAAAGAGAGGGACGGAGATAAAGAGAGAGAGAAAGGAGGAGAGACTGATGGACAGAGACAAAGACAGAGAATGGAGGAAGACAGAGAGACAGAAGGAGAGAGAGGGACAGAGATAAAGAGGGAGAGAAAGGAGGAGAGACTGATGGACAGAGACAAAGGCAGAGAATGGAGGAGGACAGAGAGACAGAAGGAAAGAGAGGGACGGAGATAAAGAGAGAGAGAAAGGAGGAGAGACTGATGGACAGAGACAAAGACAGAGAATGGAGGAGGACAGAGAGACAGAAGGAAAGAGAGGGACGGAGATAAAGAGAGAGAGAAAGGAGGAGAGACTGATGGACAGAGACAAAGACAGAGAATGGAGGAAGACAGAGAGACAGAAGGAGAGAGAGGGACAGAGATAAAGAGGGAGAGAAAGGAGGAGAGACTGATGGACAGAGACAAAGACAGAGAATGGAGGAAGACAGAGAGACAGAAGGAAAGAGAGGGAGAGACAGGAGGAGAGACTGATGGACAGAGACAAAGACAGAGAATGGAGGAGGACAGAGAGACAGAAGGAAAGAGAGGGACAGAGATGAAGAGGGAAAGAAAGGAGGAGAGACTGATGGACAGAGACAAAGACAGAGAATGGAGGAGAGACCGATGGACAGAGACAAAGACAGAGAATGGAGGAAGACAGAGAGACAGAAGGAGAGAGAGGGACAGAGATAAAGAGAGAGAAAGGAGGAGAGACTGATGGACAGAGACAAAGAATGGAGGAAGACAGAGAGACAGAAGGAAAGAGAGGGACAGAGATAAAGAGAGAGAAAGGAGGAGAGACTGATGGACAGAGACAAAGACAGAGAATGGAGGAAGACAGAGAGACAGAAGGAAAGAGAGGGACAGAGATAAAGAGAGAGAAAGGAGGAGAGACTGATGGACAGAGACAAAGACAAAGAATGGAGGAAGACAGAGAAACAGAAGGAAAGAGAGGCACAGAGATAAAGAGAGAGAGAAAGGAGGAGAGTCTGATGGACAGAAACAAAGACAGAGAATGGAGGAAGACAGAGACAGAAGGAAAGAGAGGGACAGAGATAAAGAGAGAGAGAAAGGAGGAGAGACTGATGGACAGAGACAAAGACAGAGAATGGAGGAAGACAGAGAGACAGAAGGAAAGAGAGGGACAGAGATAAAGAGAGAGAAAGGAGGAGAGACTGATGGACAGAGACAAAGACAGAGAATGGAGGAAGACAGAGAGACAGAAGGAAAGAGAGGGACAGAGATAAAGAGAGAGAAAGGAGGAGAGACTGATGGACAGAGACAAAGACAGAGAATGGAGGAAGACAGAGAGACAGAAGGAAAGAGAGGGACAGAGATAAAGAGAGAGAAAGGAGGAGAGACTGATGGACAGACAGGGACGTGAGCAGGTGGAGCTACGGGTGGCAGCTGGAGCCTCTTCAGGTCTGGAGCCTCCTCCAGCAGCACCAGGATCTGGGATGAGGGGAGAAGAAGAGGAGTCAGTAACACGTCTGAGGACAGGAGGAGGAGAGAGAAGCCCAGTGCATCATGGGAGATCCCAGCAGTCTGAGCCTATAGCAGCAGATCTAAGGGCCAGCCTAAGCAGTCCTGACTATAAGCCTGATCAACAAGGAGGTCTTAAGTCTGCTCTTAAACCTAGAGAGGGGGTCTGGGTCCTGGACTGAAACTGGGAGATGGTTCCACAGGAGGGGAGCCTGATAGCTGAAGGCTCTGGCTCCATTCTACTGCTAGAACTCTAGGAACCAGCAGGAACCCTGCATCCTGGGAGTGAAGGGTTCTAGCTGGATCATAGGGGACTAGGAGCTCTGTCAGGGATGAAGGAGCCTGACTGTTGAGGACTTTGATGGTAGAAGAAGAATTTTAAATTCTGTTCTGAATCTGACAGGGAGCCATGCAGAGAAGCAGTCCAGGAGAGACCTGGTCTCTGCTACCAGTTCTAGTCAACACGCAGCAGCGTTCTGGACCAGCTGGAGAGTCTTTAGGGACTTATTAGTCCAGCCTGGGAGGAGGGAGGTGCAGTAATCCAGCCTGGAAGTGACAAAAGCAGGGACTAGTTTTTCTGCGTCTTCTTGAGCCAGGATGTGTCTGATCTTAGCGATGTTACGTAGATGGAAGAAGGCGTCCTGGAGGTTTGTTGAATGTGGGAGTTGAAGGGTCCTGGTCAAAGAGAACTGCTAGGTTCCTACGGTGGTGCTGGGGGCCAGGGTGGTGCCATCCAGGGTACCTGTCTCATCAGGTCAGGTAGTCCTCAGGTGTTTGGGCCCAGCACAAGAACTTCAGTTTATCAGAGTTTAATAAAGGAAATGATGGTCCTCCGTGCTTCCTGTCCTTCAGACAGGCCTCCAGTTCAGTCAGCTGGTTTGTTCCATGTGGATCATTGATGAGTCCAGAGTGTCGTCTGCATAGCAGTGAACATTCATGGAGAGTTTCCTGCTAGTGGAGGGGGAACAGTACGGAAGACCGGTTGGGTCAATGTGCAGTGTGACCGGCCAGCAGGAGGTCACCTGCATCAATATGGCGGAGGGGCACCTCAAATCTGAGGAAACACAGCTGGGCTGATGGGTTGATTAAAACTAGACTTGATTTCTGCTTGATATCGGATCTTAGAACTGAGCTTCAACCTAATATTACAATTTCAGCTGCACCTCTAACAGATCACATGATCTAACTCACCTTCACATCCTCAAACACACGTCTTAAAAAAGGTCATTGGAGGTTTAATTCAAATTTACTTAAAACTGAAACCTCTTTTCAAGAAATTATTGATGTGATAAAGGGTATATTTACAGATGATCACATTGAAACATACAGAGAAAAATAGATTTTAAAATAAAATTGTGCTGTGTTTTTATTTCAAAGAGAAAAGCAGTAAGTAGCAAAAGTAAGAAAAAGGAGCTGGAAATCATGGAGTAAACCAACGGCCAAGAAAGCCTCTTTAAATGAGGGTGGCAGACAAAACCTTTTACTTTTGCAATCTTAGATCGGATTTACTTTTGTAAAGCCAGAGGAGCACAGAGTGACATGGACAGAAGGAGGAGAGAGGAGCTCATATTTGGGACCCGAGAACTATTTGGATTCAGAGTTGACTTCATTGATGGGATGCAACTTATTTGCAGAGACACAAACGGTCCCGTTATGTTAGCACAAAGTACTCGCCCAGGATTCTCAGCAAGTGAAGGCATTAAACAGGGAGGCCTCAGCTCCCCTTTACTTTAAAAAAATAATTTGTTGAGATCACTTTAGAGAAGTCAGAACAGCTTGTGGCTTCACATCCCAAATTGTATCCTTCATAAATTGGGGGGAACTGATTTCCTCCTGGAATGTGATTTTGATCTCAGAAAGCTGCCAATCAAATTCTCAGCCTTCCATCAAAAAGTGCTTCATTCCTGGAAAATGGTCTCTAAACACAACTTCAGCCCTCAGAAGACCCCCATGTGGAACCGCAGGTTCATTCTTTTGGGAAATAAACCTGTTTTTTTAATCAAACTGGTTAGAGAAAGGGATCTGGTCAAGTGATGCACCTCTTAGATAATTCTGGAAATTTCTTGCCCTTTGAGATGTTCTCTTCTAGGAGAGAAAGGTGGACAGGGGGAGCCATGACTCCAGTAAGAGGAGGAGGTCAGGAATAAATGCAAGGATCTATGCAGCAAGCGGCCAACAGGGGTCACTCTCTCTCACACTGACAAACAACCACTTACTGCTTCTGTTTCATAGAGAAACTCTCCAAACAGAGACAGTCGGGACTCGAGACTCACACTCGCTTCTCCAGAGATGCCAAACACACAAAGACACTCTCTTGCCACGAATGACCTTTGAGACACCAAACTGATTTTGGAGGTCAAAAGTCACTGTGACTGGCACTTTTCTGAGGCGTGCAAGAGAAATTCTGTACGTCAAGTTTCAATGAAATGGACCATTAAAGTCACAGATTTATTCCACAGGGAAAAAAACTTGAAAACTCAATAAAACGCAAAGTCACCCAGCATTTTTTTACTCAAACAAATATTATGCACATCAACAACTTTGCACCTGTAAGGCACAGTGTAATAATACAGATAACAATGGGGATGTTTCATGTTTGACAGCAGACATTCTTAATCAGATGCATACATGCATTGGTGGAGATGTGATGTGGGCCAGGCAGAGAGCGAGTACTACTGCCCCCCCCCCCTTCCCTCACCAACTCCACATTGTTCAATTACCCTATTTCAAGCTGTCCTGGTCATTGCGCCACCCCCTTGACTGCTCTGGGGGGCTGTCAACAACCACCTGCCTCACCTGTAACATGAAGTCACTGGTTGCATCTGAGGAGGTTAGGAGGTTTGCCAAGAGGATGAAATGCATGGCAAGATCCCACTCCTCCCCCAGCACCTGGAGGAGGTGCCAGTGCAGCGACCAGGACACAAACCCTCACACCCCTACCAGACATGATAATGCTGTCTGGGAGACCCCTTAAGAGGGGTGGCCCCCATGTTGGTAGCCAACTTAAAAGACTGCTAGACACAGAGGTGACCTTCGAAGAGGAAGTGCAGCAGCGGAGCGATCAATGGTACCATATCACCTGAAGATGCATGAGGGTTCGTACACCCCATAAATATCTACACACACCAGTCCAGTTTTGTCCTTGACTGTCTTCAGTCCAAGTGCCTTACTTGGTCGTCATCAGTACGGGAGGAGCTAGCCAACGATGGCAAAGATGATGAGTCCGACCATGATGAGGGCCACTGCCACTCCGATGCCAATGAGCACCATTTTCATCCTCTTATTCTTCCATCGCTGAGTTTCTTTCACTTGGTTTGATTTCTTTTCAAAGGTTTTACTCTGAATAAAAACACAGAAACACGACATGTTACATGATGTCATATGATCATGTTGGCCATGATCAAAATCACCTGGGTCATCATGTCCAGAGACCAAACACCTAACCCCGCAGCACCTCAGGTGCCCTGCTGGCCTGATTTCCTGGTGCATGTTGAAATCAACACTAAGTAGATTTTATTGGGGGTTCTCATGTTCCTGGGAACACGTGCACCCTCACGGGTACACTGGAACTAACAATCACTGGGGTTCTAGTGAGGTGGTACTGCAAACAGCTGCCGTGGTCCTAGGAGGACAGTTGGTCCTCTGGTCCAGCCCAAATAATGATCAGTGGAGCTTTAAACCAAGACAGGGGAGCTGCCTCTGATCCTTGATTTCTTGAAGTGAATGTGAGGGGTCTGTCAGGGAAATCTGGCTCAGGGTGTGATGCAACAGGGCCAGTGGGGCGATGTGACCTTCTTGGTGACCCCTAACAAAAACTGGCCTCATGGCATATCCTGGACTAAACGTCATACCCAGGGAGACCAGCTCACTTCATTCATCTTGGGAAACAATAGGAAATACCTTTCTAAAAATACACCCATAAAACACAATCAGGATGTAAATTGTACATTTGCTTTCCGCTCCAGGTCCACCAACAGTGTATTTATACACAGAATATGACATTTCCTCCTTTGAGTCTCCCAATGCTGATATTCAACCACACCTTCTTCAGCAGCTCGTCGGCCCGGTCCTCCAGCTCACCCAGTCGACCAGCTCTCTCGTCCGCCTTGTTCAGGTTGTCCAGCATGATGCCCTTCACCTCCTCCACGTCCTCCTGGGCCTGCTGCAGGCGGCTCCTCCCATTCTCCTGTGCAGCAGCACAAAGCACAAAGTTACAGGACCTCACGGCCGGAACTTTGATCAGAGAATAAACGTTAGACTCAGGAATGAAAGATCGTGAACTACAAGCTTCAGGCACAGCATCTTTAACACGCAAGCTCACACACCCACATTCACACACACTCCCACATGCACGCATGGTCACACACTCGCACAAACATACTCTCTCATACTACTCTCGCTCCACCAGCGTGTACTGCGCTCCACCAGCGTGTACTGCGCTCCACCAGCGTGGAGGAAATCTGCTCTGGATCCCTGTCTTCCCTCTCAGACTCAGTTTTGGTTTCCACTACGTCAGCGCCCAGACCGGTTGGTTCGTTCATCTGGTGTTTGGGTGGGCAGATGAACGGGGGGTCTGACATCCACCCTGTCTGCTCTCTTGGCCGGTCTTTGGCTTCCACCTTACAAACATATAAACATCCGTGTCACTCCGTTCAAAACCAGTGGGTTCATCCCAGCTACTCCACTGCTCTCCACGTCTCCATCGGCTGAAGCTGGCCAGCGTCACCATTTCAACATCGTGACCATCATTTCACATTCAGCCTATTTGCATGTTTCATCAAATTCAAAGTGCTAATAACTGTCATTGTTGTCGGAGAGTCTGAGCTCAGCCGAGGCTTCCGCCACACGTCCACCTCAGCCCGGCAGCTCACGTCCCCACGAACTGTGGCACCAGTGCCCAGTGAACCCTTCACGCAGCAGTAGCGTGGGTGGTTCTTCGTAACAAGAATAAATTGAAGCAGTAAGCAAGTAGATTAACTAACTAACATCCATCGAGCACCCGACCAACCAGCACACACATCCTCGGAGCGAATGCACATTTCCAAAGGTGTGCACCTGGGGGGCGGAAGGGAGGACGAGCCCACTCAGGCCTTCAGGTCAGCTCGAGTTTGCTCTTCTGATTGATTGTTTTTCTGTTCTCTTGGATGATGTGTTCGACCTCCTCACACACCTCCATCAAAAGCTCTTGAGAAAAGTATGTTGTACATTTGGTCGCTGCCACGGTGCTCGTAACTGCATCACTGCCCGACCTCGGGTCCATCCACTAAGCTCAGCACGCTGGCGTCCTTCAGCCCGGATCAGCTGCTCGTCCTGGGAGGTCAGAATGGAAACTGAAACTCCATCAGACGGGAATCAGTGACGACACGAAAATCAGGGGGACATGTTTTTGCAGAGTGTGTCTGCTTACCTCTGGAAGCGTTAGGGCAGGGGTGTCAAACTGGTCCAGTCAGGGCCGGTGTGGCTGCAGGTTTTCATTCCAACCCAGCAAAAGCAACACCTGATTCTACTTAAATCAACTAAGCTGTGTCCTCACAGCTCATTTGTTGGATCAGGTGTTGCTTTTGCTGGGTTGGAATGAAAACCTGCAGCCACACCGGCCCTGACTGGACCAGTTTGGACACCCCTGCGTTAGGGGAAATGCACACCTACGCCCATTTATGGGCCCCACCAGCCTGTGACAGCATGTCCTCTCACCTCATACCCTTGCCTCCTTGTTGTGCTTTTATCTGATATTAATGCTCCTAGCGGGAAAAACAAGTTGAACTACCTTAACTGTCTGCTGTCATACTAAGAACATGTCAGCACCGACTCTGAAGAGACTGGAAAAAACATTCCTTTTCATTTGTGTACGTCATTCTTGTAATGATACACTCGGACTTCAGGAATGACGAGGTGTCCTAAAAGTTGAAGTTGGAACCTGCACTGGGGGGCCTGGCGGCTTCATCTCGCTGTTCCTTCACAACTGTGCTCGCGCTCGAGTCCAATCGAAAATGGAGGGCACGCGCTCGCAGAAACTTTATGTCGTAAGAAGTTACTCCGATTCGACTGGAAAGGGTTATTCTACCTGTCCTCTGGAACACAGACATGTAGACTGATAAGGACTCACCATCCTGTCTGTCCCGGTCTCTGCCTGCGACTGTCACCCGATCCGGACTGAAGACAACTTTAGAACCCGGAAACAGCGCACGCGAGCTTTAAGCTCTCTCCTCTGCAACTGGATTCTGGGTCTTTGCTGGTCTTCGGGAGCCTGAAGACCGAGACGCGGTCACTTCTTTGGTCTCACTTGTCCTCTGCTGCTCAGGTGCAATCACGAAAATCGGGAAACTTCACGTATACGAAAGTTGAACACGTGACCTACCGAACAGATCAACTGCCCTGACTAACGTTTGTTAGAGTAGTTATCAGAGTAATCGGATTACTGTTGTTGATACCGTGGGATGTTGA
This sequence comes from Aulostomus chinensis, assembly GCF_037954235.1. Lineage (NCBI taxonomy): Eukaryota > Metazoa > Chordata > Actinopteri > Syngnathiformes > Aulostomidae > Aulostomus > Aulostomus chinensis. The sequence continues at coordinate 31,479,358 of NC_141325.1, read as the reverse complement.
CTGTTTTCAGCCAAAATGGGCTTTTGTTTCAAGTTGCTGACCGCATGTCAGATTCACGATTTCATCACACTGATGTAAATGTTGTAAGAACAGAGGAAAGATGCGATGCTGTAATGTCCAGGGGCACCTGAATGCACCATTAAAAGCTTTCATGCTCGTGACTCCTGAGCAGAATGTTTGCAGATCTCCAACAGGAGGATTCAGGCCTCGTCCAGCTGCACTTTACACACTGATTGCAGAACATTGCGTGCTGTGAAACCACTTAAGGGCTCTGTGGGATCTGCTGGTCCCCGTATGAGAGCTGAATCAGGAACTCAG